>NC_056732.1:795127753-795267753 GCF_019279795.1 Protopterus annectens | reverse complement strand
GAGAGACTTGGCTTTCATTTACTTTTGATATACAGCATAAAACTGGCAGACATGATTCAAAGGACTCAGAACAGAGACATTAGCTGATGTCTGTTTCCTTGATGTTACTATCTGTGTGTGTGCATTCATTTGTGTGTGTGTATGTGTGTGTGTGTGTGTGTGTGTGTGTGTGTGTGTGTGTGTGCATGTTTCTCTTTCTCTGTTTCTTTTTACCACTAGTATCCCTTGCTCCTCTTACTCCTTTTGCTGCATGATGTGAATCTATTTTTTGTTCATTTTGTACTACTGATGTCATATAATTAATGAACAAATGATCTTGTGGTGTTTCTCTGATGTGGGTCATGAGGTTGCCAGGAGAGGAAGTGTTGTAAAACGTTTGAAGAAAAAAGTGGGGGAAGTCCAGGAATGAGACCCCTGCTATTGTGGCTAATTAGCCATTTCACAGTATGTTTGCCCTGTGTTCCGCACACCACTAGCTGACCTTGTGTCCACAGCCCAGTCAGTACAAGAACACAGAAATGACAAGCTGGGGTCTTGCCTCCAACTTTAAACAGCATAGCGTGTTACTGTGCCCTAGTCAGCTTTTTTCTACTTCTCAGTATCACTGATCTTGTAAATTAGTTTACATCTATCACTGGTTGTATCTGCATACAGTAGTACAGCAAGAAATGGAGTAAGTTTGCCAATTCATCAAGAAATGAACAATATGCTACATTTTCAAATGCTAACTATCTTATAAGGTACTTTTCAGTGATTCACAGGACAATGTGTTGCTCCAGTTCATAGCTGAATAAAACTATGCTGCCAAAGAACACACACAGAATAGAATGGCAGCAAAGCATTAACTCTGACTATGCTCATGCCTCTTCTGTTTTGTACTCATTACCAACAGCTGGACTTAGAGACCATGCACTCCAATTTAAAAATCTCACAGATAAGATAAGCATTTACTCTTACTTTGAAATCATGTATTGCCTTACAATAAAATTGAAAATAAAATGTTGCCTATGTTTTGACTAGGACTAAAATACCTTTTAGATGACTGAGGATATTCTACCATTTTAAATGATCCATTTCCAGAAGTAACAATGTAAGCATGAGGCATTCATTTTAAAAGTGTATGTGTTATAAATACCAAAACAGCAGTGTAACACAAGTACAATGACTCATCAATGTAGGGTACGTGGACATTTTGATGTAGTCATATGTTTCTGTTGCACAGATTATCAAATACATTTGCTTTCAATAATGTATAGGCCATATGATATTACTTAGAGGATGCATCGAAGCTAAAAATGGAAATGGAATGGTAAGTTTTCTTCATATTTCATGAAGGTATCTGCCATCATAGTTAATGTTTTAATAAACATGACTAATTATCTGCCACAGCAACTCATCAAAGGCAATGGTAAGAAATTCTTACAGTTATGTATTAGCACTTCTTTCACTCATGATCAAATTGTATTTAAAGATTTTAATTAATTCGCTCAGAAATGTGATTTGTGTGGTAATAAAATGTAAGCCGAAAAAACACAAAATAAACTATTAAAATAGAAAAAAAAAAAAAGAAACGGCTTCAGAAAACAACCAGTAGTTTTAAAGTTTCAGTTAAATAAAATACCACATTGTGGAATTAGGTGAATGGCATAGCATAGTATGAATGCTATTGATGTAGTAATATGGTCATCATAGCTAGTTAAAATTATGTACTAACATAGTTAATTTCTCGTATGGTAATTTTAGTCACTGTTAATGGTGCCTAAATATATTTCTCAAACTGCCAGCTGAGTTATTTTTCTGGGCTGGGCGATTAGCTATGAACCAGTATGAAATGTTGTAGTAAAAAAAGTTTGTAGTGCAGAATTTCAGCAGTGTAATACTAATTCCTTATAAGTAACCTTATTATTTCATATGTTTATTTGTTTAATGTATACCTATCAGCATACTTTACTATTAAACCATAGCTTCAATCTTCCATGTTCATGGTTGTCAGCAATGTTTTAGTTTTAAACAGTATTTTTTCATAGTGTGTAGAACAGGAAGGGTTAATTATTGTTGCTGATGTCATCACAGCATGTGAGCTGACAGGCTCAAGCACTTCCTGGTATTTTATTTAACTGAAACTTGTACCTTGAATGTTTGCATCTGAAGAAGTTTGATTTTATTGAACGAAAAGTGCTTTATGCACTTTAAAACTACTGGTTGCTTTCTGAAGCCTTTTTTTTTCTTTTTTCTATTTTGCTAATAAAATGTACTTTAATTAATTAATGGGTTTGGACCAAGATGGTTCAGACAAGTGGTTTGGTAATGCAGTGATTGGTATAAGTGTCTCTTAATTTGATGGTCTGTAGCATCGTAGCATGATACTGACTTCCACATGATACCTAGGTGGAACTCATATATATATATATATATATATATATATATATATATATATATATATACATATATATATATATATATATATATATACACACACACACACACACACACACACACACACACACACACACACACACACACACACACACACACACACACACACACACACACACACACACACACACACACACACACACATATATATATATATACATACATACACAAATATATATATATATATATATATATATATACACACACACACACACATATATATATATATATATATATTTTTTTTTTTTTTTTTTTTTTTTTTTTTTCCCTGTATCCTCATGGACTTTCTAAAGTCAATAGGTTTGCTTCCCAGAGACATTTTCTTTTATTGACAGGTTACTCTAAAAGTGTGTTTGTGGTGTTACTGCTGACATTACCTCCTTTCAAAACTAACATTTGACCAGTGAAGTCCAGTTAAATCAATATCAGAAAACAAAAATAGTAGTATTGGTAATTCAGGTACAAACAAGGGATAACTGAGAAAAACTATATATTTATAGATATCTGCTAAAAGGAAGACATGGATTTTTTTCTGAAAAGAATAGTGTTGAGGCTGCATTTGCTTGAAATAGCTGCATCTTAAAATTTAAACTGAAATTCACAGACAAATGTAAGGAGAATTTATCTGAAGGCATGGGTGAGTTACTGAAAACAAGTTTCTGCAAATATTTCTGAACTCCATGCTGCTGTGTTGAACATTAGTATTATGTTTAAAGGCCAAGCCAATGCAAAAAGCATTACACCTGAGGACTTTATAGCTTCTCACTTTTCAGTTTTACTACAAGTGCAATCTTTAATGGCAATTTTACTGTATTGGCTGTTGCATGTTTGGATATGTGTTGTTGCATTTCCTGTTCTAACTAGTTATATTCACTAATAAAAAAAGTTTTTGTTTTTTTAAGAAAACTTATGCCTTCTTCTTCCTTTCTCTATTTAGTAGCAGAAGATGGTTTCCAGGTGCAGAATATCTCCTTTAGTTGATGAAATCAAACCATGTGAAAACTGTAAAATAAATGTGATCTTGTGGGCTTAAGTCACAATGCTGAAAAAATAAATTTACACACCTGCAATTGTGCTGTCATTTACATAAACATTCCTGCAGATGATTTGAATACAGATGATGGTATGGTCACATTATTTATTATTTTTTTTATTTTACATGTGTTGACCGGGCTAGTCTAGCTGGATATATGTCTATTTTCAGTAGAGGCTCGGGGAGAAAAGCTCCACAAGGATCAGACAAGATTAAAAATATTTAAAATTAAAAAAATTTAAGATTAAAAATACAATAACAGTTACAAAACATTAAAGTTCAGTTACAGATACATTAACGTTCAGTCAAGATGAAATACAGTACAAAACATTAAAGTTCAGTTACAGATACATTAAAGTTCAGTTAAGATAAAATGCAGATAAAATACCCCTTCCCCTATTTTCACTATTAATGTTTTTTTTTTTACTCTGTGGGAAAGTAATAGAAGGAAGATGGAGATTCCCAGAACAACAAAGTCATTTGTAAGGAATGGGAAAAGAGACTAGTTATAGAAGAGAAGAAAATCCGGAATGGGAGAGAGTAGTAAAGGGGAAGTTACCCCTCTAGCAGAAGCAGGTAGGATGTCTGTTAAGTCTATCTTGGGTATGCTAAGTCCCACTTTGAGGTAGTAACCTTAGAAGTGACAATAATATAAGGTGGAATAGCTTAGGAAAAATTATTGATGTTGAAAACAGGAGGAGAAAGTATTAGTCAGGGTTGGTACAGGGACAGAATCATTGGTTAGTAAGATAAAATTTAAGTTTCTTTTTGAAAAGTAAAGTAGAGGAGATACAAGTGAGGTCACCATGCAGTAGGTTCCAGCTTTTACCCACAGTATTAGAGAAAAGGGAAACTCCTGCTTTATTATTGGGTTTATGTGTGGATACTAGTAGTTTATTAGCTGAGCGTAGATTGGAAAGATTTTTGTATGGACTGATAAGATTTGTAAGAATTGTTTTCTCTGGATAATAAAGGATTTTATGGGAAATAATTAGTTGCTGAAATAAGAACTGATTGTGTAGTTCCAGCCAACCGAGTTGGTTTAAATTTAGGCAGTGGTGTGTTCTAAATGGGGAGCTGGTAGCAAATCTGGCTATATTGTTGTAGGAGATTGACAGCTTGTTGAGGTTAGTTTTTGATAGATTTGTGTATATAGGAGAGGCATAGAAGAGAGTGGAGATGAGCTGGGTGTGAGCAATAGTAGTTCTGGCTGTAGGAGTGAGGAAGGGCTTAATTTTGTAGAGGGAGCTTAGCTTTCGGTTTACCGATTTTATTGTGGTATTGATATGAGTATCATAGTTAAGGTTGTGGTCAATAGTAACCCCTAAGTGTTTGGTTGTTGTGTCTGGAGATATAACTGTGCCGTTTTTGGATTTTGTAGAGAAGTAAAATTGATGCTATGATCTTTAAAGATCAAACTTACTAGATTTATGAGGCATCTTCTATTTTTGTTTGGGCCTCTTGAGAGAATTCAGCTTCTATGGCACACTACATAACTGATTTTCAGCAGTGATATAGTTGGATGTGCAAACATTATAAGTGTTATCTGATGCAGAGCTTGCTTTAAGCAATTATAAGCCATGTGTTCAAATGTGAGAGCTGACAATTACAATTAACAGCATATACTGAACTTGACTTTTCCTTCTGTAAAGCCAGCCCCTAAGCACATTTCTGAGAGAAAAGCATGGGTAGGACAATGCACTTAACATAAGTCAATGCACAGCATAATTCATAAAGCAGAAATAAAGAATCAATTTGACATGCTTAATAGCATTGTAAGACTGCCATTGCCAGGTACAAATTCATTAAATAAGTACATCAGGAGTTTCAAATTTGCCATATATTGGAGCACCGACTACCTGTATAAAGACTGTCCAAATCATAGTGAACAAGTTAACAAAACAGGATAAAATGAAACAACTAAAGATAAACAGGAATGCAACATAACTTTGCAAAAAAAAAACAAATTCAGATACAGAGGTTTTTGCGGTAAAATCATTTTTGATTAATACTCTACGCACTCATGTAGACTTTAGAAAGAAACGGAACAAGTTATCTCAGTAAACTTCAAAGTTTAGGGGAGAAAAATGAATGTGTTCCACTAAATAACTGAAAATAGCAGTAAATATAGAACAATGCAAATATAATACCAAAGCAGAAGTGATTGCTGTTGAGATATACTTGTTGGTGAGTAAGTTATCTTTTAAAAGGAAGGGACAGTCCTGGATATGGATAACAGCAAAGCAGTGTTTAGTGTTTTGGTGAACTTCATGCCTGTATTGTGGAATATGTATGTTGATTTAAAAGTCACAATTCCTTTATTATTTTACCAGTCTTTGTATATTTGGCCCCTATTTTAACCAAATGTTTTATAACTTAACCACATACCAAATAAATTTACTCTAGCCTTCAGTGATGTCATCATAAAGATAATGCAAAATACATGGACAGGCTTTAACGAATGCATCCCTGAGGATTGTGGTGGTGCATCCATTAAAATATATGGATGCAGCCCCAAACTTTCTATAAACTGATGATCTTTGAAAACCAAGTTCACTGATTACACAGTGCCTTACGTATAGGTAAAATAAAATGTTTATAAAGGATTTTAACAGAAAAAAACCCAGGCACTATGCACATTAGCTGTTAGGAGCCAAATTATTTATGGCAAAATATGCAGCACATACTATGGTGAAAAATAGGTTAAAGATAAATGTCAGCAAAACATTTACGCAACTAGTGATTTGATTTAATCAGTTCTAGACATCACTATATCAACATTCTAAATAAAGTCTTTAGGGAGAGAGACAGCCATTGTGAAAGTAACATCCTCAGTGTTTAAGAGAATATGAATGACTACAGAGAAGTTGAATAAAAAAGCTGCATTTTGAGTTTGAACATGCTTCTGTTGATGGATTATAGAAACTACTTGGTAGATCTGGAAATATGGAGCTTGTAAGTGCATTTCTATGCTGAAACAGACATTTGAGGATTGTGAGATCTGTCAAAAGTATAGTATCTTTTTTTTCTGTTTATCTGTGGCCACTATGTGAAAGAAAAACGTTGCTCTGCATTTATATGAAGTTGAATACTCCTGATTCAGAGCATGAAACATTATAACACAAAGAAACTATCAGATATTGCAGATACATATGCTAATTGCTCATTAGTAAAAATTGTGTGCTTCAGAAGTTATTTAGACAAGAGGCAGTGTATGACCACAGCTTTATATAGCCCTAGTAGCAACAAGCTCTTAAAAAGGCATGATGAGACATTTATAGAAATAACATTTCAATTAAAAGTCAGTAGTGGATGTGATTGAGAAATGTCAGAAAATCAAGGTGTGATGTTAAAGAATACTACGCATAATGTTTACAGTTATTGTCCTTGTCAGCTTCCATATGGTCTAAAACCAAATCTTCCTTCTGTTCTCCATGCTAGATTACTTCATCTAGTAGGAATTTTCAGAAAGATGTGAGTGGAGAACATATTTCCAAAATCATTCACGGAGGCTGAATATTCAGATAACATTTGGAGATCACTATGAAAACAAGTTCATTCCATGAATGAAATGCTTGACATTATGAATAAGGTGCACTACAAAACTGAATGCTCAAGATGAAAGAGGCTTGTAATTGTCACAGGCAAGGATATGCCTGTTGTATTTGTGAAGCATCATGGTAGCTGTGTAAAAATGCATCAGTCCACCAGACTAAGTAAACTTGGTTGAAGCTGAGGGCTAATGTCCTAATAAAAATTACAACAACAAGATAAAAGACTTACTGGTTATGATAAAAAAAAAACTCAGATGATGAAAAGGAAGATAAGATGGAGTCTTCCAATGTGAGGACAGATAATAAGAGTACTGTGTTAAGCAGCTATGTGTACTGCATCAAAGTATCACTCTGTCTCAGAAAAGGACAGACCATAAGATTTGTTAACAGAGGCAAAGGTGTGTCCTGCATAGCTGAAATAATAGCATGGACTGACAAAAGCTACAGGAAGTCGCAAGAACTAGTACTTAAAGTTTTTAGACCCAGCTGATATTGCAAGCACAGACGGGACTGTTGACGTGTCACATATAGATGCTCCTAACAATTTGTCACAATCTAATCAGATACAGCCTTCTAAGTGCTATAGAGACCATGATATACTTCTAAGGACATCTGGCAACATATGGACGTTTCTCAGATTGTCTATGTCTGCCCCTCCCTTAAGTGACATATGTGCTATGAATTTGCGAACTCAAGAAGTGTGTGTCATGGTCTGGTGGATGCATCTCTCTGCTGGTCAAAGGTAAGGTGGGAAACTGTCACAGGTAGACCCTACTGTTTTCTAGCTAGACAAGGACACCAACTTCGCTGGAGTGACGTCCTCAAAGCTTTGACACTTCAGTTATTGCTTTCTTGTAAACCATCTTTCAGGTTGATCCTGAACAGCATTAGCATTTTTAATTTGTTGGGATGAGCTATACATCCAGTGATGGAACAATGTTAGTACAGAAAGATAGCTTTAGGGAAAAAATCTTCATCTTATTGTCATATAACATTCACATCAGCAAGACTCACCTATTTCTGTAACTGAGGTAGATTGGCTTAAGAAAAAATTGGTTTAATGCTAATAGCTGCCAGGCAACACTGACCTAGTATCATCTTTGAAACTTCCTGACCAGCATCCAGTATAGACCGTACCCCCCAAATATGTATGTCACTCTACATATTAAGACACTCCCATATAACCCTCCTCAGGATAGTAATGCCGAAGTCCTAGTCACCAAACTCCAAATCAACCCTAACAAAGCTTTATACCTCATCTGTATCTACCTACCTCCCGGTAATAATATCAGCACAATTGAAGCTATATTAAACTGGCATCCTCAACATACCCCCAAGAAACAGTAATACTAGGTGATTTTAATACCGACTGGAAAAAAGTCAATACAGATAACCCCACTTCTCACATTAACCTGCATGGCTTTAATCAAACTATCACCTCCACGACCAGAATTAATAAACCAAACAAAAAAGAGACTACCTTAGACTGGATACTAATAAATAGGCAGGAGCAAGCTTATAAGGTAGGCACTCTCCCAGACGATTTAAGTGATCATATGTTGACCTACATCATAAGACAAAAACATGACCTACCTAAACCCCCCACTTTTAGGATTGCGCGGTCCAATAAACATTTTAGCCCAGAATCATTCCAAAATGAACTTAGTGCCTGTAACTGGTACCCTTTAAAAACTCTACCACTTGAAGAGGCTATAAACTATCTAAACTCTACTTTTTTATCCATTCTTGATAAACATGCACCTAAACGGTCGATCCGAATTAAATCCAAACCAGCCCCTGGCTTTCCAAAGAAACCAGGCAAAAATTCTACTAAGGAACAAATCTTGGGCTAAATGGAGGGCTAACAAAACTATCTCTGATCAACAAAATTTTAGGCAACTAAGAAATAATACAAAAAGGCAATACTTACAGATAAAAGAACTATTACTGTAAACTACAACAAAACCATCAAAACAATCCCCAAACATTTTGGTCTAGCATAAACAAACTCCTGTCCCCTGGACACTCTCATACACCTACCCCTCTTGAGGCTGATCCTAATACCCCCCTACAAACAGCCAATACATTTAATACTTTCTTCACAGAGACCATACAAACACTAGCCAGTCAGCTAATCCCAGACAACTCAAGCCTTCACGCCACAACATTACCTCCACTATCAACATTTAAACTGCAACCTATATCGACTACTCTCATCTGTAAACTCATCCAGAAACGTAAGCCCTGCACACCTTCTGCTGACCAAATGCCACCAGAATACTTGCAAAAAGCAGCTAAGGTAATTGCATACCCTTTATCCATCCTCATCAACAGAACCTTTACAGAAGGAATCATTCCAGACATTTGGAAAATCTCCCATATTATTCCCCTACATAAAGGTGGGAATTCAAATGATTACTCTAATTACAGACCTATAGCTCTATTATCTCCTTTAGCCAAAATAATGGAAAAATGCATGCACCAACAACTACTACATCATTTATCTCAACACAACATTCTAGCAAACTATCAACATGGCTTTAGACCATCACACAGTACCACAACTGCCCTGCTATCTTTTATAGATACCATCAATAGAAACCACAACAACAATAATCTCTCATCTGCTCTCTTTATCGACCTCTCAAAAGCTTTTGACATGGTCAAC
Organism: Protopterus annectens; assembly: GCF_019279795.1. NCBI lineage: Eukaryota > Metazoa > Chordata > Ceratodontiformes > Protopteridae > Protopterus > Protopterus annectens. The sequence continues at coordinate 795,258,062 of NC_056732.1, read as the reverse complement.
CATGCCCTTCTCATCAACATTCTAAAGTCCCTCTCCTTTGACCATCAGACTATTAAATGGTTTAGGTCTTATCTGAGCAATAGGCAACAAGCAGTTCTCTGGCAAAACAACATATCATCCCTTCAGCCAGTTACCCTCGGAGTCCCTCAAGGCTCTATTCTAGGACCACTTCTCTTCTCACTATTTGTCAATGAACTCCACACAGCAATCCCCCAAGCCACCTGCTTCTATGCTAGTATGCACAGCAAACTCCCCCTCAGAACTACATTCTCTAACCCAGAAAGTATTTAACATAGTAGAAACATGGTTTACAAATAGATGCCTCCTTCTCAATGCTAAAAAAACTAAGCTCCTTCTCTTTACACCCACAAACAAATCCGCCCACATAAACTTCTCTGTTATTTCCAATAATGGTACTATTATACTCCCTGACACAACCACTAAACTGCTAGGAATAACTATTAACAATAACCTGTAAACTCATCCAGAAACTTAAGCCCTGCACACCTTCTGCTGACCAAATACCACCAGAATACTTGCAAAAAGCAGCTAAGGTAATTGCATACCCTGTATCCATCCTTATCAACAGAACCTTTGCCACATAAATAATACTATTAAAACTGTCAACAGAAAAATAGGCTCCTTATATAAGATCAAACCTTTCCTAACTCCTATAGCCAGAACCACAATTGCTCACTCACACTTAATCTCTTCACTTCTGTACGCTTCACCCATATATACGAACCTAAAGAAAAATAATATTACCAAACTAGCAATTTTCTATAATTCCATTGCCAGATTTGCCACTGGCAACCCCTTTAGAACTCACCACTGTCTGAATCTATGGCAACTAGGCTGGCTTGAACTTCAAAACCAACTGATACTACCCCAACTCACCATTGCCCACAAGATTTTTTACCAACCCAACAGTACTCCTATTCTTTCCAATCTCATCCAGCCTTACAAAAATCTGAATTCCCTGCGCTCCTCTAAGAAACTGCTTGCTTGCTTAAGCAAGTCTAATAACCTGGCTGGAGACTCTCTTTTTTGTAACACAGTGGGAAAACACTGGAACCTCCTGCCCAGTGAAGTAACATTACTTTCATCCTTGCCTCTCTTTAAAGATAACCTCAAAAAACACCTCCAAACAAACTGGTTATGCCCCTGCAGCGAGCCTGACTAACCATTTCCTTTTACTAAGTATAGCTCCCTAAATTTCGAATTCCTACTATTCTCGCTTAAATTACTAACACTCCTAATGCATTTGTTACATACTAATTCCTTGTAAGATAGACTAACTGATACTCCCAAATTTATATGCCAATAAACTCTCTCTAATAGATTAATTACTCTTAATTAACTAACTTCTTTTTCTATCTTATTAATACTGGTTGTACAGCTTACTTTCTATCTCTAAGCACAAGTCCTTCTTGTATTTTTATTAAAACCTTTTCTGTCAATTTCTACATTTAATTCTTTAAATTTTAAATTTTTAATTTTTAATGTTGTAATTTCTATAATTGCTGGAGCTTTTCTCCCTGGGCCTCTACTGAAAATGGAAATATATCCAGTTAGACTAGCCCGGTTAACAAATGTAAAATAAATAAAATAAATAAATATTACTCATGAAGCAAAGAAGGTTGTTGCCAAAATCCAGTCTATAAAGGTACTTGAAACTTGCTTGATAGTGAGGGTCTATATTATATCAGTGAACACTTAACTTAGGGAATGCTGTATAATTAACCCAAATATGTCGAAACACCAAAACACTAACACACGGAACAGAGATTTTTTTCCCAGGGAAAAAAATCACTGCTCCGTAAAAAAAAAAAAACCCAAACAGAAAATAAAGTGGGGGACTTCACCCACTACACCTCCCCATTGGGGGCATGGGGGTCTGTGCCCCCCATACCCCCCCTACTTAAATATATTAACTCCGAGATCGCACCACAGTGGAGGAAATGGCAAAGTCTCGAAAATGGCCCAGTGATTTTTTTTCCCTGGGAAAAAAAAAATCACTGTTTGATGCTTTCAGGATTTCACCATTTTGAATAAAAAGGATTGATTAAACAGTGTTCGCTATTTTAAGCATTTGCTAATTTAATAGGAACCTGACAGTGACATACAAGGGGATACTTGTCTTAATGGGTAAACAAAACAAATCTCACCCCTATAATGACAGTCAAAAAGAATTCGAAAAGTGGTCTGTACTATATTTCCACAATAAACTTTCAATGTCAGGTGCTCTTAACATCGTACTGTTTCTAACTGTGCTCTCCTCATGTTTGGTGACCCAAAATTTTGACATCATTCAGATTGCTTTTTTCACTGGTACCTGCTCTTTCATAAGGAAAGAGATATGGCATAGAGTGACTGTTCAAGACGTTAAGAACTGGAATTCGTTAAAGTGAAAGAGGGAGATCGTTACATCTGCTGCTGTTACTTTCCTTTGCAGCTGTGCCTGGTTTTCAGCACTGCTGTGACTGTTCTTTACAGCAGCTTTGATTTTTGGGTTGCTACATGGTTGCATATGTTCCATTGCGGTGTTACTAGTGCTAACTGTTTGTTCACTGTTGAAGAAGATTTTGTTCATCACAATAACTTTACCTGCTTGTTCCTTTCTAACACTAAAAGCAATATGAGCTTATTTTTTTATATGCAAGCACTCACCTTGTTATTATACAACCCTCAAAAAAAAAAAAAAAAAAAAGTTAAGGAGTTTAGAGTACATGTTGTGGTCCCTCATCTACAATTTCAGGTGATTATTAACATAAGCTTTGTTGCAAATAGTGATTATGCTGGGCAGGAATCAAACAGGGTGGTATTCTTAAATATTCACTTTGCGGTTATGCTGAATGTGCATTGTTAGGCCTCACAGTGAAGCATGACAAAACTCACTATGGCTGTATGGCCGAAGTGTAGTGGAGGGCTGAATAACCTTCAGTGCTCAATTGTAATAAGATGAGCATCAATGCTCTCACATTACTATAAAATATGCAGAGCTATTGCATGACTCTTTGAAGTGCATCAACTTGTATGGCTGCAGGCTACAACAGAATATCTCTGTGATATCCCATGGGTATCACTTCACAAAGGATGCAATAATGCATTTGTATGCCATTTAGTTTCAATCCATGATTTTGGCACCGATTATTTAATTGGGGCAAACCTTCCTGCAGGATGCTAAGTCATCTGGGGATTCAATGATTGCCCTCAGCAGTCATCTGTAGACTTATTGTTCCAAGGCATTTGTATTGACAAGGTCTAGGAATCTCTGTACTTGTGCACTATTGGTGTTGTAGGTTTTCCAGTCTATAGTTGGATAGTTTATATCACCTAGGAACATGGCATTGGGTTTAAAAGTGAGTGTTTCTAGTTCCTGTAGATAGGCACTGTGCCTTTCTTTTCTCATATAGGGAGATCTACAGCTAGGTAATATATGACATGGGACCTTTCTGATGGTTATTTGGACATGAAGAAGCTCCAGTCCATCATGCTGCTTTACTAGCCTTGATATAAGTCTCTTCTGGATGAAGACTGAAACACCTCCACTTGTTTCCCCCTCCTGTGCAGTAGCTGGTCTACATGTGTGGAATGCATTAAAGCCCTGGAAAACCAGAGTGCTCTGCACTATGTAAACCATGTCTCAATCACTACACAGACATGAATGTCCTCCTGGGTGAGAATAGCTTGTAGGGATTGGAGCTTCTTGTTTAGGCTCCTAGCATTGACCAGCAACACCTTCATACTTTCCTTTGCTTGTTTCTTTAAGTTAGTAGGTTTATCAGGTTGGCACTATGTAAAAAGAGACTATGGGGGTGGACAATGTCTTCATCAGTAATCAAAACCCTAGAAGAGACAGATGCAGGGCATCCCTGGTAAAGCAGCATGGACTGTCGATCATATCCTCTCAGGCTAACAAATATTGGATCTCCATCGAATGACATCAAAAACCAAGTCAATTGCTGAAGTCAATTATTTTTTTGGTCATATTGTGGCATTATCCTTGGGGAAGGTATAAAGTTGTTCAATGATGGACTCATACCTGGCTTGGACACACAGTCTGAGAGCTCCATCATGTCTCTCTTCAGATAGTTCAGGGAGGTACACCTCAAGTCATTTACACCAGCATGAGCTATGAGAGAGTCATACTGCTACTTGTTGTTCAAGTACTTTAGTGCATGTGTGACCTGACAGATCCTGGCACTAGACAAGCAACTAAACATCACTTTTTCCTTGCTCAGCCTGGTAAGAGGCACATATGTATGTCTTACAGTGGAGTCACCTATAACAAGAATGTTTGGTTGGGTCGATGCCTACCTTATGGAATCAACATCTGTGACTTTAGGACTCCTTGTACTCTTTGAGATAGTAGGCTTAATTTGCTGAGTGTACTTTGGGCCTGTATTGTGTTTTGGAGGTCTTTGAGGACTATGTAAGTAAATCTTTAGGACCTCAGCACATGATAGAGTATGTGTATTTTGATGGCGTTGAAAAGATGTGATGTGTGATGTACTGCTGATGATTTTGGTGTCTTGAGTTTACTGTGTGCGAGATTTTTGCTTCCAAGGATATTATATACATACATCTCTCAAACACTGCATTATGATAAGTAATGGATGATGGTCAAACAGCATGATACAATTCTTACAGTGTCTCAAGACACCCATCTCAGTCAGGCAGGCTAGAGAAATTGTGGGAAGTGCTGGTCCATGATACAAATAGGAATGACTCTTTGGGCAGGGGTTACTATACGTGCTTAGAGTTCGGTTTTAGAATAATGTTTGGGTGGACTGGCTAGAATAATGTTTGGGTGGACTGGTTACTGAGTATTTAAAGTTCAGTCCAAAACAGCTAGCCTGGACACTTTCTTCTGTCACCAGGAAGAACCAGTAAACTATAGTGAAAAAACTAATTTGATACTAAAATCAGTACAAGTTGTATCAGTACCCTCAATATTAAGCAATCTTAGCAATCTTATCAAAGGTGTTTTAGCCTGATGAGTAGTTTAAGGGAGAGACTTTGCAAAAGGATATTTATGTGCTTATTGCCAACAGCCAATACACAGGCAGATGGAGGGAATTATGTTGTAAATTTATCATACAGAGCAGATAACAACAGATATGCTGGATTTAAAAACAAAACTACAACAGGGTGAGTGGGAGGGAAAAACAATTAGACCCTTAGCTCTGAGATGACTGTCCTGAAACTGCCTTAATGCAAAGACAAGCCCTGAACTAACCTGACATATAATCAGTACATAAGAAAGGAACTAGGAATAGAGAACAAAGCAGGCAGAGGCTGGAATATTTCAACACTGCTGAGACTGCCAGCTGCTTTTAAGCTATCATACAGCATAGACTATGACTCTGTTTGGAAAAGTAAGTGCAGATAAGCATTTGAGGGAGCAGGCATGGCAGTACTTGATGGGTGGGCACAACCATACAACTGGTTACTGTGTCATCAACACATGGCAGATATGATTGGCATTACCAAGTTGAGGCTGTGAGGATTACTTCTAAAAAATCAACTACAGTAGATGGTCCTCTGGAGCCATGAGACTGACATGGGTGGAGGGATTTCTTGTGTCCCTAGCTGGAGAAGATGCACCCAAAAAGAGGTGTAAATGTTATTGTCAGTATAGCCAAGCTTGCAGGTGTCTCATTGGGGGATGTGGCATATTACATTAGGTTCACTATGGTGTTTTGCATGTTATGAAATCACAGTTATAAGTGGTGTTAGGTAACAGGAAGAAAGGGCTGAGACTTGAGAAAATGCTGATGTTGGCACCTCTGGTGCACCTGTCAATAATGCTGAGAAAAATAGAAATAAATATTTGTTAGAGGTCACAGTGACACTATCTGTCTCACTTCTGGGTATAAGCTGTATGAATAGAAGAACATATTTAAGTCCATGAGGCTGTATAGGCTGACCACACAGCAACTTCAGAGGATGAGGGGTCTCTTGTGGTGGAGAGCTTCATAACTGCTCCTCCCTGTGTTTTATGCAGCAGTTTCAAATGTGTGTACTGTATTTTTGGACCTGGATATGTCTTTCAGATTTGAGGTCCCAGGCCTAGGAATGGAGTCATCACCACCCATGATGTGCAGTGGTAGTGTATCTGACAGCTCCTGATATTGCTGTTGAATATGTACCCTGCAAAAGCTCTGGTGCATGTCCTTCCCTGGCATGTAACCTACTCTGGCATTGACAACACTATAAGTGTTGATAACCATGATGGCTATGGTAAGGCTATACATCCCATCCCTGACACAGGAAGGCTCTATCCTGTCATTTATGACCAGAAAAGTGACACCAGTTCAAGATCATGCAGAAATATCCCTTCCCAGATCATCATGAGCCCTGACACCCATCAACCAGCAAAGTAACACCAGGTCAAGGTCATGAACTGACACCTGGTCCCTGTCAGAGAAGGACATTATCTATAACACCCTTGACATTTCTCCACCATCAGACCCTTGCCTTCATTTCCTAAGATGTGTTTCCTCAACCCAGTTTGTCTTGATTGTCGTGGTATTATTGTGCACTGTCACTTGCATGAATGGTGACTTGAGATGATGTTTAGTGCACAATCATGAACTCATCATCTATTCCAGGTAATTCTACTACAAGCACCATGCTAAGTCTGTGTGACATTGTTGCATTATAGTTGTTATGGACATTAGTGTATCAGCCTAATATCATAGCTCCACCAACTCTGCAATGCACTATGACCATCACTGCCCAGGTAAAGTCTTCATGCATGTGCATCATTGTCTTCCATCTAACTTTCCTCTCCTGATGCCGCTTCTTCTTCTGCTGTATATTCAAAACAGGTTGTTATGCAACTGAGCAAAGGGGCAGACCAGATTTATACTGCATTATCGTGCTGCAAAGTGTGGCAAAGACAGTAAACAACTTATTGGCTGTACCAAGGTAGTTACTGCAGAAATTCGTCAGATCTGGTCAGAAATATTCTTGTAATCAGAGATTTGATTATTAGAGGAACTGATACTTTCATTTGCAAAGAAGACAATGAACATTGAATAGTGGTATTCTTCTCAGGAATAGAGGATGTGACAAAGGCCTTTGAACATCTTAAAGTAAGTAAATACAGTTCTGTTTCTATTCATGTTGGTACAGATTACCTCATCCACAAGGACTCTCTGACCGTTAGTAAGGAGCGTACACCCCTCTTAGATAGCACAGCTTGTAGAGGTGTTAGGACATATTTTTCACAAATCAGATATAGAAAGGAGAGTCAGGTCAGCATGAATGAAAGTATATTCTGTGTAAATACTTTCATGAAAAATGTCCCATTTTAAAAAATGGAAATGTGTATAGCATCCAAGTTTACTTTGGTGCACACGTGTTTAGACAGGATGGTATGCACTTGTCAAGTTCAAAGAATAGAAGTTTTTCAGTAGGTGTTTTCCAATATTTGACAAACACAAGACAGGATTTTTGCCTGATTAAAAATTAGTAATCTACATAAAGCAACATCTGATGCATCTCTGGTGATTGTTAATGCTAGGAGCATTAGTAATAAACATTTTTTTATTTGGAAAATCTGCTATGTTCCCAAAAGACTGATACTGTTATTGTTTGTGAGCCATGTTTAAAAAGTAATGACTGGAAACCTGTTCTGTCATAAAAATGCTTTTACTGTGATTGACATTCCAACAAAAAATCAGGTGGAGGTGCTGTGATAAGAGTTAAAGATTGTTGTAAGACCTGTGACTATTACAGGTTCAGTGATAACACCGATACTGTAGATTATATAACGACAATAAAGACAATCCTGAAATATATAGCAATTGTTGGCGTGTATAGAACATCAAAGTCAAGTGCTGATGACTTGGAGGAATTCATACATTTCTTGAATGAAACACAGAAGGGAAGAATAATAGTGGCTGGTGACTTAAATTTACCTGAAACAGACTGGAATGATATTGATTCAATAACATCAGTAAAGAAATTACTTACAACGTATGTTCTGGAAGAGCAATGGCTTATGATTGTAAAAAAAAGCCTACCAGCTAAAGAAACATACTAGATATTGCTTGTGTTCCTAAATAAATTACTGTTGCTTCATGTCAAGTTTTACCACCCTTGATGGGCAGTGATCATGGGGTCATAAAGGTTAGATTGTTACTAGAGTTATCATTTATTTACTGGTAAAGAGCCCATTTTCAACAGAGGTTCAGGAAGAAATACTCCAGATGCATGTCTTTGGACTGTGGGAGGAAACTGGACCACCCAGAGAAAACCCACACAGAGGCTCAGGAAGAAACACTCCAGATGCATGTCTTTGGACTGTGTGAGGAAACTGGAGCACCCAGAGAAAACCCACACAAACACAAGGAGGCCATGCAGACTCCACACAGAAGGCACCCCAGCCAAGAAACAAACCAGAGAACCTCTTGCTGTGAGGTGGCAATGCTAATCGCTGCACCTCTGCCAAATTGAAATTAGGATCTAGACACACAATATCAGGAGGATATATTTCTATTAGAACAAGATTCTTGATTAAAAAAAAAAACATAAGAAATGGAAAACTTGTCAAACTACAACTTTGAAAACTCAAATAAATAAGCTGGACAGCCAAACGAAAAATAGTGCGAGAAGACATCAAGAAAAATTTGATAAAAATGTATATAAAGATATTGTACATAATAAGAAACCATTTTAGAGATACATAAGATATGGAAGGAGTAAAGACAAACCCCAGGATTCAATAAACTTCATGTAGGAATAGTGTTATTCCTACATGGAGTGAATGGTGTTCACATCTGCATAGCCATCTCAGCAGTGCACCTTACATATTCATGAAGGTGCACTACTGAGAACAGATCCGCAGACATGAACACTGAATATGTGCATGGGGTATGTTTCAGTAGTGCTCGCAGATCCAACATGCCCCCCTGCACTCACAAAGTGCTGTACAGCACTTTTTAAGTGCTTTCAGTGTCCACAGACACTAAAAGCAGCTAAGAAAAGTAAAACAGTGTCCACAGACAATGAAAGAGAGTTATTAGAAATCAAAATAAATGCAGGGGGTGTGTGGCAGGTACTGTCACACACCCCCTGCATTGTGAAAGTGGCATACAGCACTTTACAATGCTTTTAGTGTCCACAGACACTGAAAGTATGATTGTCAATGGGAAGCAATGCAGGGTGTGTGTGACAGGTACTGTCACACATCCCCTGTACTGTGAAAGTGCCGTACAGCACTTTACAGCACAAGTGTATCCTCAGACACACAGCCATACCTGTAAGCCTCTTAGTGGCCAAACTCCAGACAAAGGGCAACCGAATGGGGGGGACAAAGGTCCAAAAATAGGACATATTTTAAGTACAGCGCATATAAACTTAGAAAGTTGATAGAGGAACAGGGTTTGTATTAACATAACACTTTCTGAAGGATTAGCCATCTGAAATTCACATGTATGCCATTATTTAGTAACTTCAATCCTGATATTGCACATACAGACTTAGAAAGTTGAAAGAATGACAGGTAGTGCATTACCCAGTATGAATCACTATTAGTATTAATAAATGTAATTAATGTGCTTGTATTAAAGTTTATTTTCCATTATAAGTGAAGTTTAAGTGTAGCTGAGTGGATTTGTGTGTCATGGCCCACTGCTCAGCATTGCTAAACATCTCATAGGAGCTAAATATAAATGCATAGCTAGACCTCTTCAATGGTGAGATAGCATAGGCTTTAGAGTCCCAGCTTTGCATGCAGCAGTTCATGGTTCGAGTACCAAGCCAGGTCCTTTATTTTTACATGTGAAAGCATTGCTAAAATTAATTTTATTTTTAAATTATGTAGTAATTGATATTTGTTAACCAGGGGAGTGTAGCTGGTCCAAAATAGAAGTGTCAGTGGATAAAGCATGTGAAATCACCCATGTAAATACTAGTGTTCCATACAGTATAGTCACACCCCAGGGAAATGTAATGAAAGCACATAGGGGGACGTCATGTAAAGTAAATCATATGCACTTAATAATATGTCAGTAATGATTAATTATTTTGCAGTTCTGAAATATTTTCTTGAATGAAAACTGAGTGATGGTTAGCAGTGCTTAGCTCTGCTCAGCTGGTTTGAGCATTGCTTACACATTAATTCTAAGCAGCAGTCAGCTCAGGTAAGTGGATTTGTGCACTGCTAAGCACTGCTCAGCATTTTCCCTTTTAAGCACTGCTCAACTCAGCTTAGCAAATTTGTGCACAGCTAAGCTGTCTTCAACATTTTCAATTTGTGGTGTACTCCTACACATATTTTTTTTCTTGGAGAAACCTTCCAGGCTTTGAACAAGGGTGCCTGTATGTTTACCTTATTTCCTTGGCTGTCCTTTGACAATTAGCTAGGTTAGCAGACTGCCTTGGATTCTCCCCTGCTACTTTAAATTCAAATTGATGGTTTCCCTCCCTTCCCCCACCCCCAAGTGATTGCTCAGGTACAACACACCAAAGGTTTTAAAAACCCTGGATGCCATATTTCCTCTAATTGCAGCTGAAAGCCCTCCAGGTTAGCATCTAGTAAGTGTCCATGGACTAGCTGATAGGTTTATTTTGGCTAACTTCTATCTGGAAAGTGTAGCCCCGCTCCGTTTGCTCTGCTCACTTTGCTCTTCTCCCACCCCCATTCCCACCCACCCCCCATATCATTACCTTTATAGCTATCCATACAACCACACCCCCTCACTTCCTCCCAAATCCCCCACCCCTCTACTTACTGTTTTCATACTACCTCCCTTCTTTGCTCCTCCCCACACATACCTACTATCCACTATCAAAGACTATTATACCTTACTTCCATCTCTTCCTCTCATCCTCTATTCTACGTCACGTAAAGTGACATGTCTCTTACAACTCAAACTATACTCTTACCTTCTCTACTCCTTATACTCTATCACCTCACCTCCTATCACTCACAGATACCTACTCCCTATTTCCATCTCTCAAACAGCACTCTTAACTCAAGTACTACACCACAACCCTATCTACTAATTTGTCCCTCCATCCTTCCCCACCACTCCTATTCCTAAAATAAAAATATCTCCCCCCTCCCCTTTAAAACATACTTACTCAAATTAAAACCCCATTACAAACCTCTACTTCTATCTGGTGACATTCATCCTAACTCAGGCCCTACAGACACCACCCTGAACAATAACCCCCCTGTATCTAAACCTGCCAACCCCTCCAACCCACAAAAACAAGTACAATTCTGCTCTATCAACGTCAGGAACCTTGTAAATAAAGTTCAAGAACTCCATGCTTGGATAGCTAACTATACTCCTGACATAGTTACCTTAACTGAAACATGGTTAAAACCACATCCTTTGGACAGTGAAATCATCCCTTCTGGCTATAATATCCTTAGATTAGATCGACCTAAAAGAAAAGAAGGAGGACTCTCCATATACTACTCTAATTGTCTCTCCCAAATCAGTCCTACACTAGACTTACCCTCCTTCTCACCAGCTGAACTCCTACTGACCAACTTCAAACTTAAGAGTTTCAACACCATAACTGTCGCAGCAATCTATATTTCCCCTGGTGATAATATTAACATACTTGAGAACATCCTATCTCACCTCTCACATACCATCCACAATAAAATAATTATACTGGGATATGTAAATATTGATTGGCTTACAATACAAGCTCCTAACACTACTTCCTATATAAACCTACATGGGTTTGAGCATCTAATTACAACCGCAACCTACACTAATACATATCACCTACCTAGCTCTCTTCTTGACTGGATATTGGTCTCCCACCCTCAAAACTATCATAACTTCCAAACCCTTCCAAATGCCCTCAGCGACCACTGCCCTATAACAGTTATCAGACATACTCCCCACCTTGCCAAACCTAACAAATTTATTACCACCCGCTCACTTTAACATTTCTGTCCTAACTCCTTTATTCACCAACTCTTCAAAATTAACTTGTCTTACCTCACCACTCTTCCTTTAGATGAAGCTGTTCACTCCTTCCACACTACATTCCTAAACATTCTTATCTTCCTTGCTCCTCTTCGCACGATTAGAATCAAATCTAGTACTGCTACCTGGCTCACTAAATCTACCAGAACCCTCATGAAAGACCAGGATAGGATTTGGAAAATGTGAACTAAAACTAGGACCCCTTCTCTTCTTCAGAAATATAAAGAACTCAGAAATAAAATAAAAAAAAATCATCCATTATGACAAAATAAACTTCTATGCAAATCCTCCCTCTACTCTTAAATCAGACGCAAAGGAATTCTGGAGCTCTATTAAACAGACTCTTCATCCAAGAAACCCTTCCTCTCCTAACCAATGTCCCAGGGTAACACCTGAAGACATAGCCAACAAATTTAACAATCATTTTATAAACTCAATAACCTCCATAATAAATTCTCCCCCCAGAAACAACACTAGCATGCCCACAAACTCTATACCTCTTCCAAACCCCCCTAACTCCTTCTCTCTAAAAGCAGTATCAAATAGCTATGTAAAGTCATTACTCTCTAAACTTAAACCTTGCTCCACATCTGTTGACAAGCTACCCTCTTACTTCCTGCAGATTGCCTCTGAACCTTTTTCCTATCCTGTATCCATCTTAATCAACAGATCCATTTCTGAATCCTATGTCCCCACTGTATAGAAGAATTTCTTTACTCTACCCATTCACAAAGGGAGCAATTCCTCAGACATATACAACTTCAGACCGATTGCCATACTCTCCCCCCTCTCAAAAATCCTAGAGAAATGCATTCACAAGCAGGTAATGCATTATCTTCATGAGGAAAACCTTTGCACACCCACACAGCATGGTTTCCGTCCCAAGCATAGTACAACTACTGCACTCATATCATTCATCAACATAGTCTTCCTAGCTGGGGATAACAATAAACTTGTCTCATGCCTATTCCTTGACCTTTCTAAAGCCTTTGACACTGTCTCTCACCCACTCCTTCTAGATAAAGTCACTAACTTACATTTCTCTCCCCCTACTATTTCCTGATTCTCGAGCTATCTCTTTACCTGTACCTGCAAGCAATCAGTTAAGCAGCTCTCTGCACTATCCTTCCCCTCTCACTGTACAAATGGGAGTCCCCCAAGGGTCCATACTTGGACCACTACTATTTGATATTTTCACCAACTTGCTCTACTCCTCTTGTCCCCAGTCATCTCTTGTGCAATATGCTGATGACTCAGCTGTTATAACCATTGCTGACAACTCAACTGACCTCCAGTCACCTACCCAGGCATACTTCCACACCATTGAGACTTGGCTTAATGATAACAAACTAATACTTAATCCAAAAAAAAAACTAAGCTCCTACTCTTCCTCCCTAAAAATATCACCACACTCAAAAGTACATTTACCATCTTATCCTGCAGCAACACTATCATCTCAGCTGAATCTAGAACTAAATTGCTAGGTGTTACAATAGATGATCAGCTTAAGTTTGATCTCCATATTACTAACTTGGTAAAAAGAACTAATCAGAAATGTGGGCACCTTTTCCATAGCAAGAAATACTTAACTAACACTGCCAGAATAACTCTCTCCCAGGCTTTATTACTCCCAAAACTCCTGTACAGCTGCCACATATTCACAAACCTAAATTCTACACTTATTTCCAAGCTTGAAACTACCTAAAATAAGATAGGCAGATTTGCAGCTAACCAAACCTACAAGTCACACCACTGCTTAGCACTACAGCAACTAGACTGGCTAGAATTCCCTCAGCTGTTCCAACTATACCAACTACAAATCACCCACTCTATCCTCTACCTACCCTCCTTCTGCCCCAGCTTCTTCACTATCATATCCAAATATTCCCCTGCAAGGATGCTACACAGCTCAAATCAAGAATTATTAGACATCTACAAACCCAAAACCAAAATAGGCTGCCTTCTCTGTAACTATAACCCAGCTATATCCTGGAACCAACTCCCCTTGGAAATAAAATCCCTCCAGAATAGCAAAGGTTTCAAATTAGCCACATGGAAATACCTAAAAACAAAGTGGTCATGCCACTGTAGCCAACCACCCTGAAACCACCATCCTTTCACCTGTTTCACCACCTCACTCGTAATGTATCTCTAACACTATTCCTCTGCCTCTTCTACTTCTTCCCTTCCTCTATCTCCAACCACTCTTAATTCTTACAGTCTCAAAACAACCTACCTGTCTAGGCTGCCTCCTATACTCTACCTCCCCTACATCTCCTACTAGCCATTCTTACTTTCCTTTCTTGTTTCCAAACTTCTATACAACTAGATCCTACCCACTTTAAATAAGCATCTGCCTAAATATTGACTCATTTTGCTCTAAGCAGCTTAAATAATACTAAAACTAGTCACATTTTCTTCTGCTAATTGTTTAAAACCTTGTTTGTAATAACTCACATACTTGTCTGCCAATTTGTTAATACTCTGTATAATTGAATTGCCTGAGGAGCTTTTTTTTCTGTCCAGGTCTCTGCTTGTAAGATCCTATAGCTGAGTGTTACTACTATGTTACTAAAATTTAATAAATTGTTTTCTAGTCTTGAGGAGCTTTTCTCCTCGGGTCTCTGCTGAAAATGAGCCAAAAGCTCAGCCTGACTAACCCAGTTAACAAATGTAAAATAAATTAATAAATAAATAAATAATTAAAATGGTCCAATGATGGCAAAGAGTGGGAATATGGCCTTATTTAAACCACACAGGCAGGAATACAGCCAGAACCTGTTGTAGTTTGATCTGTGCAGGAACCATGTCTAACATTGGAGAGGGAGCATGCTATTGGGTACACCGCTGGGGTATTCAGGAGTCCAGTGTCATGGCAGGTCTCCTTGTTGAACACCATGATAAGAGACTGCTGCAAGGCCAGTACCAGGGCTCACAGTACAAAGTGGAGGCCTGGGATCGTCTGGCAAGTGACCTCACCAGTGCAACTGGAATTGCCCAAATTGGTGAGCAGGTGCGGCATCATTATGCCAGCCTAAAGCATAGGATAGGGGTGCTCTTAGCCCAGTGGATACAAGATACTCAGGCACAGAATGCTCCAGTAGTTTATAAGTATGTCATCCATAGCTGTACCAAATTCTAGCCTGAGTATGTGATAGACAGGTATGCATAATGTTTGTTTTTTTCCCCACTAGAGCTGCAGCAGAGTGGACTAGCAATGTGTAGATCCATGTGGACAGACTGTCAAGGCTGCGCTGACAGGTTGATGAGTACAGATCTATCTTGTAGTATATAGTGCAATAAATAAGAAGGAGTACATTGTTTACTGCCAGTAGATATAGTGTGTTCTGTAGGAAGTCACGACTTCAATTCCGTTTTTAAAAGCAAAAATATCATTTATTCCAAGACGTAAGCGCTTTCATGGTGAAACCACTACTGCATCAGGCCATAACAAAAAGCAATGCTTCACAAAACATATATATATGCACTCCAATTAATTCAAATGGACCAATAACAAACTTCAATTCATATACCACTCTTAAAGACATACAAACTTAAAATACAGCATTACAAATACTCTATAAATAGAGTCACATAAATATTATGTGGATCATTACAATAAAAAGCTATAGGAATAAAAATTTCATCTTTCATCTTTGCAAATAGTATAAAAACTTAAAATACTATAAAAACATATAATATAGTTATGCTAGTAAAATTTATATACCTGCCTAAAATAAGACTATTTTGGAAGTTTCCTATTCTTTAAGATGGGTCTTATAGGGATTCTGTCATTTAGTCCCTTTCCCCTATCAGCTTTTAACTTGATGATCCATCTTGTTTCTGAAGTTTCTGTATGATTAGATAGGTCTCTGCCTCTCTCATTCTCCCATATTTCCTCTATAGCTAAGAAACTAAAATTATGTAGATGTCCTTCCTGATTAACATGCTTGGCCAAAGCATTGGTAAGGGTCCCCTTCCTAATATTATTTATATGTTCCCTTATCCTATATCTAAATTTTCTGTTTGTTTTTCCCACATAATATGCGGAGCAGGCATTGCATATTGCCAAATAAACTATATTTGTTGAATTACAGTCGGCTGTCACCTGAAAGGACATTATACGTCCTGTATCAGGATGACTGAAACTGTTGGTGGTATCTATATAACAACATTGAATACATCTATTACATGTACTAGTGCCTTTCCTATTGTCATTTTTCCTCATTATTTCCCTGGGATAACATAACATCCTTTTTATTGTTTTTCTATTTTTAAAAAGAAAGTTCGGTTTATCGCCCACTATATTCCTAAGTTCATTGTCCGATACTAAAATAGGCCAGTGTTTCCTAATTATATCAATCACTGTGTGTGTATTCCTAGTATAATATGTCGGTACTCACACACCTGTGTTCACCTTACTCCTTTTTGGAACTATTCCATCTGAAGTTCTTTTACATGAGAAATAGGGTTTACCTATATTCATTCTACATTCACTAGACCCTTGTAATATTCCTTCCGTATATGAATCATTATAACCCCTTTGTTGTAGCCTTTCCTTAAATGCAACAAGCTCACATTCAAATTCATCATCTTTAGCAGTTAACCTTGATGTTCGTAGAGTCTGCCCCTTGACCACATTTCTGAAAACATGTTGGGGATGCATGCTACCTCTATGCAAAATCACATTTCTGTGTCAATCTTTTCTATATATCTTAGTTGAAAAATCACCATCCACATTACATATTATCTTGACATCTAGAAAATCCATTTCATCATAGGAACTTCTAACAGAAAATTAAAAAAATTGAGTGCTTTGATCAATGTATGCATGAAAATCTGATAACATTTTTCTGTCACTTTGCCATAACATAAAAAGGTCATCTACAAAACGACTATAAAATCTCAATTGAGGCCAATGGTCATTTTTCAAGACATATTTATTCTCCCAAGTAGCCATTACTATATTGGCAGAGCTGTTCACTGATGAGGTGCCCATGGCTACCCCATCCTTCTGTAGATATAACTGGTGTTCGAATAGCATAACATTGTTACTCAAAATGAATTCCATAAGATGGCATATTAAATCAATTTTCCTGTGTTCCTCCCCACTCTCATTTATCAAAAACTCCCTTAAATATTCAACACCCTCTTTATTAGGAATAGAGGTGAAAAGTGAGTGGACATCCAAAGTTACTAATAGCATTCTATGGGTGCCCTTCTCTTGCTCTAAAAATTCAAAAAGATCTTCAAGAAAATGTTGGGAGTCTCTCAATATATATTTATTCTTATTAATGACCTGTGTTAGTTGTTTTTCCACAAATATGGATATGGGTTGTGTACTTCACCCACTACCAGAGACTATTGATCTCATGGGTGGTTTTGTTGGGGTTTTATGAACCTTTGGTAAACCATGTATGCTAGGTATTTTAGGGTGTTCCACTTTAAAAGAATTATACAGATCTTGTGTAATCTCATTATTCAGAAAATTCTCATATAGAGTTTCATCCAATCTCCCTAATATAACATTCATTGTGTTCATATCTATATTGGAATATACATTTTCATCACCCAGCAATTCATACATCCTGCAATGGTAGCAGTCCCTATCCATTATTACTACTAAACCACCCTTATCAGCCTGTTTAACAATTATTCCATCATCCATCTGTGATGCCTTTAAGGACTCATATTCATTATAGCTCATGTTAAAATTCTTATCTCTGTTTTGTTGTTTATCAAATGCCTCAAATAAATCCTTCTCACAAAGTTGTACAAAAACATCCACTATCGGGTTACTAGGAGGTATGAACATGCTAGGTTTTCTAAAAACCATCTCATTTTTGTCATATTGTCCCTTGAACAACAATTTTAATAGTACAATCCTACTGAATATCTTCAAATCAATAATCGTATCTGTTATGTCAGCATTCTGTGTGGGAATAAATGATAATCCTCTGTTAAGTACACTAAATTCATCATTAGTAAGTTCCCTTCTCAATATGTTCCACACTAAGGGAATTCATCTCCCATCTCCTTTTCGCCTGTTTGTAACCTGGCGATAAGTGTTCTTTCCTCTTGGCTCGACCCCTGCTGTACGAACGATCCCGTGCCACCATTCGATTCAGTGAACGTTTCCTGATGGGAAAAACTTGAAAATCCATCTGTGGATTTGGCGTTGGCACCACCGTTTGTATAGGTGCTCCTTCCGATGTAGATAGTACAGCTTTTTCAAATGCCTTGTTCAAATATCACGTAATGTTCATGGATACTGTTTTGGTAACTTCCGGTATCGAAGATGCGGAAACCTTTTGTCCCACTTTGGGTTTTTCATTTAAAGACACAGTCTCTTTTGAAGCATCATTCTGATAAGATTCTATACTAATCTGAACAGTTCGTTGGCCTATATTCATACTCCGGTTCTCCATATGTGTCTTAGGCCAAATAAATATTTGGCCTTCTTTGAAATCTCGTTTATCTCTCTCCAGTTTATTCCATTTCTGACGCAATAGTTTATTATCAAAAACAGATACTGATTCTATGATCATACCCAATTTCTTCTCTACCAACTTCTGTGGAAACTTTAAAAATAGAGACTTCTGTTCATCATTCAGCACTGTTTGTAAAACTCTGTCCTCTTTTTCAGAAAACTCAATGATGAGACGTATGTAGTTAAAGCTGGTCTCCAAGTTTAGTTGCTGCCACCTAGACAACAATTCAGGGCAGTGTTCTCCTTGATTAGGCATCTTTAAAATTCTTAAACCTCTTGGAATCACACAATTTCTTAAACAGGCTTCCATATGATGTCTCTGTGTCTGTAACTTCTTTATTTTAAATAAGATATCTTCCACTTTATGTATATTCTTGATAAAAGTGGCATAGTCTATCTCATCCCTCTCACCTTCTAAGTCCTTGTTCAAGGACACAGATGTAAGAAGGGTATTTTCACCACCTTTTGCAAAGCTTAAAAGCTTTTCTGCTGTTGAACCTGAGATTGTCCGCTGGATTTCCATTGTATGTTCAACCTCAATGTCCGTATTCAGAGGACAACTAATGCTCCCTTCTGCCATTGTTCCTTGCCACAGCCAAAAACACAATAAATATAACACCAAGCAAGATGTGGCTAGGATAAATGAACTGCTGGTAAAATAATTCAGAAATATATCACAAAACATCCAAAAGGCCAACCAATGCTGGAGGAAGTCACGACTTCAATTCCGTTTTTAAAAGCAAAAATATTATTTATTCCAAGAGGTAAGCGCTTTCATGGTGAAACCACCACTTCATCAGACCATAACAGAAAGCAATGCTTCACAAAACATATATATATGCACTCCAATTAATTCAAATGGACCAATAACAAGCTTCAATTCATATACCATTCTTAAAGACATACAAACTTAAAATACAGCATTACCAATACTCTATAAATAGAGTCACATAAATATTATGTCGATCATTACAATAAAAAGCTATAGGAATAAAAATTTCATCTTTCATCTTTGCAAATAGTATAAAAACAGACAGAATCCCTATAAGACCCATCTTAAAGAATAGGAAACTTCCAAAATAGTCTTATTTTAAGCAGGTATATACATTTTACTGGCATAACTATATTATATGTTTTTTATAGTATTTTAAGTTTTCATACTATTTGCAAAGATGAATTATGAAATTTTTATCCCTGTAGCTTTTTATTGTAATGATCGACATAATATTTATGTGACTCTATTTATAAAGTATTGGTAATGCTGTATTTTAAGTTTGTATGTCTTTAAGAATGGTATATGAATTGAAGCTTGTTATTGGTCCATTTGAATTAATTGGAGTGCATATATATATGTTTTGTGAAGCATTGCTTTTTGTTATGGTCTGATGAAGTGGTGGTTTCACCATGAAAGCACTTACCTCTTGGAATAAATGATATTTTTGCTTTTAAAAACGGAATTGAAGTCGTGACTTCCTACAGCATTGGTTGGCCTGTTGGATGTTTTGTGATATATTTCTGAATTATTTTACCAGCAGTTCATTTATCCTAGCCGCATCTTGCTTGGTGTTATATTTATTGTGTTTTTGGCTGTGGCAAGGCACAATGGCAGAAGGGAGCATTAGTTGTCCTATAAATATGGACATTGAGGTTGAACATACAATGGAAATCCAGCGGACAATCTCAGGTTCAACAGCAGAAAAGCTTTTAAGCTTTGCAAAAGGTGGTGAGAATCCCCTTCTTACATCTGTGTCCTTGAACAAGGACTTAGAAGGTGAGAGGGTTGAGATAGACTATGCCTCTTTTATCAAGACTATACATAAAGTGGAAGATATCTTATTTAAAATAAAGAAGTTACAGGCACAGAGACATCATATGGAAACCTAAGAAATTGCGTGATTCCAAGATGTTTAAGAATTATAAAGATGCCTAATCAAGGAGAACGCTGCCCTGAATTGTTGTCTAGGTGGCAGCAACTGAACTTGGAGACCAACTTTAACTACATACGTCTCCTCATTGAGTTTTCTGAAAAAGAGGAGAGAGTTTTACAAACAGTGCTAAATGATGAACAGATGTCTCTATTTTTAAAGTTTCCACAGAAGTTGGTAGAGAAGAAATTGGGTATGATCATAGAATCAGTATCTGTTTTTGATAATAAACTATTGTGCCAGAAATGGAATAAACTGGAGAGGGATAAACGAGATTTCAAAGAAGGCCAAATATTTATTTGGCCTAAGACACATATGGAGAACCGGAGTATGAATATAGACCAACGAACTGTTCAGATCAGTTTAGAATCTAATCAGAATGATGCTTCAAAAGAGACTGTGTCTTTAAATGAAAAACACGAAGTGCGAAAAAAGGTTTCCCCATCTTCGATACCGGAAGTTACCAAAACAGTATCCATGAACAGTACGCGATATTTGAACAAGGCATTTGAAAAAGCTGCACCGTCTACATCGAAAGGAGCACCTATACAAACGGTGGTGCCAACACCAAATCCACAGATGGATTTTCAAGTTTTTCCCATCAGGAAACATTCGCTGAATCGAATGGAGGCACGGGATCGTTTGTACAGCAGGGGTCGAGCCAAGAGGAAAGAACACTTATCGCCAGGTTACAAACAGGCGAAAAGGAGATGGTAGATGAATTTCCCTTAGTGTGGAACATATTGAGAAGGGAACTTACTAGTGATGAATTTAGTGTACTTAACAGAGGATTACATTTATTCCCACACAGAATGCTAACATAACAGATATGATTATTGATTTGAAGATATTCAGTAGGATTGTACTATTAAAATTGTTGTTCAAGGGACAATATGACAAAAATGAGATGGTTTTTAGAAAACCTAGCATGTTCATACCTCCTAGTAACCCGATAGTGGATGTTTTTGTACAACTTTGTGAGAAGGATTTATTTGAGGCATTTGATAAACAACAAAACAGAGGTAAGAATTTTAACTTGAGCTATAATGAATATGAGGCCTTAAAGGCATTACAGACGGATGATGGAATAATTATTAAACAGGCTGATAAGGGTGGTTAAGTAGTAATAATGGATAGGGACTACTACCGTTTCTGGATGTATGAAATGCTGGGTGATGAAAATGTATATTCCAATATAGATATGAACACAATGAATGTTATGTTAGGGAGATTGGATGAAACTCTTTATGAGAATTTTCTGAATAATGAGATCACACAAGATCTGTATAATTATTTTAAAGTGGAACACCCTATAATACCTAGCATACATGGTTTGCCAAAGGTTCATAAAAACCCAACAAAACCACCCATGAGACCAATATACACAACCCATATCCATATTTGTGGAAAACAACTAAGACAGGTCGTTAATAAGAATAAATATATATTGAGAGATTCCCAACATTTTCTTGAAGATCTTTTTGAATTTTTAGAGCAAGAGAAGGGCACCCATAGAATGCTATTAGTAACCTTGTATGCCCACTCACTTTTTACCTCTATTCCTAATAAAGAGGGTGTTGGATATTTAAGGGAGTATTTGATAAATGAGTGTGGGGAGGAACACAGGAAAATTGATTTAATATGCCATCTTATGGAATTAATTTTGAGTAACAATGTTATGCTATTCGAACACCAGTTATATCTACAGAAGGATGGGGTAGCCATGGGCATCCCATCAGCGAACAGCTCTGCCAATATAGTAATGGCTACTTGGGAGAATAAATATGTCTTGAAAAATGAGCATTGGCCTCAATTGAGATTTTATAGGCGTTTTGTAGACGACCTTTTTATGTTATGGCAAAGTGACAGAAATATGTTATCAGATTTTCATGCATACATTGATCAAAGTACTCAATTTTTGAAATTTTCTGTTAGAAGATCCTATGATGAAATGGATTTTCTAGATGTCAAGATAATATGTAATGTGGATGTTGATTTTACAACTAAGATATATAGAAAAGATTGTCACAGAAATGTGATTTTGCATAGAGGTAGCATGCATCCCCAACATGTTTTCAGAAATGTGGTCAAGGGGCAGACCCTACGAACATCAAGGTTAACTGCGAAAGATGATGAATTTGAATGTGAGCTTGTTGCATTTAAGGAAAGGCTACAACAAAGGGGTTATAATGATTCATATATGGAAGGAATATTACAAGGGTCTAGTGAATGTAGAATGAATATAGGTAAACCCTATTTCTCATGTAAAAGAACTTCAGATGGAATAGTTCCAAAAAGGAGTAAGGTGAACACAGGTGTATGAGTACTGACATATTATACTAGGAATACACACACAGTGATTGATATAATTAGGAAACACTGGCCTATTTTAGTATCGGACAATGAACTTAGGAATATAGTGGGCGATAAACCGAACTTTCTTTTTAAAAATAGAAAAACAATAAAAAGGATGTTATGTTATCCCAGGGAAATAATGAGGAAAAACGACAATAGGAAAGGCACTAGTACATGTAATAGATGTATTCAATGTTGTTATATAGATACCACCAACAGTTTCAGTCATCCTGATACAGGACGTATAATGTCCTTTCAGGTGACAATGACTGTAATTCAACAAATATAGTTGATTTGGCAATATGCAATGCCTGCTCATATTATGTGGGAAAAACAAACAGAAAATTTAGATATAGGATAAGGGAACATATAAATAATATTAGGAAGGGGACCCTTACCAATGCATTGGTCAAGCATGTTAATCAGGAAGGACATCTACATAATTTTAGTTTCTTAGCTATAGAGGAAATATGGGAGAATGAGAGAGGCAGAGACCTATCTAATCATACAGAAACTTCAGAAACAAGATGGATCATCAAGTTAAAAGCTGATAGGGGAAAGGAACTAAATGACAGAATCCCTATAAGACCCATCTAAAAGAATAGGAAACTTCCAAAATAGTCTTTAGGCAGGTATATAAATTTTACTGGCATAACTATATTATATGTTTTATAGTATTTTAAGGATGAAAGATTAAATTTTCATTCCTATAGCTTTTTATTGTAATGATCCACATAATATTTATGTGACTCTATTTGTAGAGTATTGGTAATGCTGTATTTTAAGTTTGTATGTCTTTAAGAATGGTATATGAATTGAAGCTTGTTATTGGTCCATTTGAATTAATTGGAGTGTATATATATATATATATAAATATATATTGAGAGATTCCCAACATTTTCTTGAAGATATTTTTGAATTTTTAGAGCAAGAGAAGGGCACCCATAGAATGCTATTAGTAACCTTGTATGCCCACTCACTTTTTACCTCTATTCCTAATAAAGAGGGTGTTGAATATTTAAGGGAGTATTTGATAAATGAGTGTGGGGAGGAACACAGGAAAATTGATTTAATATGCCATCTTATGGAATTAATTTTGAGTAACAATGTTATGCTATTCGAACACCAGTTATATCTACAGAAGGATGGGGTAGCCATGGGCATCCCATCAGCGAACAGCTATGCCAATATAGTAATGGCTACTTGGGAGAATAAATATGTCTTGAAAAATGAGCATTGGCCTCAATTGAGATTTTATAGGCGTTTTGTAGACGACCTTTTTATGTTATGGCAAAGTGACAGAAATATGTTATCAGATTTTCATGCATACATTGATCAAAGTACTCAATTTTTGAAATTTTCTGTTAGAAGTTCCTATGATGAAATGGATTTTCTAGATGTCAAGATAATATGTAATGTGGATGGTGATTTTACAACTAAGATATATAGAAAAGATTGTCACAGAAATGTGATTTTGCATAGAGGTAGCATGCATCCCCAACATGTTTTCAGAAATGTGGTCAAGGGGCAGACTCTATGAACATCAAGGTTAACTGCTAAAGATGATGAATTTGAATGTGAGCTTGTTGCATTTAAGGAAAGGCTACAACAAAGAGGTTATAATGATTCATATACGGAAGGAATATTACAAGGGTCTAGTGAATGTAGAATGAATATAGGTAAACCCTATTTCTCATGTAAAAGAACTTCAGATGGAATAGTTCCAAAAAGGAGTAAGGTGAACACAGGTGTATGAGTACCGACATATTATACTAGGAATACACACACAGCGATTGATATAATTAGGAAACACTGGCCTATTTTAGTATCGGACAATGAACTTAGGAATATAGTGGGCGATAAACCGAACTTTCTTTTTAAAAATAGAAAAACAATAAAAAGGATGTTATGTTATCCCAGGGAAATAATGAGGAAAAATGACAATAGGAAAGGCACTAGTACATGTAATAGATGTATTCAATGTTGTTATATAGATACCACCAACAGTTTCAGTCATCCTGATACAGGACTTATAATGTCCTTTCAGGTGACAGCCGACTGTAATTCAACAAATATAGTTGATTTGGCAATATGCAATGCCTGCTCCGCATATAATGTGGGAAAAACAAACAGAAAATTTAGATATAGGATAAGGGAACATATAAATAATATTAGGAAGGGGACCCTTACCAATGCATTGGTCAAGCATGTTTATCAGGAAGGACATCTACATAATTTTAGTTTCTTAGCTATAGAGGAAATATGGGAGAATGAGAGAGGCAGAGACCTATCTAATCATACACAAACTTCAGAAACAAGATGGATCATCAAGTTAAAAGCTGATAGGGGAAAGGGACTAAATGACAGAATCCCTATAAGACCCATCTAAAAGAATAGGAAACTTCCAAAATAGTCTTATTTTAGGCAGGTATATAAATTTTACTGGCATAACTATATTATATGTTTTTATAGTATTTTAAGTTTTTATACTATTTGCAAAGATGAAAGATTAAATTTTCATTCCTTTAGCTTTTTATTGTAATGATCCACATAATATTTATGTGACTCTATTTGTAGAGTATTGGTAATGCTGTATTTTAAGTTTGTATGTCTTTAAGAATGGTATATGAATTGAAGCTTGTTATTGGTCCATTTGAATTAATTGGAGTGCATATATATATATATATATATATATATATATATATATATATATATATATATAGATAGATGTTTTGTGAAGCATTGCTTTTTGTTATGGTCTGATGAAGTGGTGGTTTCACCATGAAAGCGCTTACCTCTTGGAATAAATGATATTTTTGCTTTTAAAAACGGAATTGAAGTTGTGACTTCCTACAGCATTGGTTGGCCTGTTGGATGTTTTGTGATATATTTCTGAATTATTTTACCAGCAGTTCATTTATCCTAGCCGCATCTTGCTTGGTGTTATATTTATAGTGTGTTCTGTGTCTAGTGAATAAATAAAGTTTGTCGGCCTAATATTGATCTATAGGATATGGAGTAGTAAAGCACTGTGTCATGTTACTAAAATAAAGATGTATACCACAGACTGTTGCATTTACTCTATATTGTTGTAGAAATAGAATGTGTACAGGTTCTTTACAGCAAATATGGCTTTGACAGCATGCATTAACTGAGGTTGATCTGATAATCAGCTGTTGTGCAAATCTGTAGATTGAGGAGCAGTAAAACAAGATATAAATGAAATATGAAATATGTTATGCACTAAGGACTGAACCCTGAATAGTAATGTGTAATGTATTAGTGTGTCCCCTGCAGCATTGCCTTGTGTTAACATTTGCTTTCCAGATTGTATTATCTCAAAGGATTAATGCACAGTACATTAACTATCTGTCATACATGAATCTCAGGATTACAAGGTCAGACTGTCTAACCAACAGAGTATTAGGCATAAATCAGTGAAAAATAAACAGCAGTTCCTCAGTAGCTCAGTGTGATGAGAAATAGCTTTGTTGTTCATTTTTGCACGCACAGACACAGTTTGAATCCAGGGAGAGGTGCTAAGATGTGTGCATATATACACTCACAAAATCTTGAATATTTGTAGAAACAGTCAGATAGTGTTAACAGATATTTTCTCCACAGGTCTTACAGGCAAAAAAATGTTTGTAGTAGCTGTATGAAGGGTTTACTAATATACTGTGTACAACTGTTCCAATGTACAACCCCATGCCTGCAAATGATGGCAGGATAGGTACATACACCATGCACTCTTCCCGATACATGTTTCTCAAGTGTCACACTGTCACAGCTAGTGGTCACTGCTGCCAATAACCTTGGAGACCGATAGGAATCCAAGTGAAGTATGCTAGTAGCACACTCACACAACATCAGTGCAGGGTACCATGTCTTTGTCATATATGTAACCCTGACATGTATGAGTCTCCTCTAGTCATGTACCCATAGTTGTCACAGTTTGCCCCATACCATTTCAGGTTAACAGTTTAACAGGTAGGTATGTGCTACAGATGCTATGGGCAATAGGAAGATGTAAAGTGAGGACAGACCTTTAGAGTATTGAGCAGTACTGTTGTGAAAAATAGAAGCCTATACAGTTGTTAATGGGCTTTGTTCACTCAACCCTCCCCTTATCTGTATTCAATAATTATTATTCATATACTACAGGTATATTGTTCTCAAAACCTATTGTTGGGACATGTGTTTTATTATTGCTCATATATTTAATTGGTTGCATATTAACATACCTTGTTCAAATACCATTGTTTGTGGCCTGTTGCCGTCAGTGTAACTGGCATGCTGTTACAATGCTTACTGTTGTTCCACTTATGCATGTGTTCTGCTTGATATGCAACTGTTTCAGATCTATTGTTTTGGGTTAATTGGAACACCCACACATGCTTTTATAACTAATTTTGAAATGTTTTGCTCATGACTAACCAATATATTTTGGAAAACCTCAACACCATAGCACGTTTGGGAAGGCAGATCCCAGTGGATCAGCCTGTCCTGCCTCATCCGGCCATGGCACCGGGCCCAGCATGTCTGGGACCCAACCAAGAACATCATCCTCCACTGGTCCTGTACCACCTTCTGGTGGAACTGCCTCAGGGGACAGGGCCCATCCCCCCCGGGCACGGGTGCAGAGAGGAGCACATCACCCACCACATGTTCTGGGGTCTGGTGCGCAGTGCCATCCACTCACAGTTGGATGGACAGCTGAGCCAGATCGAGAGATGCCTGGCACACCTCAAGGGGCAGCCTACCCCTGTTGTCCATCCCCCAGCACAGCCACATTTGGGGTCATGAAGGTGTAGTGGTGCTTGCCCATGGGTGGTGATCTTAGTTCAACTGTATCCATTTGGGGGATCATGGCCCTCTGCTTCCCAACCACCCTCCCCACCCAAGATGTTTACCCCTCTCATGTGTCATATACTGCCCCTGTCTGCTGTCTTATGTGTATTGTCTGTCTGCAAATGCAACCTATCCCAACCAACCTACCTCCTCAAATACACCTACAGCCCATCCCCAACACCACACTCTCACCTTAAAAAAAGGACATCTGTCCTGCAAAAAAATCATTGCCTCATACATAGCTCTACATTTCACCCCAATGTCCAGTGACATAGATCAATCTACCCTCAAATTACTCTACATATGTATGTTGCCAACACCCTTCCCTGTGGGGTGCGAGCCTATAAATTCCAAATTTTCTACATCAGTCACACCTGTTGCTGCAGCAGAAATGTAGAGCTATGGTCCTTTCCTACACCAGTCCTGCATATCCCTAGTTGCTTTTCCTAATGTTTTACCCCCTGCTTGCCCCCACTTCCCTACTTTCCTATCACCCTTTTTTCTTTTCTTTATTTAAAATTAGTGCAGGTTTAAGCAGGAATAGGTGCCGCTAAGTGAAGCTAAGGGGACTTAAGCATCTCTTAGCATCGCTAAGCTTCACACAAAACCATGCAGACCCTCATACAACTGCTTAAAAGTGCTTTAATCACTCTGTCTCAATCAGCCCTTGTTCTGCCCAGCAACAAAATAATCAGTGCTGCCAAGTCTTGAACTGAGGACTGGGTGCACTACAATCACAGCAATATACCATTACACCATCTGAGCTGTGAGAATCTGTAATGCTTTTACAAACATATCATGCATTACAGTGATTTAACATAAGGAGAAAATACACAACCCTAGCAAGTCTTAAACCCAGGACACTGCTCACACCAGTCACAACAGCTACCACTAATCTACATGAGCTGTGAGAAGTAGCAATACTGCAGTAAATATATCATGCAGGATGGTCATCTAACATTAGGGAAAAACCTGTAGAATTAGTAATGTTTTACATATATATATATATATATATGTGTACATAAACATATATATATATATATATATATATATATATATATATATATATATATATATATATATATATATATATATATATATATATACATAACACACACACACACACACACACACACATATATATATATATATATATATATATATATATATATATATATATATGTGTGTGTGTGTGTGTGTGTGTGTGTTTATGTATATATAGATATATATATATATATAATACCAATTTAGTGACTTCAGTGCTCATATCATCCCAGTGATTTGTCAGAAATCCACAACAATTATGAAGAACAGATGAAAAATATGAGCCACACATCTGGACAGTCAATGAAAATCTGGACAGTGGAGACGTATGACTGCAGTCATGTAACAGAAGGGGAAAAACACTGAGAGCTGCCATCCAGTTCATCCAGCATCTTCCAAACTACTGTCAGACCAACACAACACTACACCAAACCATGTTCATGCATTTGCACATGTATCATGCACTTCAGTGATGTAACTGTAGGAAAACAGATATCGTTGAGAAATTGTCTATGCACAACTATTTGCACCGCAGTCACAGCAACATACCAGTAAGCCAACTGACGTCTACAGTGTGACTGTGTCAACTAACATATCCTGATTGCTAGTCACACACTAATTCTATGTATACTGCCCCAAATCACACTGTACTTGGAATCCTGAGGTCCTAAGGGACATGTCTCAGTATGCGCATAGAAACATACACCGCTGGTAGACCACCAGCAACTGCAGCAACATGCACAGTCAGATGAAAATGGATCTATGACACTCACATCTGTCCCTCTCCCTACTCAGCCCAACAAATATTTACACACTACACGGCTGCACATTCTTGAAAGTCTGTTAACAGTGGCCAGACATACATAACGCTCAACTGTACTAACCTCCACAAAATATCAAGGGTTTGGGCCCATGTTTATAGCCTCTTCCTCATAACATTTCTGGGATTCTGATACATCACGGGATGATATCAGGAGTGAAGTCACTGAATAATGATATACCAATACTCTCAACCTCTTAATGCAAGAAATCTGGACAAAGCCTGACATACCTAGGGGACAGAGGACCAAAAATAGGGACAAATTTTAAATATTGGTGTTATAAACTGAAAAAGTTTCTGGAGTGGCAGGGTTTGTTTTAACATTAAGTTTCTGAAGGATATGAAGTCTAAAACACAAATAGATGTCATTATGTAGTGACTTCAATCTTCAGGTCATCCTAGTGATTTGCCAAAAAAATACAATTGTATGAGAAACAGACCAACCATAGCAGGCAAACCTCTGGACATTCTGCAAAAATCTGGACAGTTGAGAGGTATGTCATATACATATAATTGTCGGACTTCAAATCATGCAGAAAATGCATGTCCAAACAAGCCCTGTTAATCTAGCAAGTTTCTAACTATATAACAGCAATACTTGCAATCTGTCCCTAATTCTGGAACTTTGTCCCCCATCTTGTTGGGCTTTCTTCACATTTCTTGTTCTAAGAGGCTGAAAGGTATCCTGACACAGCATGCAAAATGGTGGACATAGCAGATCAATCTGAACAGTGGACAGTATTTCCACGTTTCCTCTATGCTGCTGTAGCTCCCACGCCTCCATAATATTCTCCTCACAGGCAAGGAAAAGGGGCAAGGCCCACATGATGGACTTAATTATAGCACTGTTTTGCCATGCCATTAGCTAATGGAAAGACAACGCATCTGTTGTGGATGCAGTTACCAAGTGGGAGATACCAGGTGCACAGGCCATTACCTGCTCATTAGCATTACCTACAAAAGGTAAGCTGATGTCTATGCAAAACATGTCCGAACATTTCTATGCAAAAATAGACTGTGAATACAGAAAACAACACTTCTGGATTACTCCAAGAAAACACTACAGCACTATAACAGGTATGTTAAACAATTAAGCATGTAATGGAATGCAGAAGGGGGAATGCAATAATGGGAAATAGGAAGTTAAACAATAGGTCTCAACAAAATTTGCTGGACTGACATGTTGCTGTCCAGCACCTATGGCTATCCCTGCTGGCTCTGTCTGGAGTGACATAGAGCAGAGCTCTGGCCCCTGCGTCACCCCAGCAAAGGTCAGCTCATATATGACTTCTACTGGAGTGTCTACCTGGGATGTTGTAAATATTCATATGTCACTTGTGAATGCTACTATGATACATATGCTTGTCTTACAAATGTAAGAGACCTATATAGTGTATGTGCATAGTAAACAACTGGCACAGAAGTTTGTGTTCAACTGTATCTAATATACTGAGCTCATACCTTTCAACTGTCTGGAGTTTTGCAGACTGACCACATGTTTGCCTCATATGTGTAAGTCATTTTCTCATACAGTTGTGTTTGTCTGGCAAATCACTGGCAAATCAGTAAAGACTGAAGTCATAACATAAAAGGATACATTTGAATGTCAGATGTCATATACTTCAGAGTATTCCTGTGAATGCAAAACCTACTTTGCTATCAGCTGTCTCAGTATGTTACAGCAATATTTCTATAAAGTGTCACTATTTTTGGGAGTTCGCCCCCCATTTATGTGTGCCTTTGTCCAGATGCCGTGCTCTAACAGGTTAAGAGGTATGACTAAGCTGCAAGTGTGTAAACACAGGCACAGTGTGCCATATGGACAAAGAACAGAAATGTATAGCAAGTATTACCTGTGCACATTTATGTAATAATAGTAGTACCTGGAAGCCTCAAACATACAGACATGAGTTGCAAAATGTCAGGTAAATATGCTGTACTTGTTTTACAAATGTGTAACCTGAGTTTCAGTGCATCAAACAGACATAAATGTCTACAGCACAAGGTATTTGTATTGCCTTGAAACAGAAATAATTACTAGTTTGATCATAATTACTAGCTTGAAATTGGAAAAGTGTTTAAATGTGACACGGCTTTGTATCCAAGCCTACACCAAACATCTATATGAGCACCTACACAGCTGTATGGACTCAGCAATACCTGACTGGACAAAATCATCTCCCCCAAGGTAGATTAAACCTCTGTTGTGGACAGCAGCAATACACAAACCCCATAACAGATAGAAATATTTGCTGTACAGGGCCAAGAAGGAGCAGGTGCCAAACTGGAAGCAATCTCACCTTTCTCTGAACAAGCAAAAAAGGTCACAGGTGAATTACCCTAAGGCTAACTTTGAGTGCAAATTGGACGCATCCACCAAGGCCAATCACACGGCCTTCTGCACATATGTCTGTAATCTCAGAGGCATCACCCAAATCTGCTCTGTACTGGTGGTCAATAACACCACATACACCAGAGATATAGCCAACCTGCTGCAGACAGGTAAGTGAAAACCTCACGCCCTCATCCTCCCATAAGTAAAGGAGGACATGCACAGCACCTGCCTCCCTCCCCTCATCATCAGGGAGAAAGTCTGTAATGCCCTCTTAAGGGCAAAAAACTGAAGTCTCCATCGTACCTGATAACATCCCTGGCTGCATCCTACATGATCCCAGGCATGAGCTCTCAGCTCCATTACACAGTGTAGTCAACCAAAGCCTGAGCACCAGTGTTATCTCATCTGCATGGAGGACATTCACTGCCACCCTTCTACAGAAAGTGGGAGCATCCACTGACCCAGCCAATCATATGCACATCAGCCTAACTAGCTTGATCTGCAAGACCATGGAAGACATTAACACAAACCTAATTAACAGGGACATCAGCAACCTCAAAATGCTTGAGCCAACACAGTTTGGTATTGTCAAAGGGAGATCAGGCCTGTTAAACCTGGTCGACTGCTTTGAAGCGGTTAACAAACATATGGACGAGGGGAAGACAGTGCACACTGCCTACCTTCACCTAGCCAAAGCCTCTGACAATAATCCCCAGTCAGCCATAATACATTAGCTTACACAGCTAGGCATCACCCTGTATGTTGACAGGCTGACAGGTTCAGTGCAAACTTCTCCCCCCCTCCCCCCCAAAAGGAGAGATATCTATACCAAACGATTGCAGCCCCCCAAACATCTCTAAAGCCCAAGTGAGAACTGCTCTCTCCAAAGCAAAAAACACTGCATCCATGGGACCTGATGGTGTCCCCGGCTGTGTGCTCCACGAACTCAACGAGGAATTAAACCCACAGCTAGGACAGCTGTTTAATCATAGTCTCACCTCTGGATACGTACCCAGGGAGTGGCGCACTGCGACTGTGGTCCCACTTCACAAAGGCGGTGCCTCCACCGACCCTGGAAATTACCGGACCATTAGCTTGACAAGCCTTATCTGCAAAGCCATGGAGAGGATCATAATGGACCTCATAAATAAAGACATAGGGAATTTGCAGACTTTGGATCCAACCCAGTTTGGCTTTGTCAAAGGCAGATCATGCCTTTTAAACTTGGTTGACTTTTTCGAAACAGTCACCAAAGCCATTGATGAGGGAAAGGCAGTCCATACAGCCTACCTCGATCTGGCGAAGGCCTTCAATACAATACCCCACTCGGGTATCATTGAAACTCATCAGCTTAAATGTTAACCCATACATCACAAGATGGGTTGCAAACTGGCTGAGTGACAGAACCCACAGGGTCAGAGTTGCTGGCGCCATGTCAGACTCAAAGCCTGTCACAAGTGGTGTCCCACAGGGCTCAGTCCTGGGCCCACTCTTGTTTGGCATCTACTTTTCCGAAGTACAAGCAAACACAGGAGGGTTATGGCTGACAAAGTTTGCAGATGACTGCAAACTGGGCGCTGTAGTCAAAAACACATCTGACACAGATATCCTTCAGAAGGGTCTCACAGAAACGGATAACTGGTGCCAGAGCCATGGCCTAAAGTTAAATGCCAAAAAATGCATAGTCATACCCTTCGGGAAAGACAAGGTTACCCCTAGCTACCATATAGGTGGCAATCCACTGAGCACAGAAGAAGTTATCAGGGACCTGGGGACCCAGGTTGACAGTAGCCTGTCATTCGACACCCATGTAGCTAAAGTAGTTAGGAAGACCTTCTACATTGCCCACCTTATCATGAAGGGATTCACATCTAGATCAAGGGAGGTCATAGTCTCCCTATACTCATCACTCATCAGACCAATGATTGAGTACAATGCCCCATTCGGAATGTATCTGACCCGACACTTGCAGCAGCTGGAGAGGCCACAAAAGTTCCTCACCAAAAGGATAAAGGGTCTCAAAAATCTGTCCTATGCTGCCCGACTGAAAGAACTCCAGCTCTATTCAGTCGCACCGCTTGCTCAGAGGTGACCTTTGCCTGACATACAAGGCCATGTCAAACCCAGATTTGATGAATATGCTTCACCTCAAAAAATCTAGATCCATCAGAGCCACAAGGGCGGGAGACTTAAACCTTGACACGGCTATTAATAGGACGTGCTGGCGGGATAGATTCATCACCCAAAGACTCCCTATGCTGTGGAACAAAATCCCGGTATATGTGAGGCAGAGCACCTCGCTGGCCTTGTTCAAGAGAAATCTTGACCAATGGATGGGAGATCGCAGATATACCCCAGGGATTACCTCAGTGTCACTGCTCGACAGAGGCACAGCAAAATAATGGGTATAGTTCCCCATACTAAAGGGGTGGCGTAAGCCACAAAACTATGGGCTAGGCTTGTAAATGCCCTTGGGCAGATAGCCTAGTATGAACCTATGAACCTATGTTACCAGATGGGTAGCTAACTGGCTCAATGATAGTACTCAGTCAAAGAATTGGAAGCTACCCCAGTATTGGACCCTTAAAGAGCAGTGTACCCAAAGGATCTGTCTGGGGGCCTCTACTCTTTGGGATATACTGTTCTGAGGTGCAAGGCAAAGCCAGTTGTCTGTGGCTGACCAGGTTTACAGATGACTTTAAGCTGGCCACTGTCTTACATCCACCCTAGTGATGTGACCATCCTCAAGGAGGCTCTTACTAAAATTAGTGACTGGTGCCAGAAGCATTATCTCAAACTGAATGCCAGGGACTGCATAATTATCCCTTTTGTGGTTGATGTCATCCACACTAGTTATGACAGTACTAGCAATGTACTGAACATGGAAACAGGCATGAGGTGACTCATGCAC
This sequence comes from Protopterus annectens, assembly GCF_019279795.1. Lineage (NCBI taxonomy): Eukaryota > Metazoa > Chordata > Ceratodontiformes > Protopteridae > Protopterus > Protopterus annectens. The sequence continues at coordinate 795,223,362 of NC_056732.1, read as the reverse complement.
CACAGTTGATAGCAACCTGACAGCTTCCCACTGGGTTGGCACCATTGTAAAGAAGGCTGTCTACATGGCCCACTTCACAAATAAGGGAATGACATCCAGGAACCGGGAGGTCATAGCATCCCTGTACTCCTCCCTTATCAGACCCATTACCAAGTACAATGGCTCATTTGACATGTACCTTGCCAACCACATGCGGCAGTTGCAGAGAACACAGACGTTCCTGACCAGGAAAATCCAGGGTCTCCAACACCTATCTTATACAGATAGGCTGAAAGCCATACCTCTCAACCTCTTAGAGCAAAACATCTGGACAAAGCCTGAAATTATGGGGGACAAATAGGGACAGATTTTAAATATTGCTCTTACAAACTTAGAAAGTTGATAGAATAATAGGTTTTGCATTAGCATGAATTTTCCGAAGCATGTGGAGTCTTAAACTCAAATGTTTGTCATTATTTCATGACTCCAATCCTTGGCTATTTGCCAGACAGGGACAGATATTAGGGGGAACACATCGAAAATATGAGGCAAATACCTGGACATTCTTTGAAAACCTGTACAGTTGAGAGATATGCTGAAAGCCCTGTTGCTCTACTCAGTGTTATACAGACTGATCATAGGTGATGTGTTTCTGGCTAACAAGGCTATTCCCAAACCAGACTTGCTGGAGTGTATGCATATCCGTAAGACAAATCCCACTCACGCAACCCACACTCAAGGCCCTCACATGGTCTGTGACATGAATAGTACTTGGTGGGATATGTTTGTGTCTCAAACAATACACTGTCTGTAAAATACACTCCCTTCCTATGTCTAGCAGAGTACATCTTGAGCCTTCTGTCACAGAAAGCTGGATGAATGCATGGGAAACATAAAAGACACCCCTGGGATCAAACCTGTGTCCCAGATGAACAGGGGAAACAGGTGCTGAGTTTAAAGGGACATGGGCAAACATCTGGGCTAGCCTTATGAGGACATCTGAGCCAATAGCCTAGTATCATCCTATGAACCTATGCACCTAGTACTTTCCACATTTCCTGTATGTATTGCAGACTGTCCTGCAATATTGTTGGATATGAATCCTTATGAGTCTAAACTGTGTAGTAGTTGCATTGATACAGTATTCTATTGTTCCTTTATTAGTTATTTCTCACATATCATTACACCTTGTCATTGTGTCATGTCTGCATTGCAGTAAGTCAGCTCTTAGAGTACTTGCATATCCCCATAGTGACACTGTATAGCTCACTCCAATAGCATTGGTCTTGGTCAAACTTACCATTTTGCTAATAGGCTCATCACACATTAAGATGTACCACCCTTTTTTGAGGGCCTTACAGTAGCTGTTACAGAGTTGGATTGCGGCAGTCAGAACTACCTTAAAGTATGGGCTGAAGGGTCCACAGCTAGCAAAGTTGGGCCAGACTTTAACAGGAATGTGTGTGTGTGTGTGTGTGTGTGTGTGTGTGTGTGTGTGTGTGTGTGTGTGTGTGTGTGTGTGTGTGTGTGTGTGTGTGTGTGTGTGTGATTCAAACTCAAATAGCAAAGTATGTGTATCAGCTACTTGGCCAGGGATTTGAAGTACAGGTCAAACAGAGAGTGTGACAGATGTTTTGGATTGACCACTCTGCTGAGATGTTAACCTCATAGGTGTGCCAGTGTTGAGTGTTATTGCGGTTGTGGAGAGAGAGAGAGAGAGAGAGAGAGGGAGGACTGAACCCCACACTGACTGTGACCATTGTGTGCTCTGAAGGGTAATTATACTTTAATGCGTGTGTACTTGTCATCCTGCCATTGTGTACATCACTCACTGGTGGTAGTGTTGTGTATTTAGGCTCCCTGCTGATTGGGCCAGTGCAGAGGTAACACATTGATAGTACATAGTGATGGATACAGATGGCATATCACATCATGTACTGTCATTGAGCCCCTCTCAGTCTGACAATGTCATACAGGGTTATTTCATAGATTTCCCAGGTCTCCTTGACCATTCCTGACATACTCTGCCTAGGTGAGTGTGTACTCCATACCTGTATTTGATTGCTTTACACCTATGACTAGCATATCTGGTGACCCCTGCAGCAGGACAGCAAGTCATAGGTAGTAGTAGTGGGTGGATGCTGGCACTGGTTCAGCAGCAGTGCATACATACTGAGCATACAGTGTAAGGGAATGGACACAGTACCGGATACCCAGGTACCATCACTGTGCCCCCAGGGGTCTGGCATGCCACAGACATATTCCCCAAACTATTTGGACAAACATCATATATTGTTCAACTGGTGTGTGGAAATACACATTTGTCTAGCAGTGGAGTCTACATCTCCCAGGCACATGTACCCATTCCTCAAACATCTGGGTGCTGAAGATGTCAGACAACTATGAGAAGTCACCTTACAACACATATGCACTGATCTCAGTTATTATGCGGCTCAGATGTTTCTGGACTGTCCACATGCACCTCTAGGAGCACTCACCTATTAGTGCAATGTAGGCTTGAATGCATGGTACTACAACATTACCCATAGAGGACAACCAGCAGTCGATGGCACTGATGTGTGTGGACATTTAACAACATGGTCTCTCACAGTAGACAGGTCACTAATGGTATTCCACATACCATACCAGGGTACTAGGCTGTGGACCCTGAGCAGCCATATCCCTCGGCCACATGTTAGCCCATGTGTATGCAAGGCAACAGCTGATGCCCCCATCCAACAGGCACACAGGCAGTATCCCAAAGGTGTATGTGCCATCAACCTTCCAGTCGACCATGCTACATCTGCAAAGGTGTAGGTACCTACTCTGCCGGATAAGGACAGGGTGCCCATTCCCCCACATGGTGCTTATTCCCCCACACATCCAAGCTGCCAACAAGGCCAGTCCAGGTCACTCACCAGGTGGATGACATTTGTGTGTGTGTGTGTGTGTGTGTGTGTGTGTGTGTGTGTGTGTGTGTGTGTGTGTGTGTGTGTGTGTGTGTGTGTGTGTATCAGCAAACATTATAGTGCAGGTATTAATTTACATATGGAGAAACTCGTCAACCAACTCAAAGGCAAGGCTCTTCTTCTCCTCATTCTATTACAGAGGGGATTTCCCTTTTGTTAGATGCTACTTTGGGTCCCTTGGTTTGCATCCAGGAATCCTTTGTTAAGGATTCTTGGCATTTTTTAGTTAAGGTTAAGGAATATATGGACACTTTTGTTTTTGATCCTGACAGATTTATTATTTTAACTTTGGACGTGGTATCCCTTTTTACCAGTATTCCCTATGAAGAGGGAGTTGAAGCTGTTAGAACATTATTGACTCAATGTGGTAACTATAGCGTCAATAGTGTGTCTATAATTTGTAGACTATTGGACATTGTATTGCATAATAATTTTTTCTTATTTGGTGAAACTTTTTTCAAGCAAAAACGAGGGGTGGCAATGGGTTCCCCCACAGCACCGGCATACGCTAACTTAGTTATGACCTGGTGGGAAAGGGAATATTTAGACAAAATAAGAAACATCTTTCATATTTCCTCCTACTGTCGTTTTATGGATGATTTGATTTTTATTTTGGAGGGGAACAAGGACACGGTCAATTCTTTTGTCACCGAAATAAATTCCACAGTTGATTTTTTGAAATTCACCATTGGTGACAGTGGTTTATTGGTTAATTTTTTAGATATACAACTGTGGTGGGACATCACTGAATACAGGTTCCACAGTCGTATATATCGAAAGAATACCTTCACAAATAGTTACCTTCATTATAGAAGTGGGCACTGTAAATACACAATTAGAAACATTCCCAAAGGACAACTAGTCAGGGCTTGTCGGATGACGTCCAGGGATTGTGATCTTATTTCAGAAATTAGATTCATTATTAAGCTTTTTATTGATAGGGGCTATGATGAATCATTACTGAACAACATTGTGAATGAGATTGAGAATAAAAGATTCACACAGTACCAAGCAATTTTAAACATGGTTGATTTTAAAGAGGCTACTTTTTTAGTTAAAAAGAATGGTAATGATTTAGTGAACAATGAGCTGGTATGCTCACTCGATCTCAGTATAAATAGCCCTGATATTAGGCGCTTAATAGAAAATAATTGGAAAATCATACAAGGTAATTTGGATATGACTAATATTTTGGGAGTTAAACCGAGATTTACTTTTAGAAATAGTTATAATTTTAAAAAGGCCTTGGAATATCACGAGAAGAATTTTGTAGATACATGTCAATCTACATGTAGTAGGAAAGGTATGTTCAAATGCAACAATTGCAATATGTGTAGATTTATAGCAGTAGGTCCTTACATAGCAGTTGATACTTTTGACAAAACGCTGGAGGTTCCAAAATACGTTGATTGTAACACAAAAGGGGTAGTGTACATTGGTACTTGTAGTACCTGTCCCAGGTTCTATGTAGGAATGACAACTAGAAGTCTAAAGACCCGCATTCGTGAACATCTATATTGCATCAAGAAGCATGACGAGACCAATGCTTTATATAAGCATTCCAGGGAATGTCATAATTTCAAGAAGTTTTTGTTTTCTGTTCTTGAGGTTTGCAATTTAGACTTAAGGGGTGGTGACCTCAAAAATTATATTGAACAGAGGGAGACCCTGTGGCAAATCAAACTAAGGTCAGATAAACCCCCGGGTTTAAATGATGCAATTAATATCAAATGCTTTCTGCAGGACCGTAGATTGTGTATTAATAAGGATGCTGCTATGAGTTTTTTTACTTAGAGACAAAATTATAGTTTTTTACTTAATTATGAAATTTCATTAGTTTTTAATTGGGTTATTGAATTATTGTATAATGGAATAATTGCTTTTTGCTGAAGTATTTATTGTGTACTGGCATTTTGTAACAGTTTTCTGATGAAGTCACTTGACGAAAGCGTTTAATAAAAGTTACTACGCTATTTTTGTTTGGAGCCTTACATTTGAGTTGGTTGACCAGTTTCTCCATTTTCATCCTATTTCTTTTGTTGGTCGAGGTGGTGGTTGTTATTTTATTGGTATTAATTTACATATGTTGTCTTCCCCACACAGGTGAACATGGGGGTAGTGGTCTATCCCCCTCACAACCTGATGTCAGTGTCTTAGCGGACTCTGATGATGGTGGTGATAGTGGGCTCAGGTGAGGTTGTTGGGGGTTGAATCTGTGCCTTGGTTGGCATTCCACTTTCAACCACAATGTCCCCACACACAGTGAGTATGCCCCCATATACCAAGTCCCCAGCAGCCACAGATAATGGACAGTTGAAGGGTGGTGGCATGGGACAGGCTAGTGTGGTGATTATGGCAAGTTTGAGTGTAGACAGTTAGCATAGTCAGGGAGCGGGTGAGGTCCCACACAGCTGGATGAGCAGGGGTGCCCGAAGGTTGACTGCTGCCCATCAAGCCTCTGTCACAAGTATCACAGCAGTTGTCACCAGATGCATGTTTCGGTCTGTCATGGATGCAGAGGCACATTCTGAATGCAACAGCAGACAGATGCTCAGGGTGATAAATGCAACACTTCCTGTCATGCGTGGCAACCTCCATGACCTTGGTGATGCCACACGTTATGCTTCTAACATGGATAGAAAGTGGGGTGAGACATTGTCATTGCTCAACAGTGCAATGTCTGTGCTTGTGCATGTAGTGGGAGTCGGGCGTCGGTCATGTGGACGTAGGTCAGCAACAAGATCAGGTGGGAGTCCACGTGGCCATGCACATTCACACTCCCATAGTGGCATTACTGTCCAACATACAACTGTGCAGAACAACCACATGGCTTGACGATGTGCATGCATACAGTCACACATCTCTATAACAGGCAGGTCACCACCAGACACACACAGCTCCTCTTGCATGGCTCAGTTGAATAACACCCCTCTGAATACATACACACACACACACACACACACACACACACACACACACACACACACACACACACACACACACACACACACAATGTCAAATGCATGGCCCAGCCTAGGCCCTGGCAAACCCACACCACACCCTGTGCATGTGATGATACGTGTGCCACATCCCTGTTATCCATACCATTGATGCAGGGACATGTTAATATGGGTCTGATGCACAGGGTGAATATAGTACAATATGGTAATGTAATGTTGTGTAAAGTGCTATGTGCTGGCAATTGTTATGGGTACACATCAAAGTATATGTACCTTTTATAGCCATGATGCATTATTGCTGTTAGTAATGCTGACTGACTGTAATCTCACATACTTTATTTTGTTTGTGTTCCAGGTGTCTGTCTGTCTGTAGGCTGTGGGCCTGCTGACATTACCAATGATGAGTATGGCAGAGTGGAAACACAGTGACCTTTTAATAGTCAAGGCACAGCTGTATATGTACATATTTACCAGGTGTGTATGCACGCAACAGTGTGTGAGGGACACTGGGGGCAGACAGTGTGACCTTGCATACATACCCCTTGACACAGCCAGTTCACCTTCATACATGTCACCTGAGTGTTCTGTAGTACTACAGGCTCATACATGCAGAGGAGGTTATGTCAGTGCTGGCACTAGGTCACACATAAGCCTAGCCATCACTTTAACCCCAACCGATTCACCTATCTTGTGGGCACCAGGTAGTCTCATGGCCTTCACATGTCTACATATTGCACACACATAGGCAACACACAATGTGTGTGTGACATTATCAAATATGGAGTGTGGGACACACGTAGTAATGTGACAGCTGCCAGCACATAGCTTGCTCACGGCAAGTGCAATATACAGCATGCATTCTGGTTTGCTACTATGACACCTTCTTTGTGTGACATTACCTTAGCTTACATTATTTATCATAACAGTAAGAAGCTTCTGATGTGCATTAACTGCTCTATGCAATCACTACAGACGTGTATGACATGTTTCTTGTCCTACAGTCTTGGGACTTCTTTTTACTGTTTCAGTTGTAGTCACAGGTTACACCTTGCCATTCCTAGACTGCAACCTGCAGGGTGGTACAGCCATATCTCAACTGTACAGATTTCCACAGAATGTCCAGAGTCTTATCTCATATTTGTGGTCCATTTTCACATAAACCTGTGTTTTCCTGGCAAATCATTGTGAGTTGATGTCAACAAATAATGGCACACATTATGATTTGCAGATGTCATACCTTTCAGACTATTTATGCTAATGCAAAATCTGTTATTCTATGTCTTATATATTTTTGTAGGAGAAATATTTGATGTGTCCCTATTATGTGGCATTTGTCACCCCATTATGTATGGCTTTGTAAACATTTCATGCTGTAAGAGCTTGGAGGGTATGGGTACAGATGGTGTCCATACCTCAGACCTCTATATATGTCTGCAGGTTGTCCTGATGTCTGACACATAATTTCTTTCCATCTGTCATAAACCTGTGGTTTTCTGCGCAATGTTTTGGAAAACCATGACAGACTGACATTGCAGATTAATGACGGATATTGTCATGTAACAACACATACCCTCTGTAAGGTGCATTCACATGCATGACCTGTTCTGCTAGCTATTTCCCATGTGTGACACAGCAATATGTGAAGGGTGTGCTCAATGTTTGCTGTTTGCCCCAGCTTCCCATATGGCTTAACCAGATGTCTTTCTGTTGAGAGGTATGGTGGTACACACACACACACACACACACACACACACACACACACACACACACACACACACACACACACACACACACTGGCCCAGTTTTATAAGAAATGCTGCTAGATACATAACAGAGACACCACAGAGGTAATGTAGTGTTGCAGTATCTGACTGTACTAAACATGTGGGTGACAATTGCAGGGGCTGTTAGGATTGCCAATGGTGGGTTCAGAGGCCCTTAACATGATAGAGCCACCTGATACACACACACACACACTGCTGCATGGGGACATGCATTGAAACACACATGCAAACAGAGTTGACACTTTCCATATTAGATGACCCACCTATCTATTTATGTGCAGTACACAGTGATATGACTATTGCATGCATCACAGTGCCTTTGTGTTAGAAACTGTGTAACTGTGCTTGTAAGGTGGATGACATCTATAGGGGCTGCAACTAGGTTGGTAAAGGGGAATAAATTGTATTATTCAGTAAACTGTAATAAATTGTCCTAGTAACATACAGGTAACCTCAGATACTGAAATCAAATTAGATTACTGAAATCAAATTAGATTATATTGAAAAAGAACTATGAAACTGGATCCAAACAAAGCATAGGGGAATATGGAATTAGTAATAATGACCTGAGAATACTTCAGCAAGAACTTACAGTACCATTATGTCTGTTATTCGCTAGGTCATACAAATATTGGAAGATTCCTCAGGAGTGCAAATAAGTACATGTTAAACATATCTTTAAGGGCTTTAAGGGAAAGGGAAGTAGGACAAACCCAGTGTCATACAGACTCATAAATTTACTTTCTTGCTGTGGAAAAATAATGGAGAAGGTTATATTGGATGAGTTATTGTCAGCAGTGGAAAGGTTGAGACTAATAACCATATATCAGCCTGCATATATTGAAAATAGATCTATTACTACCTGTGACATGATGTTCTATAATAATATAATAGCAGCAGTAAATTAAAAATTGTGCTGTGATAGGGTCATTCACAAAACACTGATAAATTAGAACAACTAGGTATTTATGTATGCTTGATAAGATGGATAGCTGCATGGTTTACAAGTAGGACGTGGCAAGTATCATACAACAACTGGACAGGTGAAACATTTAGGATTATAGTCATAGTGTCCCACAGAGTCTATTATGGACCCATGCTTGTTTAGAGTGTATCTTTCAGATCTATATTTTTTTGTCTGAAATGTTCTATGGTCTGTATCCAGATGACTTGAAAATGGGTAAATTGAGTACATGTGTTACAGATAGGCCATGTCTGCAAAAGAACTTGAATAAACTGACCATTTGAGCACAGGAGAATAATATGTTGATAAATACATCACAAGCTAAGCATGTGAGACTTGGGAGATCTAAACTGAAGGTGAATATGTAATACAGCACATGGTGATTGAAACTGTAGATTCATTTAAAAATGTGGGTATATTGGTAGATTCAGCTTTGAGTTTTTCCAGTCATATCAACCAATTAGCTAATGGCAGTTATACAACTATAGATTGTATAAAAAGATATATAAAATCAAGGAAATCAGAAATGATGAAATAATTTCTTGGTAGTTACATTATACCCGATCTTGAGTATGGAATTCTCAAACAAGCTGAGATAGCATGTCAGAGGTGTATTTATACAATGCCACTGGAGGCAAAGCTCTCACATAAAAACCCTCCTAAAGTCAATACAGTTCTGAGTAGTACACATGATGCATCCACCACCCACAATTCAAAGCAGACACATTGACACACATGCACTGAGGCACTTAAATGTAAGCTTCCTAAACCCTGAGGTCCTCCAAGAAGAAGTACACATAACAAATATCCTCAGCAGCCTTGAATGCATGCTTTCAAAATAACACCCACATCAACACATACAGCCACATATCATGATGGAGCCTTTACGTCAAAGCCCATAAGGCAAGCCACCATAGAGTCCAACATTCTAGTCATTAGACACTCCATTGTGAGACACACTGATGTCTGTCTCACCAGGATGAGTAAGGAGAACGTCACAGTCAGTTGCTTATCAGGGGCCAGGAACCTCCATATTACACACATACTCATGTAATTGGACCAGAAGTACAAGTGTGACTTAGTCATAGTCCATGTGGGTGTAAATGACCTGAGACATACCTCCTTAGACTACATGAAGAGAAACATCATGGAGCTCTCAAATATGTGTCCCAAGCTGGTATAAGCCAAGCACTGAGCAGCATTTTACCTTATCCAATGATGATGCCACAATACAAACAAAAGATGACTGACTTTAATAATTGGCTTAGTTTCTAGTATCAATAGAACGGGGTGCAATATTTGTCAGCATGGAAGGAGATGTTCAACAGAGCATGCTGCTTTGCCAGGGATGGTCTGCACCTCTCCCATCTAGACTTTTGAATATTAGCTAAAACATTGTCGTCCCCCATAGGCAATGCCAAACGGAAAGTACTTCTGACATAGTAAATCACAACAAAGAAAATATACAGGTGTTACTGCTCAATGATAGGAGTCTAAAAAAAGAAAATCAAAACTCCACTCCTTAGAAGCTCTCTTCACCCTAGAGAATGCTGATGTCTGTGTGGTCACTGACACATGGTTTAAAGCCATGGAAAGCACACTGGCAGTGCAAGGTTAATGCCGTAAACATACTTAGATCAGCTACTACACAGGCAGGGTCTAAAGGTGGAGATGTCTTGATTTACATTAAAAATAAATATACCTCAAGGCTGATCCCACAGAACGATGCACTTGAGCTTCTCCGCATTGACATCATCACAGGCAAAATCCCATACCACTTCCTTGCAAGCTATAGGTCCCCCTCTGTGACCCAGGAATCCCATGCGATGTATTTGAACTTATTGGAAGCACTCACCATTCAGCCCACTACCATATTCATGGGTGTCTTAATTACCTCACTATTAACTGTGAATCATACATGACACCAAATGTACAGGAACAGAGATTCCTGTATTTTGTAAACACAAAATCCGTGGACTAGATTACCAATAGACCAACCAGGGGTGCAACCATACTGGATCTGGTCCTCGCTAATATGGGAGAGTGCTACACACCCCCAAGTTAAATCTCTTCTCTGGTAAGGTCAGACCACAAAATGGTCTCATATGAAGTAAAACTAATACTTGTAAATCCAGCTAAACCTGGAATATTCAGTAACTGCTCTATGGCTAACTTCCTGCTATTAAGTGATAACCTAGCAAAATTTCAAGCACTCATAAACCCCAAGAACATTGCTGCCTATGCGGAACTGTTCATAGAAACCATATACAAGCATGTTAATAGCTGCATAGATGCAGCTGTACTGACCAGGAATAAGTACAGAAATAACTCAAACAACAAATCACCCTGGTAGAATCATAATATCAATCGCTGTATAACAGAAAATCATGGCAAAAATTAGGAGGTGCAGCACCCATCAGGGTAAAAGCAGTCTCATCAAACTAAATAGGCAATGCAAAGGACAAATAAAGTCTACCAGGTCAAGAACAACCACAGGGCATTCTTTAGCTATGTCCACAACCTCAAAGGCAATACACAATTGAGTGCAGAACTCATTGTTAATGGAGCCACATATACTGAGCCAGAAGATATAACAAACCTACTGGCCAACAAATTCAGTTCCAACTTTACCCCTTTGTCCCTATCAACATTCCCTCAGGAAATGCCATCAAATATAACTCCTCCACTATCACTAAGGAACAGATCCTTAATGCTGTCTCTAAGGCCAAGAACACTGCATCAATGGGCCCAGATAATATCTCAGGATGGAATAGCAATTAACATGTTCTAGCAGGTCCTCTGGATTTGCTCTTTAACTGTAGCCTTCAAACAAGCTTCTTGCCTCATAAATGGAGAACAGCAACAGTCATCCCTCTGCACAAAGTTGGGCCATCTACAGACTCTGGAAACCACAAACCAATAAGTCTCACTAATCTCATATGCAAAGCCATGTACAGAATTATTATGGAGATGATCGATATGATATAGGAAACTTCCAAACACTGGACTCAACCCAATTTGGTTTCATCAAGGGCAGGTTATTCCTATTCACCTAGTAGACATCTTTCAGAAGGTCAACAAAGTAACAGATAAGAGCACAATTATTCACACTGCCTACCTTGACCTGGCCAAGGCATTTTACACAATACCCTACTCAGGCATTGCTGACAAACTCAAGAGGTAAGGTAAAACCCTTATGTTACCCAGTGGATAGCCAGCTCTCTCACAGACAGGATCCAAAAATCGAGCATTGGGGAGTCAACCTCTACAAAGAGGCCAGTCACAAGTGGAGTCCCTCAGGGATCATTCCTGGGATTGCTTTGTTTTGGCACTTACTTCTCTGAAGTAAAGGCCACTGCCCAATGCCAATGCCAATGGCCTCTGGCAGACTAAATTTGCAGTTGATTGCACATTATGAGCTGTCATTGAATCCGCCACCAACACAAATTTTCTCCAGGAAGGTCTGATGCAGACACATAACTGGTCTCAGATCTATGGACTAAAACTTAATGCCAAGAAATGCACAATAGTATCCTTTGGGAAGTCATTCATCCCTGGTACCTATCATATTTGACAACATACCCCAAAGAGTTGACCCAGTAATCAGGAACTTGGGGACAAACTTAGACAATAATCTAGCCTTTGACCATCACATATCTACTGTAGTGAGGAAAAACTATATTTGACATCCATCAGACCTATCATTGAGTACAGTGCCCCTTGGTATTTACCTAACCAGGCATATCCAACAAATGGAATGTCCACAGAGGTCCCTCACTAAAAGAATATAGGACATAAGTAACATGTCCTGTGCAGACCACCTCAAGGCCCTATCTCTATATTCTGTCTCCTACAAGCTGTTGAGGAGGAGATCTATGCCTGGCATACAAGGCATTGTCAAAGCCCACTTTATTGGACCTCTTGCATATCCATAAAACAAACAGCACCAGAATTACTCATTCTAAAGAGTTAAACCTTTCCTGTGATATAAATAAGACCTGCTGGAGAGACATATACATATCCCATAGACTACCACTTCTCTAGAACAGGGTCCCCATCCATGTAAAGTGGAGTTCCTCCCTAACCTAATTCATATCAAGAGTACCAGAATTTGTCAGGGATTTGGGATGCATGGCTAGGCATAAAAAGGCCTTTGTGGTCATTAACCTAGTAAACACTCATGAACCTATGAACCTATGAATAACCATATGTAAACCTTATAAAAACAAGCATAAGTAAACTGGAAAAAGTACAATGGCAATATGGCAAGGGCGCCCATGGATGCGAAAATGTAAGTTATTATGAAAGACTGATATGTCTAAACTTAAGAGAAGACCTTATTCAGGTATATAGGGCATTCAGAGGCAACTTCCTCTGAGAATGTTTGGGATTATCAAAAAGTAGTGGAGAATCATCAGACAGGATGGGGAGCCTATTTTAGACAATATGTAGTCTCTGTGATATATACCTGTCTCTCCAGCAGTCTGATAGGGAAGATGTAGAAGATTCTGTTGGAATGAGAAATGTACTAACTGGTGTTCTGAGAGATTAGCTGATGCATGGAATAGACCACCAAACTGCATTAAAGTAAGTAATAGTTGAGATAGTTTTAAGAACAGCCTGGTCACTTATTATGGGAATATCTGTTTTGTTATAATGGCAGACTAGAAGGGCATTATTGCCCATGCCTAAAACATTTGTCTATGTATGTATGTATACATTTTCTCTCTGCTGCCATCACAACCGAGAGAAAACTGCAGTTAGACAGCAGTCTGAGAATCAGAAAGACTGACGCTGATTTAGAAATCTTTGGGATTAAGGCTTGTGTATTACAGGAAACCTTTCTGAATCCCAGTGAAGATGTATGCATTGTACCTGAAATTCTCCCACAGCTAATGTGGAATTCTACACTTCCCTTGTGGCACAGAGTCATTGTTATGAAGTAATAATTCCCTGTATTATGTCATTTTAGAGAGACACCTTCCACAGTTCTTTGACTCTTAAGCATTTATGAATAAGAGATCACGGGGGTGAGTGAGTGCTAAGGAAAGATTACCTTCTTTCAGAAGCAGGCCTAAAGGAAAACCAAGATAGCAGCAAATCGAGTACTATCCTACCTGTATTAGTGATTAATAATGTAATCCCAACAAGTTCAGAGGTAGAAGACAATGACCAACATGAGGACTTGGAGGATCTGAATGTCAATCACATTCATCCTAAGAATGATGAGGGGTGGACTCCGCTCTAATACAAGCCAGAAATAGGCTATGAACTATATCTGAAGATTCTCACTTGTAAAAACAACCTCACACTTTTCCAAATGCTGATGCAGGTAAAATTTTAATAAGTCAGGGTATGACATGGGTACAGTAAGCAAATCACAGAGATGTAAAATCAGTCAAAAAAAGTTGGGGTCAGTAATACAATCCTTTAGTGTCAGATGTTGCTTAGTCAATTCTCAACAGTCATTTTATTCCCTGGCTCTATAGCTTTGTCACATGGTATTCCTAGGGTATATATGGTTGGGACTCTCATTCTGTCAAAGAGAAGTAATGGAACTGTTAGCAAAGAACTGGTACATTTTTTTGTGCACATTGATGGCTCTACTAAGGTTAGACAGGTGGTAGAAGCTGTACTGGAGAAGTTCTAGTTGATGTACTGTAAAAACAGCTTCTATTGCAGAGAGTGGGGGGGTGAAGTGATTTACTACCTTACTCAATATGTTAAACATTTACTTATGTTAAAAGCAAGTACAAGGGTAGTGTGACAGCGGTGAGGTCTGTGGTGGGAGTGACGGATGCGTTTAAGGTGGAGGTGAGATTACATCAAGGATCAGCTCTGAGCCCTTTCTTATTTGCAATGGTGATGTATAGGTTGACAGATGAGATCAGACAGGAGTCCCCGTGGACTATGATGTTTGCAGATGACATTGTGATCTGTAGTGAGAGTAAGGAACAGGTGGAGGAGACCCTGGAGAGGTGGAGATATGCTATAGAGAGAAGAGGAAAGAAGGTCAGCAGGACTAAGACAGAATATATGTGTGTGAATGAGAGGGAGGATAGAGGAATGGTGAGGATGCAAGGAGTAGAGGTGGCGAAGGTGGATGAGTTTAAATACTTGGGGTCAACAGTTCAGAGTAATGGTGAGTGTGGAAGAGAGGTGAAGAAGAGAGTACAGGCAGGATGGAGTGGGTGGAGAAGTGTGTCAGGAATGATTTGTGAAAGACGAGTACCAGTAAGAGTGAAAGGGAAGGTCTACAAGAGGGTAGTGAGACCAGCTATGTTATATGCGTTGGAGGCAGGAGTTTGAGCTGGGTGTGGAAGAGTTAAAGATGTTAAGATTTGTACTGGGTGTGATGAGGGTGGGCAGGATTAGGAATAAGTATATTAGAGGGTCAGCCCAGGTTGGAAGGTTTGGAGACAAAGCCAGAGATGCAAGATTACATTGGTTTGGACATGTGCTGAGGAGGGATGCTGAGTATATTGGGAAAAAGATGCTAAGGATGAAGATACCAGGTAACAGGAAAAGAGGAAGATCTGAGATAAGGTTTATGGATGTGGTGAGAGAGGACATGCACGTGGTTGGTGTGACAAAGCAAGATGCAGAGGACAGGAAGAAATAGAAACAGATGATCTGCTGTGGTGACCCCTAATGGGAACAGCCGAATGAAGATGATGAAAAGCAAGCAATCTCATTTGCTCTAAGTATTAGTAGTGTTGAACACATGTTAGGCAGTGGTCTTGACTTTGCCAGCATTAATGTTAAGGTTGCTTAAACACCTGTGTTTCAGGATGTGTTGAAGGGTTGTATAACTGAACGCAGAGACTGCTTTGTTAACTATTCTGTACAATAAAGGTTTGACTCCTTTAAGAGACAAACAGCAGCTGCTTAATAGTTGGTGGGACAAGTGAACCTTCTGGAAAACTATAGAACTCCTAAAGAGAAAAGAACAGCTAGTAGTATAGACAGCCTAAGTGTGACAGATGACAATTGTATGGAGCTCTCACTCACACTTGCATTTAAATGTAAACAAAATCTTCTAAATTAAACATGTAAAACATTTTGCATTGCTTTTTAAAGTATTTTCTTACGTTTAAGCTGATTAATTGTGGTATTGAATAATGAAGATTTAGTATTGCGATTAAGCTATAGTGTAACAGTAGGAATGTGGTCTGCCTTCAGGTGTTGTAGGCTTAAATGAGACAAGGCATCCTACATTAATACTACTTCAGGCTTGAAGTAAAGCAAAGTGTTACAGTATATTATGACTGGGTGAGTTAAATATAGTATTAGTACAGGAACAAAATACGGGTTCATTCTTATCTTCAGTGCATCCATGTGTATAATCTTTTACCTGTAAAAGTTTGACAACTTCCTCATTTTCTCACCTCCATCTAGAACACCTGGCTAGTGCTTGCTAGTTTCACAGTCTGAGTCAATGAGTTATAATTAATTTATGTAATGACAGAATTTCTGTTTGCTTTGGTAATTTCCTGTGCATGTATCCAGATGTGATGGCATCTGACATGGTGGTGAAGCTGATCTTATAGTATAATTATCACCCAATCTGTTCTGTGTTTGCACTTTCCAATGCACGTTCCCGTCAAACATGAGTTGGATTTGCAGCCCATGAATTTAACTTCTGTCAGTTCTCACCAAATAACACATTCCTCATCATCTCCTTTCAAAGTCCTGCGCAGATGATTTGCACTGGCTTATCATTAGCCATGGTGAATGCGACTCCCTCTTTTTATTTTTATTCAGCTCATGTCCACATAGCTTACCTGATGCGTTTATATCATGTTATCAAAAGATGAAAATAGCAAACTTTATTTCATCAAACCTAAAATATCTAAACCACATAATATCGAACATTCAGAACAGAGAATTTTTTCCTTGGGAAAAAAATTGCTATTACAAAACACATACACACAACACAAGCACACCTAAAAAACATCAATACACACACATACACTTATAATCCTACAACTAACCCTACACTAAACTATACATACACTACTATCTATCCACTTACCTTAACCCAAACCCTAACCCTAAGGTCTGACACTATCGCTCACTCACCTAACCCACGTCCTAACCCTAAACTCACTTAACCGCCCCCTAAACCTAATTCACCTAACCTGTGCCCTAACCCTAACTCACCTAACCCGCGCCCTAACCCTAACTCACCGACCTAACCCGTGCCCTAATCCTAACAACCACACAATCGCACACTTACCTGAACCAGACCCGTAAATCTTCACTACAGCGCTGAAAATAGCGAAGCCGCAGAACCAGCCAACTGAATTCTTTCCCTAAGAAAGAATTCAGTGTTCTGTAGCATCGCTATTTTTAGCGTTCGATTAAAACGGGTCGATATTAGAACATTCAAAGTTTTAAAACATTGATGTTCTGATATAGACCCTACCTGATGACTTGTGAACTGTCGTTTGATAATGAAGGATAGGCACCTGAACAAAATGGAGGTGTGACCACCTCTTGGAAGGCAGATTTCTATATCAGCAGTCTAGAATCTGTCATAGAAATGTAATGTTCTTCTGTAGAAATTTTCTTCTTTAGAAAGAGCCCTGATACTTTAGATCAAGACTGATTCTAAACTGTGGTCTATCTTGCAACCCAAAAGACTGTGAAATGTTCATAATTTGAAATTGCCACTCACCTTTTTGCAGACAAGCTGTCGGCCCTTATTACTGCAGCTCCAGCTGCTTGTAGTTCAAACTCTTGCCATTGTATAGTCATGAGACTTGTCCCATCATGCTTGCCATGGCATGTCTATAAGAAGTGGGACATTTTGCCTTTCAGACTGTCATTTCCTTTTTGAGACCTTAGGTCTTTCCTTTGCACATACAGATAGCTTTGGTGACCCCATTTCTCAGGAAACCATCTTTTAGCCTTGATAGCATTGATAATTACCACCCCATCTCAAATCTACAAGAAATCAATATATGTGCAACCTCACTTTTAAAATACTATCATATCCTTGATTCATTTCTACATTCTTGACAAACCTCACCTCTAAGACCACCTTAACACAGCAATGAATAAACTCCTAAAAGTCAGAAATAGACAAATGTATTCCGTTTTAGCTCCCCATTATCCTCCTTCTCTTTGTGGAACATATCTTTGTATTTTCAGCCAAACTGCTGATCTAAGTAACAGTGCTTCAGTGGCTTGTGCATTCTGCTTTTAGGGGCATTTTAAAAGGCTAACTCATCTGGTTAGTTGTATACATGCTGTTTGCTCACCTGTTTTTTTTCACGTCAGTCATAGCCAAGGTTGTGTGAATCTCTCTGCATGGGATCTGTCACTTACATGGCCAGGTTTTCTAATTAGAAGCTGCATGAACTGCAACAATCGTTCTAGTGAACTGAGAATTGCCATTGGACTACATTGTACTACAAGCTATACCTGTGAAAGACATAACACAATTAAGGAAGGTTTCTGAATCTCGGAGTGTGCTTCAGTCTTCAATACTAAATGTCAGACCTTGATCTAAGGACACCCTTTGCTATAACGCATACATTAAGTAGATGAAAAAGGAATGCACTGAAATAAATTGTAGTATAGAAGGACAGAGTTTTTGGTTTATGTTACCAAGCTTTTCAGGTAATGGCCATAGCTTAAATTTGGTTGGAGACCTGGAAAACACATAATGACTATATGATTGGGTGGAACCCAAATTTCTACCATTCATAGTTCCTGATTTGAACTCATTGTTTCCTCTTTATTTAGTTAATTTACATAATAAAGTATTAACAAATAGCAGGTATTGTTGACTGTACTAGTAGTAATAAGGACAGCAATGGATATATTTTCTTTTAAGTAAAATAACTCTGGAGATACTCCAAAGATGTTCAACTAGATAATCATCAAGACTGTTTGTCTTAAGCAAATAAATATGGCCGACAAGTAGACATTTTCTGTATATTAAATTCTGGGCCTGTCCATCTTTATTTAGGATCTCTGATATTTTTCACTAAATGTGATATAAAACAGTACAGTACACCCTGCCAATACATCTCTTCCGGTTGCCAGGGTTTAGTTTCTGAGCTGTAGTGAACTTTTCATCACCCAGCACGAGGCCTTTTATTTTTGTACTGTATTAGTTATTAAGTACCAGATCCTGCCTATACTCCCATACCTCTGCACTGTCACGTTTCAAGAGGCAGACTCTCAAGCAAGGGCAAGGACACTACAGTCATTTAACAAGTTGGTTCAGTGACCAGCTGTAGTCGTCTAATCATTTGCCATGTTTGGTTTAGGAATTTAGATATCTTCCGCCACAGCATTATGCTCATCTTTAGTACTGTCTCTGATAAACATTGCACTAAGAATCTTAGTCTTCCCTTCAGTTTTAGCCACACTAAAAATTTATTTTGAAGTCTTCTGCTGTGGTCTATAGCCACATATTTTTCCAGTACTGCACTGCCATGTATATTTTGTTTATCTATATCTATATCTATATCTATATCTAATATTTATATCTATATCTATATCTATATCTATATCTATATCAATATACACAGGAGATACTCTGGCTCATAGTTTGCAGCTACATAGCTGTAATTCACGAGAGCAGTCATTACGTGTATAGGCAAATAATATATGTGCAGGGTATTAGCACTGGATAAAGAAAAATGAAGGAATTTTGAAAGAAAAACATGCCTACTTAGGGTAAAAGAGTAAAGTACCTAAAGTAAAGAGTTAAGTGCATAAAAAGTACTATGTGAAAACTGTAGGCTTCGCATTACTTCATATGTATTCTGATATTGCAGATGGAAGTAGTTATATGTAAAAGGCTTAAGGCAAGTGTCAGACTGCACAGCTTGTAATTTTAATATTCAAAAAAATAAAGGGTTTTAATATGTTTTATGTAGGTACAAGAAGGAACTGAAAAGGGAAGATAGGAAAGATTGAAAATGGGGAGACACAACAGAGAGGGGGACACAAAATAATACATTAAGAGGACTGTGCTGGAGGACAATAGAGATGACGGGCACTGTATTTTGGTGGGGGATACACCTGCTTATTTTTTCAATTTTTTATATAATAGGATAGTTTCTGTGGGAAGCAGGTAAGATGGTGTAGGAGAAAGGATAGGGACAGAAGGGCTGTAGAAGGAGCAGCATGAGTCCTCAGTCCACAGAGGGTCTATATTAGAAGACCGAATGCTTAGGTGATCGAACTACTAAACATCGATCTAATATCGAAAGCAAAAAATGGCAAACAGCTGATTTAACGCCGGGAAAGATTTCCCTTGGCCATTCGCCAGAGTTTGCTATTTCCCTACTGTTGAGTGATCTCGAAGTTGGTATATTTAGTTGGGGGGTGTGGGGGGCACATCCCCCCACATCAGGGTGTGTGTGTGGGGTGATGTCCCCCACTTAATTTAGATGTAAAGTAATGTTTTTTGTGTTGTGGCTGAGGGAGGGCCGTGTTTCCCTGGGACGTTCGACATTGTGCGGTTCGATATTAGAAGATTGATGTTTAGGTGTTTGATCACATAAACAGTCGGTCTTCTTATATAGACCCGTCCACAGAGCCTCAAATGTTTCCACTGCCAGATATTGGTGTGGTTGATGAAACCAGTGTTGAGGGGGGAAGGGGTCTGTGTTACAGAGGTGGTCAGCACCAGCTAAGACAACATGTTTTGAACACATTGAAGTGAGATTTGATGGACTGAATCCATTTGTCTACAAACTGCTCCAGTACATCCTTGACCAAGTTCCGAAGCCCCTGTTCAGTAAAGCTTGCAAGGCTACTACATGTCAGGGTGCCTGCAGGACCAGCCCCACTGCCTCCAGCCTGTGAGCACACCCCACAACAGACAGAGGCTGACTGCTCCATAACCCATGAGGTGCACCCTTGGGCCTGCAGCCTTAGAGTGATAATAATAATGTAGGGATATGGAAGAAAACTTGACTTCCTACAAACATGTATTTTCCTGTTATTACTTTGGTATATTACTTCAGTTATGCTGCAGCCATAAGTACACACATTTTACTGATTAATGTGTTCAGGCTGTCAGTTTTGAGTATTTTTTTTCTAGACAATTGTGTTTCAAGACACTGTTCAGGAAAAGTGCATTCTTAACAGTTATGCAAAAAAAGCAAGGCGACAGGAGAAAAAGTAGAACAGAAAGGACTAATGAGGATGGAAAACATAAAAAAATGTTTTGAAGACTTCTTAAGAGAGGAGAGAGGTAAGGAGGAAAATGAGAAAGATAAGAAAGGTAGATCCAGTGCTGACACTGCAGTGCAACATAGACTTGCTGCTTAGGGAAATAAAAATAAATTTCAGTTATATGAAGTGGAATTAAAACAAAATTCTGTCTGAATCAGCTGGTTAGCCTCATGACATGCAACTAACTAAAATAGTTACTAAAATGCTGTCACCACCTTTAGAGAGTGAAAAACAGATTAGGCAAAACCAACAATAAACTAATTGATGAATAATGGTAGTACTCATGTATCCAAGAAGTGACTGCTGAAAAGGGATGCCAGTTCCTGAAATCAGAGGTATGCATGTATATATATTTACACATAAATCAGTGCCAGTGGCATATCAGGTAGCAAACTCACCTTTCGTGTAAAAAACTGTGGGTTCTATCCATGCAATGGGATGTGCAATAGCTGATACTAAAGTGCAGCACAAGGGAGGTGCTGCATTTCCTAATGTATCATCCTTTGGATGAAATCTTAAACTGAGAGTCTGTCTGCTTGAGTTAGTGGTAGCTCAAGTTGATGCAAAAGATACCACAGTACCTATCAAAAAGAGCAGTGGTCTTTTATTTATATACAAAATAACTCTTATTTACAGCATATTTACATATTTGCTTATATTTTCAAATGTAAAAATATATAGATATACAAATATGCATAAAATATGAAGTCGGCAGGGGAAGAAAGTATCCAAGTAAAAACAGACTGGAGCGTTTTCATTTTTTTACTGTAACTCACAAGAACTTCATCAGAAACAAACCTGCAGTTATCACAACACTTAAATACACAAACTAACACATCACATGACCAAACAATTAACTAAATAGTCATTAAGTACAATAAGCTTAAGTCTGCATTTTAAGCATATCTTGCAAATGTGCTACTTAAATAAGTAAAAAAAAATCATAATTAAATTCTTCTGATTAAAAAAAATATTGTTTATAACATCATTCAAGGCTGGTAACTTGTTAGAAGATAAACGTATCTGACACAATGCTTTTCTGGCTTCAAATCTTGCACTGAAGTCACCAATTAAAGGGGATATAACTACACTAGAGTATAAAAAAATTCCTAAAGTTAAAGCAAGAAAGTGCATGTTTGGCTAACACTTCCTTTATATCCTTGTTTTTAATAACTATGACATGTTCATAAAAACATTTAGCAAGCTTTCAACAGTGTTCTCCACATAAAAACTGGGACAAGATTCACAAAATGCAATGTAAACTATTCTTTGAGTGTAGCAAGTGTACCTGTTTTAGCCCAAATCTGAGTTTCATCATGCTGTAAAATAACAGAAGAACCTTCAAAAACATGTCTGTGATATTTACAGTGTTGACAACAAAATGTGCCAACACATGAATGATGTAATGTGTTAGAAACATTAAAGCTAGACCATCTCGTCTCAAAAAATGATTGTAAGTTAAGTGTTCTTTGGTAACCAAAGATGGGTTTATTACTACAATGTTGACCAACTCCCTGTTACCCAAAATAATTTCCCAGTTATTGTTGATGACATTTTTTATAATATGACTGAAACAAGAAACTGGTAATGAAAAGGACTTAGAGTGTTGGTCAGACCTCACATTCCTCTTAATACAATAACCATGTTTTAAGATCGGTTTAAAATCAGTATGTCTTTTTAGGAAAACTTTTTGCAATAAAACACTCAACAATTCATCATAATAGCCCCTTTCTAAGAATAACTATGGTTAAGTGACTCTGCCTCAAAAACCACATAATCACTTATTAAGTCTACTCAACCTTGTGAACTGTCCTTTAACTACATTCTTTTTCATAAAAAGGGATCTTGGCTTCTTCTTCTTTCGGCTTTTCCCGGTTAGGGGTTGCCACAGCAGATCACCTGTCTGCTCATGATTGGCAGTGGAGTTTTACATTGTTGAGTTGCCAGCCCGACACCCAACTTTCCACAGAAGGCAAACACATGCACACAACCACACCTAGGGCCAATTTAGAGTGTCCAATCCACCTACAGCATGTCTTTGTGATGTGGGAGGAAACCGGAGCACCCGGAGGAAACCAATGCGACCACAGGGAGGACATGCAGACTCTGCACAGAAGGGACCCCAGCTGAGGATCAAACTGGAGAACCTCTTACTGTGAGGCAGCAATGATAACCGCTGCACCACCTTGGCTGCCCAAAAAGGGATCTTGGCTATTACTAGTCAAAGAATTGTTAACAAAAGTGGGCTTCCTAAAAACATTACTGTGAAACCATTTTTGTCAGCATTTATAGATAATCTAAGCACATCTAAGAATACTGCTTGGTGACCTCTACTGCCATAAGTCAATGTTAACAATGATGTGGTATTATTTAAAAAGTCAAAAAACTGCTCAAAAGTGTGTTCACTACCTTCCCAAAGAAAAAAAAAGCTTATATATAATGTTGGTAAATAAGTACCTTTTTAAACAGAGGATGCTTAACAAGAAATTCTTGCTCTCACCAGCTTATAAACAGACTTTTCTTTTTTTAAATAGAAGAATTTAATTAGGATTTTTTAAACTTATTTAAGTAGCAGTTTTGCAGGATATGTTTAAAACAGAGACTTAAGCTTATTATAATGACTATTAAGTTAGTTAATTGGTCATGTGATATGTTATTTTTTTTGTATTTAAGTATTGTGAGAACTGTGGATTTGTTTCTAATAAAGTTCTTATGAGTTATATTAAAAGAATAAAAACACCAAACAGAGTCTCTTTTACTTGGATACTTTTTCCCCTGCCAACCTAACATTTTATGCTTGTTTGGTTTTGTTTCTGTTAAGTTTCCATTTTTTTGGTTATGAGGTATATAAATATATTTGCACATATTCACAATTTTCCTTACAGTCAGACTAAATTTTCATCCCCATTAGTCCCCCACTCCTTTTTCTATAACTCCCATCTGATTTTACTTAATGTTGTTTCAAAAATACATTCACTATTAATTTAATTTATTCTTACATTCCATATAATGCATATAAGAAAACTAATTTTTTATCTGTTTTGTTAGCATATTCCATATTTGATCATATCCATGTTTATTTTATCAACTTCCTTTATATCTTCAAAACAATCTTCTCTACAGTTTCCTCCGCAACATTTTTCCTTTTTTGCATTTCAAAAACATGTTCAGTAGTTTATTCTTCATGATAATGTAAACACATTCTATCTCTTTTCTTTTTATATGGCATATTTGCTTCTACTGGTAATTTATCTGTTACCAGTTTTCACAAAAAATCTTGACATTCTACTTTCTGATTAAACTATTTTCTTCTTATTTTAGTGCTTTATTTTTTTTTCATCTGTTAGATTTTCCCATGGTTTTACATAGTAATGTTTTATCATTATATTCTTATACCATGCAATAATGGGCCGGATTTACAAAAGCTTGCATGGAGTTGTAGAGTAGTGTAAGATGTCAAACAGGCAATATGTCTGCCGTACGATCCAGGAACAGCCTGCAGAGGTATGCATGAGAGCTGCTAAAGCTATTCTTGCACAGACAGCGTCATGGTATGCAAATTACCTAATTTGCTGCTGAAAGCTATGCAAATAAGGTAAATTTGCAGTCCAGGAAACACTAACCTGTCTGTGGAAGATTAGTGTTATCTACAGAAATGTACTCCGTTGGTAATGCAGTACCGTTCTGCAAATAGCTAAACAGAGCTATGACAGTTCCAAATAAAGGATGCATACAGTTGAAGATGCATGCCAATGGCCAAATATAAGGCCATTGGCATTTATAAATGTTTAAAAATATAAAAATCTTACTTCTTTTTCCCCGATCTCCGATGTTTAAGCATAGAGCAGCACCGCGCAAACATGCGGCGCTTTAAAAAAAACAAGAAAATAATTTAAAAATAGCCAAAAATAAGCATTTTCACTAAAAAGCTTATTCTGCCATGCAGGTGAATGGCAGGCTGAAGACAACATGGCCACTGAGTAGGGGTTGCTAAGGGGGGGAAGCTCAGTGTGAGAGATGTAACCATACATTAGTAGGCAAGCCTATGCAAATGAGGATAAGGATAATGAATCCCAATTGTCCCCAGCATGTAAGCCATGTCCCAAGAGTGTAAGTGTAGGAGTAGGTGAGTAGTAGAGTAGAATACAGGTGACATCATGAGGGGGTGTATCAGAAAGGCTGTAAGCTAATTGGAGCACAGTGGCTTGTATTTACCCTGAGTTGCTCAGGATTGCAAGAGGCATGCCTACAGTTGTCCTATTTGAAAACCTGAAACCAAAGGTGCACACTATTAAAAGATCGGAAATTTCTTACAAACATGCACACAGCGTGTGCACTTGTGTGCACGTGTGTGCACGTGTGTGCGCGTGTTTGCACTTGTTTGCGCGACGCTGCCCCGGGCGGAAAAAGAAAGGCAAAAGGAAGGAAAAGAAGTAGTAGGGAGTTAACCAAGAAAAACTAGCAGAGCTGCCAGGTGAAATATATCAGAATCAGCCAATTACACAGGCAGCAGACTAGCCCAGCTCAGCCCAGGACTTTAAACTCTGCAAACAGCATTCCCCTTGTTTTTTCCCCAAGAACTCTGCAACACTGCAGTATACAAACAGGGAAAGCTTAAAAAGCTTAAGTCAGACAAAATGTTAGGGGCTGCTCTTGCTATCATAAATCAACATGTGCAAGGTGCTGAGGGTAGTGATGTTGTGAATGCTGCTGAGCAACCCATAGTGAGGAAACGGAGAAGAGTGTAGAGACCCAGGGTAACCTACCAGGGGCTACATGAGCTAGAGATAGTGGAGTGCTATAGGGTGGACAGATACCTCCTACAGCAAATTGTTGAGCTGTGCTGGCCACAGCTCACACACAGAATCAACATAGGGAAACCCATCTCAGTGGATACCAAGGTATGTGTTGGCATAAGAATACTAGCTACAGGTACCTTCCAAAGACCAACTAGTGATATGATGGGGATTTCACAGGCATCAGCATCCAGGGCATGCTCACACACTTAAACAAATTTAGCAAATTCCAGTCAGCAACATACTGAAAGGTCATACTGGGCATGCTCACACACAAACAAACAAAGCAAATGTCAGTCAACAACATACTGAAAGGTCATACTGGGCATGCTCACACACTTAGGCCATGTCTGAGTACAGCAGTGGGCCACACATATCTGGCAGTTTCAGTTCTTACTCCAGACACTTGTCACTATTCACCAATCCTGCCTTGCGCACACAGTGATATGAAAACAGACCCATATAATATATTGGACCCCTGTCATAAACAAACTATGTACTACAAGTACTTAAGTTGTTCAAAGAAAGTGAAAATCCAAAGGAGATCAATAAATCTCTGATCAGTATCATCAAGAAACAATGAGCACTCCTAATATTATCCAAGCCATATTCTGGCAAAAATATTGCCAAAGAGTCCATAGAGAACCATGAAGCTTTCTTTCCCTATGTCATAAATATCAATGTAAACTCATATATGTTCTGAGTCAGTGCAAAGTGTAAATGAATACATGTACATGGCTGACATTGCCAACATCTTGTCAGACAGGTTCATACATATTTACCCTGCTCTCACTGACAAAAGGGCCCATTACCATACCTGGAGATTGTAAAAAAACAGAAATCACATATACAATGGTTAAACAGCTCTATCCAAACCTAAAAACATGGCGTCTATGGGATGACATGGTTTCCCTGGCTGTGTCATATGTGAACTCCAAAACAAACAGACCCTGCACCTGAACAGTTTGTTGAGACTCACCCTCTGTACAGGGTATGAAACTGTTGAATGGGTTACAGCAACATTTGTCACACGCCACAAGAGTTGGTGCACAACAGACCATGGGAACTATAGTCTTATAAGCCTAATAAGCCTGATCTGCAAGGCATGGAATCCATCATTATGGAACTCATAAACAGAGCTATTGGGAGCCTACAAATACCCAACCCTACCCATTTTGATTTGGTCAGGGGCAGACCATGGTTCCTAAACCTGCTAGACAGTTTTCAAGGCAGTTACCTAGGACATACATCAATGAAATGAGCTACACATGGCCTACGTAGACCTTGTAAAGCCCTTTTCCAACATCCCACACACATGTCGTATCCATAAAATCAACAACCTGTGCATAAACACTTATGTCATCTGATGGATTGCCAACTGGGGCACAGATAGATCCCACAAGGTAAGAATTGTGGTATTCCTGTTGGACTATAAGCTGGTAACAACTGCTGTCCCCCATGGCTCAGTCCTGGGACCCCTCCTGTCTGGTGTATACTTTTCAGAAATACAGTCAAACACACGTGGGCGATGGTTAGCAAAGTTTGTGGATGACTGCAAAAAGGTTGTCATAATTGATGTTTGGGACAACAGAGACATCCTTAAAAAGGGTCTCAGTCAGACAGATGTGGTGTCAAAATTATGGCCTCGAGCTACAGTCATACAAATACCACATAGGTGCCAACACCCTAAATATGGAGGTAATAATAAGGGATATATGGACACATGGATAGTCATCTCTACTTCCAGAAACACATTCACAAAGTGGTTAGAAATTCATGCTATGTGTTCCCACAAATTGCCAAGGTCTTTGCATGTAGGTCAAAGGAGGTTCCCATTACTCATCAGTCATCAGACCCATCAGAGAGTATCATGGCACAAGGGTAAGGTGGTTCACACAGCTTATCTAGATCTTGCCAAGGCTTTCAACACTATCCCCCACTCTGGAATTATAGATAAAGTCACTAAACTAGGTATAAATCCCTATGTCACAAGATGGGTTGCCAACTGGCTGACTGACAGAACCCACACTGTGAAAGTAGCAGACTCCAAATCCGACTTCAGACCAGTGACAAGTGGAGTACCACAGGGTTCAGTCCTGTGTCCTGTTCTGTTTGGTATCTACTTCCCTGAAGTACAGGCTAACACAGAAGGTCTTTGGCTAATGAAGTTCCCAGATGACTGCAAACTAGGAGCCATAATCTAAACTACTAACAAAGTGGACATCCTATAAAAGGGCCTCACTTAGAAAGATGCCTGGTGTCAAAGCCATGGCCTCAAGCTCAATGCCAAAAAGTGCATTGTCATCCCCTTTGGTAAAAACTCTGTACCCATGAACTACAACATAGGTGGTAGTATACTTAACACTGAAAGTGTGATAAGAGACCTTGGGATACAGGTGGACAGTAGTCTCTCCTTTGATAATCACATTGCCACAATAGTCAGGAAATCCTTCTACGTGGCACACCTCATCACAAAAGGTTTCTCATGCAGAAAAAAAGAGGTCATTGTTCCCCTCTACTCATCACTGATTAGATCCAATATAGAGTACAATGCCCCTTTTGGTATGTACCTCACAAGACATCTACAACAACTGGAAAGGCCACAGAAATACCTCACAAAGAGGATTACAGGCCTCAAATACATGCCCAACACAGACCATCTCAAAACACTCCAGCTTTACTCTGTCGCATATCGCCTACTCAGAGGTGATCTCTGCCTAACATACAAAGCTATGTCAAACACAGAGCTGTTGGACATGTACCACTTAAAGAAATCCCAATCCCTTCGAGCTTCGGCCCCAAAACCCAGACCAAAATACAAAAGGAGGGGCTGTATCCATTTTCATAAAGGATACCCACACCTCCAGGTTAGTGGCACAGCACGAGGCCTAGGAGACCATCCAAGTGCAACTAACAGTGGGCAAAGCCGCTTATCAGATCATAGCCTGCTACAGATCACCTACCTTGTCTCAGGACCCTCACTCAGCATTCCTGAGAACACTGGAAAATATAAAGATCCTACCAAACACCATGATATTAGGAGATTTCAACTACCCAAACACTGACTGGGAGAATTACTCAAGTACAAACTCCTTTGCCCAACGCTTCCTAGAGTTTATAAACTCAAATTCCCTGGAACAGCTGTCACCACGCCCACTATAGGTGACAACATACTGGACCTGATCATTACCAACATGGGGGATCAGTGTTCCCACACCAGAGGTAAACCCCTCACTGGTAAGATCAGATCATAAAGTAATCACACTGGACATCCACATCCAGACCCCACCCCCAGTCAAGGAAACGAATGTGAAAAACTTTTCAAAAGCAAATGTCACACTTCTCAAGACCGAAGTGGAAAGTTTCAAAGCCCCTTTGCTAAAGGATAATGCTATCCAATCCACAGAATGCTTTAGAAGTGCATTCCATGAGCATCTACAGGGATGCATGGAACGAGCCATCCCAAGTAAAATCAAGACTCACTCCTCCAAAAAGAGGAAACCAGTCTGGTGGTCCCCGGCCATAAATAAGCTATACAACAGAAGGAGGAAACTACCACATGATAGAGCAAAATTCCAAAAAGGAAAGGCATCACTGATCATTATTAGCAAGAAACTATGATCACTCATAAAATCATCCAAGGCCAGTTTCTAAAGATAAATTGTCAAGGAATCTAAAGATAACCACAAAGCCTTATTTAGCTATATCAAACATTTAGGTGGCAACTCTCAGATATGCTTTGAGCTACTGCAAAATGGCAAAAAATACACTGAACCAACTGACATTGCCAACATCCTGGCAGACAAGTTTAGGCCAAACTTCACCCCCCCACCCCCAAAAGGGCCTGTGTCCATCCCAGAAGAATGCAGATCCCCAGACATCATGGACATGCAGGTAAAAACAGCCCTCTCCAAAGTTAAGAACATAGCATCAATGGGACTGGATGGTGTCCCAGGCTGCATCTTACACGAGCTCCAAAAGGAACTAAACCCTCACCTAAATTCACTGTTCATACTCAGCCTTACCACAGGCTATGTACCCAAAAAAATGGCATACAGCAACAGTCATCCCACTCCACAAAGGTGGTGCCACAACAGAACCTGGGAACTATCACCCTATAAGCCTGACCAGCCTGGTCTGCAAAGCTATGGAGTGAATTATCATGGAACTCATAAACAGAGACATTGGGAACCTCCAGACACTGGACCCTACCCAATTTGGCTTTGTTAAAGGCAGATCCTGCCTCCTAAACCTAGTTGACTTCTTTGAAACAGTTATCAAGCCCATAGATGAAGGGAAGGTAGTCCACACAGCCTACCTGGACCTCGCTAAGGCTTTCAACACCATTCCCCACTCTGGCACCACAGACAAGCTTACTCACTTGAACATTAACCCCTATGTCACGAGATGGGTGGCCAACTGGTTCATGGATAGAACACACATGATTAGAGTTGCGGGTGCCATGTCCTACTCTAAACCAGTCACAAGTGGCGTCCCACAGGGCTCGGTCCTGGGACCCCTCTTATTGGGTATATACTTTTCTGAGGTACAGGCAAGCACGGGAGGACTATGGCTGACCAAGTTCGCAGATGACTGCAAACTGGGGGCCATAATCGACTCTCCGGCTGACGCAGACATCCTCCAGAAGGGTCTTAAAGAGACAGATACCTGGTATCAAAACCATGGCCTCAAGCTGAATGCCAAAAAACGCATAGTCATCCCCCTTGGAAAAAACAAATTGCCCACGAATTACCACATAGGTGGTAATCCCCTAAGTACGGAAAATGTAATTAGGGACCTGGGGACCCAGGTAGATAGTAACCTCTCCTTTGATAATCACATTGCCAAAGTGGTTAGAAATTTCTTCTATGTAGCACACCTAATCACGAAAGGATTCACCTCTAGATCAAGAGAGGTCATTGTGCCCCTCCACCCATCACTCATTAGGCCCATAATAGAGGACAATGCCCCATTGGTATGTACCTTGATCAGCACATGCAGCAGCTGGAAAGACCACAGAAGTACCTCACCAAGAGGATCATGGGCCTCAAGGAGATGCCCTATGCAGCTCGACTAAAGAAACTCCAGCTCTACTCAGTTACTTACTGCCTGCTCAGAGGTGATCTATGCCTGACGTATAAGGCCATGTCCAACCCGGAATTAATGGACATGCTCCACCTCAAGAAAACCATATCTCTTAGAGCCACATGCTCCAGTGAATTGAAGGTCAGCACAGCAATAAACAGGACATGCTGGAGGGATAGATTCCTGTCCCAGAGACTTCCCTCGCTCTGGAATTGAATCCCAGTTTATGTTAGGCAGAGCCCCTCGCTGACTCTCCTCAAGAGGAATCTTGATGAGTGGATGGGAAATCATAAATTTACCCCTGGGATCACTTCAGTGGCCCTACTAGACAGAGGCCCAGGAAACTAATTTAAAAGGGAGGCGAAAGCCAACACATTCTGGCTAGGCTTATAAATGTCCTTGGGCAGATAGCCTAGTATCTACCTATGAACCTATGAACCTACACGCTCTAGGGACCTAAACCTTGTCACCACAATAAACAGAACATGCCGGAGGGATAGATTCCTGTCTCAGAGACTTCCCATACTCTGGAATAAACTACCTATCGATATCAAACAAAGCTCCTCATTAGCACTCTTCAAGAAATATCTTGATGATTGGATGCGAAATAGGAAATTCACCCCAGGGATCACTTCTGTGTCTCTGCTCGACAGTGGCACATGAAAACAAATTTCTTGGGTGGCAAAAGCCAGGGTACCTTTTTGGCTGGGCTTGTATAGGCCCCAGGGCCAATAGCCTAGTACCTACCTATGAACCTATGAACCTATGAACCTTGGAGCTTTGCCTAAAAAAGGTAATATGGAGACAGCAAGAGCCTTGGCCAGTATTCAGAAGCATAGGGGTGACAGGTGCAAACCATCTGTGTAGCGAAGCAACGAGGCTTGTCTATCATGTCATCACAGGCAGACAGAGACTGGATCCCTTTTGAATGACACCAGAAGCTCAGCCAGTTATTGAAGTTTATCATCTTTTTGTTATACTGCAGTATCATGTAGGTGAAGGTAAGATGCTACTCAAGGTCAGGGTCATACCAGCCTGGGCTACATGATCATAGAGCTACTATATATCTCTTGTCATGTTGTCCTGGGAGGTATGTCTCAGATCATTCACACAGACATGTACAAAGAACACATCATATATGTACCTGTTCTGGAGTGATGTAAGTGCTTGTGTTATGAGGCGGAATATAGCACTTGACAGACAACTGACAGTAACCTTCCCTTGTCCAGCTGAGTGAGTGGAACATCTGTGTGCCTGACTATGAAATCACCTATTACTAGTGTGTTGGGTATGTTTTTTGCCTTAGGGCCTGTTGTGAGGCACACTGATTTGGTGTATTATGTGTTTTCTGGCATGTGCTTGGAGGTGCATGTTGCTTGCTGTCTGTTGAGGAGGACACTCTCTCTTTTTCAGATTGATATTTATATTCTTCAAGTATGGTAATGTGTATTTATGTGTGTGTTTTGCTGGTGCTTATATTGTAGGTCTATGTGAGACAGTTGGTGTTGTGGTTGTATGACCCTACTCCTCCTGACTGCATTGTCCAGTATTGGGTTGACAGGGCTTAGCCACCGGTATGACCCTGTGTGTGCCAGCATGTGGTGCATCAACCCATATATGATATGGTCATGGCCTATGCATACAATGCACTCACAATACACCTAGTATGATAAGCCTGCTGAGGTTAGCAAATGTGAAAAAAACCGTTGGGGAAACTGTCAGCAAGTAATGTCTGTATTGCACCCTGTAACTCCATATTGCTTGCTGAAGTGTAAAGACGTACTTAATTTGGATTAAGAACCCCGCACTTGCCAACTGTGTGTGTGTGTGTGTGTGTGTGTGTGTGTGTGTGTGTGTGTGTGTGTGTGTGTGTGTGTCTATCCCTGGGGAGAGAGCAACCTTTTTGGAGACTACTCACACCCCTTAAAAGTGGTATACTCATCTTTGTCAAGTCTGATGATGTCACCATCCTACAAATATACCTGTGGAAAAGAAAACTCTCAGTAATGTGTATAGTGCGTCATGTGAATGCGTACTGCTGTCATATCATAATGTAGTGAGATAGGGGTTTGAATCCTGCACTTGCCAACTGTGTGTGTGCGTCTCCCTTGGGAGGAGCAACCACTTTGGAGAATACTCACATCCCTTAAAAGTGGTATACTCATCTTTGTCAAGTCTGATGATGTCAAAATCCTACCGAAAGGGGAAATTTCAGTAATGTGTATAGTGTGTCATGTAAATGCGTACAGCTGTAGTATCATAATATAGTTAAGTAGGGGTTTGAATGTCACACTTGCCAACTGTGTGTGTGTCTCCCTGGGGAGGAGCAATGTTTTTGGAGAATACTCACACCCCTTAAAAGTGGTATACTCATCTTTGTCAAGTTTGATGATGTCACCATCCTACAAATATACCTGTGGAAAGAAAGAATCTGAGTAGTGTGTATAGCGCGTCATGTAAATGCGTACTGCTGCAATGTTCTAATGTAGTTAAATAGGGATTTGAATCCTGCACTTGCCAACTGTGTATGTTTTTCTGGGGAGGCGCAGCCTTTTTGGAGAATACTCACACCCCTTAAAAGTGGTATACTCATCTATGTCAAGTCTGATGATGTCACCATCCTACAAATATACCTGTGGAAAGGTGAAATCCCAGTAATGTGTAAAGCGCGTCGTGTAAAAGTGTACTGCTGTAATATCATAATGTACTTAGGAAGGAGTTTGAATCTCGCACTTGCTGAGGAATGTGTGACGTCAATGTGGAGTGAGTTTTGATTTTTTTAGTGTATGACATATCACAATGACAACTGTATGTGCATTACACATGTAAGGTAGCTGTGGGACAAAGCCATATACATACATGTGACCTCAAATATTTCATAGGTGGGCACTCTGCTTTCTTCATGAACGCATCTATCTTTGCCAGAGAGTGCTGGCACTTTCCAGACCTTAGGTCACTTCTGTATGCTAGTGACAAGCTTAGCCACTGCAGTGATCCCTGGGCTACGTCTTCTGTTTCACATCCACTCATCACAGTTTCTATTGAAGAGTGTGAGGGAGGGTTTATGCTTGAGGTATATTTGAATCCTGTTCCAAAGCAAGCAACGTCTGGCAAAGATGACTAATCATTATAGGTGTGCAACAACCTCTGTGGATCTGCATGCAAACCCTTTATTGCTTATGAGCTCCACAGAGGGATTTCCAAAACACTTTGGTAATGTGATTATCAAAGGAGAGATGACTAAACACATAGCTCTATGTATACATTAGTACATGTTCCACATTTTGGGGGCTACTACCTATGTTGTACTCTGGGGATACTTTGTTTTCTAAAAGTGGATAACTATGCTTTCTTTGGCTTATAGCTTTACAGCATGAGTTTGACACCAGGAATCTGCCTCTACGATACCCTTTTGGAGGATGTGTGTGTCATCTGGAGAATAAAGTATAGCCCATAGTATGCATTTTCATCAAACGTGGGCAGACATACCCCTACTGTGTTTGCTTGTACCTAAGAAAGCTATATGCCAAACAGGAGTGGTCCCAGGACTGAGTGCAGGTGAATACCACTTGTTACTGGCATAGAATTGTACATGGAGGCTGCAAATGTTACTGTGTGTCCTACATCTGTGCGTCAGTTGTCAATCCACCATCTCACAATCGTTTATGGTCAGTCTGTTAAGGTTATGTATAATACCAGAATGTGGGATGGTATGAATTGCTGGTGAGCTACAGCTTGGCTGTGTGGACCTCCCCTCCCTCACCTATAGCCTTGTTAACTGGCTTGAAGTCTACTAGGTGCATGAGCCATGATCTGGGCTTTAGAGAACCTAAGTGGGTATGGTGCAGTGTTTGCAGGTTCATAATGTCTCTGTTAATGAGTTCCATAATGTTGTGCTCCATAGCCTTCACGATAAAATTTGTCTGGCTTATAGGGTGAGAGTTTCCAGGATGTGTTGTAGTTCTACCCTTAATCAATTTACGTTAACATTTGCACTGGGTGTGACGAGGGTGGACAGGTCTAGGAATAAGTATATTAGAGGGTCACCCAGGTTTGAAGGTTAGTAGACCAAGCCAGATAGGCAGGATTAAGTTGGTTTGTACATGTGCTGAGGAGGGATGCAGTGTATATTGTGAAATAGATGCTAAGGATGAAGCCGCCAACTAACAGGAAAAGAGGAATGCCTAAGATGAGGTTTATGGCTGTGGTGAGAGAGGACATGCAGGTGGATGGTGTGACAGCACAAGATGCAGAGGGCAGAAAGAAATGGTAACACATGATCTACTGTGGTGACCCCTAACGGAATCATCTGGAAGGAGAAGAAGAAGACGTTGTAGTTCAACCCTTGTGGACTGAGGACATCATTACCATGCATCATTCCACAAGTATGTAACTTGTATAGAGGCTGCATCTGGACAGAGTGTTTAGATGAGTGGTGACTTCATATGTCAACTTGTGTATGACACAGCCAGGGACACTGTCCAGTACCATTGCCACTGCGGTTTGGACTTTGGTAAAGAGATGTTTTAACTAGAGTGTCTGTGAATCATCAGGTTTTACATTCTTCAGGTCTGGAAATGCGGCCCTTGTGTAACGACAGGGTGGTGAAATCCGAATTTAAACTGTCTGACAAGAAATTAGGAATGTCAGTCAGATAAGTGTACTTTGTGACCATTTAACTTAACTGTGACCCGATATGAGATTTCCCCTCTAGATTATACACAACACTAAAGAAAGCTTTAGTGTTGTCTTTGGAATCCTTGCCATTTTGTATTTTGAAGTTTGCCTTGTATGTTTCTTGAGGGATTGTATTTTCCTAATGATACTAACCAGAGAGGTTATCCCTTCTTGGTATGTAACTCTTTTTTAGTACAACTTCACACCTTCTATTATATATTTAGTTTATGGCAGGGGTCCATGAGCCTAATGCACTTTTACTGTATAAGTGAGAATTTCTTGTGTTTGTGATGGCACGGTCCATGCAACCCTGTAGGTGAACAGTGTGCATTACTAAAGGATTATGCAGCTGGGACAGTGTTAACCTTAGTAATGCAAACCAATGACAGACAGCAAGAACAGCATCACCCACAGCACAGTGTCAACCCGTGTCATACACGCACATGCGTACTCAAGTTCCAAAATGTGTGTAGTACAATGCATACTGGCCACCAATAGAAACTATGGAGTGTTAACGCTGGCCAATACAGGGCATGGCACCCTGCCCATGTGTCCAATATACATGTACATGCAGACAGTGCACCTCCACCATGTTCACAAATGGACATCTGCAAACCTGTGTTGCACACACCCCACACTTACTGTCCACTGTATAACACATGCTGACACAACTACACACATCAGCCAAGTAGCACATGGGCAAACAAAACACAATTGGAATAAACATTGGTGAAAACAATACAACATTGCTAATTATAGCTTTAATGCATCATGCCTGCTCAGCTACACCTTCAAGGGTACCATTACACTTTACTGCTGACAACATGATACACATCCAACCATTGCTATACTTTATTAAAGTCACCCTGTGCATCAGCACCATGTTAGCCTGTTCCTACATCAATGTTACAGATGACAGGAGGTGGCACAGGTTTCATCATATGCACAGGGTGTGTTGTTGGTTTGCCAGAGGCTTTCACTGAGCCATACAATCGACATGCGTGTGTGAGTGTGTGAGTGTGTGTGTGAGGGCCATGAGTACTGTTATGGGCCAATGTTGATGTAATGTGTGCGGGTATGTGTTTGCCATAGGTTTCTGGTTTATGTGTGTGTGTGTGTGTCTGCAATGCACAAAGTTCCACCATGTGGCTGCCATATACAGGGATTTGTGAGACAGCTAAAGACTGTACCTGACAGGATTTACAGATCACCATCTCTGGCCATGGATACGGAACCTGTGCCTGGCAGGGGTGCTACAGACAGTATCAGGTACTAATCCAGATTGGGTACTATCAGAAGAGGTTGACAAATGTCCACTGGATCCAGGTCCCTGCTGGAAATGGCCAGAGCCAAGTGCACGTGGTCTGCTAGGACGGTCTATGGACAGCCCCCCCAACATTGCTGAGGCTGGTACTGGCACTACGGGAGCAGTTGTGACTTGCTGGACATCCACAGTGACCTCCAGCTGATGATGGTGCTGGCATACGTCCACATCAACGTCTCAACTGTCCCGCACTGTCCTGACACATGGACATGACATTGTGGAGGACATCCAACATCTATCAGTGACCTCAGTGTAGTTACATATGGCACCTGCTAGGTCATGGATACTGTCATTTACAGAGGTGTAATGAGCCCTCTATGCCCTTAGCCCCTGTCTGGTGTACCACTCCATTCA
Organism: Protopterus annectens; assembly: GCF_019279795.1. Taxonomy (NCBI): domain Eukaryota; kingdom Metazoa; phylum Chordata; order Ceratodontiformes; family Protopteridae; genus Protopterus; species Protopterus annectens. The sequence continues at coordinate 795,186,266 of NC_056732.1, read as the reverse complement.
TATCTGTGCCTCCATGACAGCCTGGAACATGCGTGTAGTAAAAAGAGGTGTGGCACGCCTGCCAAGGGCATGATGACCAGCTGTGCTCTGACTAGAACCCCTGGGCATCTGCCTATGTGGTACTGTTCCAGACATCTGGCTATGGATGATGTGTCCTGATACATGTGCCATAGATGCCACACTGTCCTGGCCAGTGCCAACCGTACACTATCTCTCAGCTAAGGGCAATGGTGATGATGGATGTACAGGCAGTATGACTGTGTGCAGGGATGGGGTGGAGACTTGTGAACTGTCAATTGGTGGCCCAACAACAGACCCTGACAAACCTGCCTGTGCCTCAACACACCTATCCTCATCATCATTGTCTGTCTCAGTGACATCAGGTTCCCTGCTGTACTGAACCAGCCCCACCTCGGCACTTATGAGAGGAAAACATGAAACCACACTTTAAGACCTGAACATGACTTCAGACCACATGTGCACATGCACACATGCACACATGTGCACATGCGCACATTCGCACATGCACACATGCACACATGCACACACACAAAAATAAACTACTCCCTAAAGCAGATACACACAACACCAGCAATCACAGAACATACACAATGGCCGGTGAAGGTGGGGAACAGTATCACAAGCAAAACAGTCATATCACACATGTCAGCATGTAGTACATGTGTTGCTCAACAGCATGCAGTGCAATTGTAGTCAGTCCTTGTTACTAACCGTATACATGGCTTTGATGCATGTGTTTTGTTATGAGGTGATGGCCCTCCCCCTGGAACACAATGCATACATGGACACAACATTGCTGTGCAGGTATTCATAACCCTGTAATGTACTTTGCACCATAACTCACAGGTGTACATACCATTGCTGGATGTGTATCTGTGTGTCAGATAGGTATCCAATGCTGATTACAGCCTCTGTGTCTTTAGCAAATAATTGTGGACACATTTTTAGCACATGCATGATGAGTATTCACACAAAATCATCAGTGGTGCATGGATAATTGATGGAATACCATTCGGCCACATACCCAATGTACGGTACTTATGGTGAGTGTAGATCATATTATGGACATGCCAGTCTCATCCATGACATGGCATTCTAAAACACAACTGCATATTTAAACACTACACATACCCAATGTGTGTCATATGACCTAGCCGCTCAATAGTATCACAAGACATATATGTGTCAGTTGTGCAAATGGTGATTGGTGTGCATACTGTTTAGAGGTGCATATGTGTGCACACATGCAACATTAAGGTGTCTAGCAATGAAAGCTATGTGTAGTACTGTGGTTACAATAACTAGATGGGGTATAGTACCATAGGCCATCATCATTAAGCATCAGGTGGTCACTCAAGGCTATAAATGTTTCCTAAACCAGCACTAATCATGCTGTGCCAGAACTGTACTACCTTGGCTAAATTCATCATTTCACAACCAGTTGTAACGTGAGTTTGTAAGAAGGCCAATAAGGAGCATTCCCTGACATGAATGTGTAGTGTGTTGCAGAGTGTTTAAATGCCCCATGATAGGCCTCTACCCCTTAGGTATATTATGTGTAATGTGTGGATGAGATTTTGGATACTGGAGTGTGTCTTTACAGAATGTTTGGGAATCCTTTATGTGTAGCATGTTAAAATGCTCTGTGTATGACATAGATGTGTATGTTATGTGCATGTTGAGTATCAACTGTGCCTATCCAATGGTCACTACAGTCTAGCCACATTTGTTTGAGATGGTCTGGGTATTGCATATGTTTGAGGCAGCTAATCACATTAGTGATAAGTGCGTGCTCTTACACCAAACATGCACAGCATGCATTATGGGTAGGTGTGTTACATGTGTACATGGCCTACACCTTAACTATGACATGCACTTTTTCTTTACAATAATAAATGTAGAACACACTCACCAACATCTGTCTGCTGCCTTGATGTCACCCCAGAGGGACCTACATAGAGATGAGACAGTTTGTCAGTGGCCACAACTGTGGCATTGCTACTGTGTGTTTGCAATCTTATAGTACAACAGTTTACATTCACAGGGCTACATATTATGTTCCAAATGATCAGTATTGCACAACAACAGGCTCCACATCTTTGAACAACACACTCCACATCTCACATATGCTTGATCTCCCAATACAGATAACAGTAGTCTCTACAGATATGCCATGTTACCTGCATGCTGCATGTGTGCTTGCTGGATGGCTCCAACCTCCATCATGGTGTATGTCTGTTACTGTTGTTGTTGGGCAGGTACAACCAGGCTCAGGAGCAGCTCCTCCACTTTGGTGAGGGAGGATGGATATTAACACCACCTCCTGTTGCAAGCTGTTGTCTACGCACATCAGCAGCACACTGACGGACATGTCTGAGAAGATCACTGCAGTGGTGGCGTACCTGCTCATATGTCTAGTTATGCGGGCCTCCCTCATTGACCCTGCGGACAACATCTTGTCACATTGCAGTACGCTCCTGCTGGTCCTGGCTGGTTCGTGAGAACATGAGACGGTAATGCTGAATCATACTGCTAGTAATGATATCATCTTTAGCTCTACTGTAACTGGGGTTCCTGCGATGGGCCATGATCCCTGGAAGACATAAATACAAAAATATGTCTGAGCAAGTCATATGGCACATTTAACATTATACAGTACAGATATCACTGAACTGCCATATATAACAACCTATAAGCTAACCGAGAGTGAAACACTGTAAGTGCCACTTATCACTGCTCACCCCACAACTGCTTGAAAGTGCCTTGCTCACTCTCTATTTAATGAACCATATTCTGCACAGCAACAAAATAAAATCACTATATAAGACTATACAAGAGTATCTGGCACACTGTATGCAACACAATGCACCACCTAGCCACAGCAGATATACATCAAGTTGATGTGTAAAGAAATATATCATCCATCACAATCAGTGTAAGGTCCAGTAAATGTATTACTATTATACGACACAACTTGATAATGGAAACCCGTGGCCAAAATATGTGCACAATTGGGAATATAGGTCACATACTGCTGTAGTACACTATGAATGTTGCTAGATACGCAGTTATATGTTTTTCCACACATATGTCAAAGGACATGTTCCAGACATACCCACACACACATCAGACATAATTACAGGACACAAAGGTATGACAACCCAGATAAGCTGTCAGTGTGTACTATACAGTACTGTGTGTCAGTACTTACACAACCTTAATCTTGAGAAATGTAATCTGTGATGAATACGGGGACCGCACATAACAGTGGATGCAAGCAATGTGGACATACACCATACTTTGCTGTACAGGCCCAGAGCTTCAAGTAGTACTACAGTACACACATGATTTGCATTCAACGTTGGTACCAATCAATAATCATAGATGTAGTGCTTTAGCCTCCAAAGACACACCCTAGTTAAAACCAAGGGACTTAATCACACTGTATGCAATAGCACTTGTTATGCCTAGCAACAGAATGCACAGCTTTTGCTAGGATCAAAGCAAGGACCCATAATACCATGACATAAACAGTTTCCCACTAAGCTATCCCACAGATACATATCTTTGACGTATTCACAAACATATTGACCATCACAGTCAGTCAACAGTACAGAGAATCTATTGTAAGAAGTAGATGTAGGTGTGTATGAGTATATATAAATATATATCTATATATATATATATATATATATATATATATATATATATATATATATGTGTATATATACATATACACATCCACTGGTCTACATATACATATATATGTAGGCACATATACATTTCACCTTTCACAGTGTGAATATCAATTATACAAAGGATGTAAGGTATACAATAATGTAATAAAATCTCACACTCTTGGGATAAATGCATTGAAGGTGTTCACAGCCCAGGTAGCTTTAGCAGGCCTCACTGGCTTCAACATTGCAAACTGAACAAATCACCCACAGTGTTTAACCACCACATGTCATATACTAGCATTGTATGCTGTCTTGTTTGTCACACACTAAAACCTACATACAAATATGCGCATACTAACCTTCAACAACATATATATCTCCCCCTTCACAAACAGTTGCAATATGTCCCCTGCTCTATGCACATATACAGATGTGAATATATATGACACATATATATTTCTCCGTATGTGTGTGGCATACACACACAAGGTCCACACTGTTGTAAGTCCCTGGACCTCACAGCTGAACTGTTTGACCTTGCTGCAACACAAACAGGTGTCACATATGAACACACACTAACATTAGGGGGGGTATATATGGCAACAGATGATACATAAGCATACTAGACTGCTTCAGCAGTTGCCAATGCTAAGCTACACTTTAATATGACTATCATGCATGTGTTGTTCTATCACACCCATGTTTATATAATGTCAGCGCTAATCCCCCCAACAGCTATTGGCCACACTACTGTACAGAACACAGATAACATGGATCAGATCTTTGACATTTAATGCTGAGCTACACATTTCACAGATATGTCCCACTGCCCACAAGTACACACAGTATTGTCCATAGCAGTAGTTAAGCAGAACATCTGAACATAAAGAAGTACTGCTGCCACATATGAATGGTTCACAATATATAGACTATTCTTCAATAACATCTACTACATGCCAGTAAATACATATGTGTCACATACCTTTCCTTTGTATGATTTGGTAATATTTATTTTTCCTTTTCTCTGTCTCTCTCTCTCTCTCTCTCTCAGTCTCTGCATTAGAGTGATTGAGTTTGTTGGCAGAGATTGCAGCCTGCTTTTGTAGGAATTTGCACATGACCATGTGATGGCCTCTGCACCAATTAGTGGCCACCATTTGCTAATTGCATGCAGCCTGCTGTGTAGTAATTGCAGTAATCACTGTCATAGCAACCCAGTACTATAAATTGATGACTCATGTAGGCGTGGCCCTTTCAGCTTTCCAAGATAGAGATCATCCTTGTTTGGTGTGGACATCATTGTTTAAGACAAAAGGTTGGTATAGTTCTTATATCAGAAGCCAGGGATGTAGCCAGAGATTTACATTTTGTACTCAGACCTAATGTTGCTGCTTCCAGTACCCACTTGTCAGTGTAGAAATGTATTCACCCCTCAAAATGTTACCCCAAGATACATGGAAAAATGTACTTTCTTTTCAACTGTTACAAATAACTGCCATACAAAGCTAGTTATTGAGATGTATTCCTTTGGCACAAGAATTGTTTGTGAACTGCTATACTGTGAATATTCATTTACTCAGTTCTAAACAGTTTGTGCTTTTTTAGTGTTGACATTAGCACGAGTTGCTCAGAAAAACTGGACACATTTCAGTACAGTGAGTATGCTTACCTACATCCTTGGTAGACCCTGCACACACAGGTATATTCTATGTTTGGGTAGGGTTGCAGAAGTACAGAGAGCGTAAGTAGTGTTGTGTGGATTTTATCTTGCTGGCCTTACAGGGTTGCTGTGTACATGTTAGTTTATCAAGGCAAGTAGTCTGTCTGCGTAACTCCCAACTGTGGACCTATCCACACGATAGCCAGAGAATAGCCTGTTATTTTTTGTCTGTGCACCACACAGGTCTTTTCATCAATAGAGCAATGGCATTCTTACAATTGGTTCATACCAGTACATGGCTACATCCATTTGTATTTCAGTGTTGTATTCCTACATAAAGGTATGCTTCCGAAACTCCTTCCAAAACTATTTGCACAGTGTGTAACAGCAGAAAGGCTGATATGCCACTGTGTTTCTGCCTCTGCCAGATCTCTCAACCACTCAGGTACAAATTTGAACAGACTCAAGGAAAAGTCAAGAAAAAGTCAGGGACAATCAGGGGACACCTTTAAAATATTAGTACCATTAAATTGAGACATTAAGAGAATCAGAGCATATGAATTAATACACCTTTTCTGAAGTAAAAGAAGTGTCTAACTCTTAATTATTGTCATTATTCATTAAGTGTAATTCACCACCTTTCTGGCCAAAGTCAGTAGTTTTCGGAGGGATTCAGAGGGACAGAGCTAAAATTTGTTTCAAAATCAGGGACATTCCTGAAAATTAGGGACAGTTGGGAGGTATGGCCTCTGCCCTAAACATATATGCCAGTGTTTGTCCTGCTGTGATACTGTGTGGGGTTGTAAAGTGATTGTGTAACATTATTTCCTGCTAGAATGGATGCTTCTCTTATCACAGTCATGTAATGTAATCCCACAACAACTGTCGGTCAACATCCACAGAACAAGTTGTGTGGTATGGTATTCCTATTTTTCCTTTACATTCACTCATTCTGATGCATGATATATTTATTTAAGCACCAACTTGATATATATCTACCTACCGTGGCTTAGTGGTACTTCATGTTGTGTAGTGTGTGCAAGGTCTGGGGTTCGAGACTTACAGAGGTGTTATATTTTGCTCCTGAGCAGAACAAGGGCCCTGACATACAGAGTAACTAAGGCACTTTTAAGCAGTTGTAAGTGGGTTTGCATGGGTTTGCGCATTGCTGCGCATTGCTTAGCCAAGTGCAAACAAGTGCAAGCTTGCTCAAACCCGCTAACTACTGCTTAATAATGCTTATCCCGCTAACCCCAATGCTCAATTCTTTGAAAGAAAAGAAAATGGGGATATAGGAAAGTGTTGAAAAAGGGGCACAAAGAGGGAAAGAAAGTATGGAAAATAGTTTGGGATGTGCAGAACAGGTGTAGGGAAGGTCCATAGCTGCCCATTCCTTCAACAGCAACAGCTGTGCATATGCAATAAATTTGGAGGTAGATATGAACCCTCCAACCCCTGAGAGAGGGGTGAGGACAACAAAGTATGTTGTAATGCCAATTAAATAACATTTCATGTGTCCAGTGGACATGTGTGCAAAATGGGCAGCTATGTATGGGGTATAATTTTTTTTTTGGGAGCAGATTGCCCTTTTTATTCAGGTGAGAGTGGAATGTGGGGTAGGGGATGTAGGTATAGGAGGTAGGTTGGGGAGGTAAACAGACAAGACAAACAAGACGCATACAGGGGTGGTATATGACACATGTGGTGGGTGAACACCTTTGACGGGGAGGGATGTTTGGAAATCGCAAGCCCATGAGCCACCAGATGGAAACAGTGGGACTGAGGTCCCCATCCATGGGCAGTCACCACTGCACCTTCATGGCCCAGAGGGTGGCTGTGCTGGGGGCTCTGTAGGAGGGGCAGGCTGACCCTGGAGTTGCACCACTCGGGCCTCAAGCTAGAGTAGAGGTTCTGCAACAGAATGTTCAATCTCTCTACGCACCACAGCCCAGACCATTCGAAGGGTGATAGGTGGCCCTCCTCCACCCATGCTTGCACGGGGGGGCTGAGCCCCATCCCCTGCAGCGCTTCCACCCAAAGGTGGCACAGGGCCAACAGAGGAGGAGGTCCCAGGCTGGGCACTAGATCTGCTGGTGCCAGGTGCCATGGCCAGCTGAGGTGGGACAGGTGGGTCCGCTGGGACTGGCCTTCCCATACGAACTATGTTTTGGAGAGTTTAATAAAGATATGGGTTAGTAACAGTCAACAGCATTCCCAATTAGTTATAACAGAATGCAGAAGTATTCCCATTAACCCAACACACAAGATTTTCAACAGTTGAAAAGCAAGCATAACACATGCCTATATAGAACAAAAGTGGACATTACAACAGCATGCAGGTTAAATTGATGGCAACAGGCCACCAATATTGTGATTCTTTAACAGGGTACATGCATAGAAATAAATGCAAATATTTATAAACCAATAGGACATATGTCCCAACAAATGTTTTGAGATTAGACATACCAATTGAGGTGTGGAATTGCATTTTTTATGCACACACAGTAGGGTAGAAAAAGATAGCTCAATTAACAACGTATATATCCTTCTAGTTTCCACTACATTCCTATTAACTGCAGTTATATGTCCCTTACATGTATTATTACACTACCCAATCTCTTTATATTGTGCAATTAGATTTTGCTAGATAATTATATACATGAGCTGTATCTTACATACAAACTGTCCGAAATGCAGATGTTACTGCAATATATTTTGAGAGTTTCTCACACACACTACTGTTAAGATGGTACACTGACAGCTCTACTTTCATATAATTATCTAGATATGTTCAGGTGAAAGTATCAGTTATATGTTAACAGCTCCCTACATTTCTGGCAGCACACTGACATTTCTGGGGAACACAATACCAATCTACTCATGTGCCAGATTAAACTGTACATGCTGGGCATAAACCAACACTTGAGGGCTGTAAATATGCATAAAAGCTACTGGCACTCCCTTCATCCATGTTATATGGGCCTACCCAAGTGTGGTTTGTTACTGCTTAATACAACACTACTATTTGTAGACTGCAACAGTACAATAACGTATCAAAGAAAATGACACAGATGCACTCCAGGAATTATACATTTATTAAAGGATTATTACACCTTTATTTATAGGATTAAAACACTTTTTGAAGGCTCTCTCATTTATATTATATAACAGTACATGCAGAATAATTACTAACCTGCCTGATGATGCAGCCTTTGCAGCCTATCTTCATGGGCTTCCTTGTTCATAGCCCAGACAGCTGTAGCTGTGAAGTAAATGCAGTGATATTGAGACATACCTATCCATAGTATAGACAAGCATAGCAATTCTTAACTACTTAATACAATGGCTACTTACTCAATACTGGGGCATTAGGCATCGCACGGGATTCCTGGATCCACTGGTTTAGTTGATCCTCCCTATGTCGCTTCAGGTCAGAATAATGGTGCCTGACCTGCTCACCAGTCCAAGGAACACCAGTTGCACTGTTGAGATCATGGGCAAGAATGTTCCAGGCCTCCATTTTATGTTGGGTACCCTGGTACTGGCCCCACAGGAGTCTTTCCTCATGATTGTGGACAAGGAGCCACACTATTACTTTGGACTCCTCAATGCCCCAGTGTTGTGCTCTAAATCAAGACCCTTCTCCAACACCAGCCATGCTGACTGCAGAAGGAAGCTACAACCAGTTATAGCAAGAATTCCCACCTGAGGAGCTTAAATATGCCTCATTTCTCGCACTTATTTGTGATTGGCCACTTTTGGAAAAACTCAGCTGTAGGCATGCCTGCTTAGCTGATGTTGGCAATGTTTAAAATTCATTTGATAGATATGTGTCTGCTGAAAGTGCATGGTTATGAAATGCTGTCATGGCTTAGTGGTTAGGTACTGTGACTATAGTGCACAGTATCCTGAGTTCAAGCCCTGTTACTGTTTTTATTTTCCTACTGGGCAGACCTGACTGGTTAAGGTACAGTAAAGAAGGTGTGGCCGTGTTTAACTGACTTTGCTGAACTTTGCCCGACTTTGCCCAACGTTGCTCCACATTGCTCCATATTGCTCAACGTTGCTCGACGTTGCTCAACGTTGCTCGACATTGCCCGACGCTGAGCTAGTTAGCGTGGTGCGCAGCTACGCGCAAATACTTTGTGGTTGCGCTGGTTAGCGCGATGCACAGCTACGTGCAAAGACATTGCGCTGGTTAACGCGGTGCACAGCTACGAGCAATTGGATTTAAATATGCTCAATACTAGTAAAATGTGCTTAGCAGTACTTTATATTGCTTAAAATAGGGTACTCATGCCTCAGAATGCATAACCATTTCACCTTCTTATATATATAATTTGTTCACTACTACATTTAACATTTCAATGCTTTTTACAAAACTTATACATAAAAAATGTCAGGAAATATTTTTGTATACAGATTTCCAACAGAAAATGGAATGTGCAGTAGTGGGACTTGAACCGGGAATGTCTCCTCTTTATGCGAAGGCTCTAGCCACTATGCTATCGCTATTTTGCTTAATTTGCATATATTTTTCTTATTATCCTCTTCTGTTGTCTAAGCTGCTAACTGTAGCTAATCAATGGGCAAACCCATGCAAACATGTGCAAATATGGACAGCTATATCAGATGAAAAAAAAAATTAAAAAACTTTCTATTTTTAATTTTGTCAGTTGTTTAACATATGGGGGAGTGTAGTGTTACATTGTGCACATGTGTGTGGACTCGCTCATGTAATTTGAAATTGTGGCATTTCTTCATTGCAGGGGCGTGGATTTTTGGACTGCTCGGCAGTCCGACATGCCTCCTACACTCGTCCATGCTCCGTGTAAGCTTTAGAGTTGAGGCAGCATGCCCTCATTAATATGCATGGTGCGCTGCCATCATACTCTTAGAATGACGCTTCCATGTAAGACTAATCTAGTCTTACATGGAAGATTAGTAAATCATGGGGAATATCTTTTTCTATATCATCAGTTTTTATTTTCCACAAAAATATTTTCTCTTGGTCACATTTTATTTCTCCATTTACACACTCATTTTATCTTTTACTCTTTTTACTATACCCCAACTTTTATCATGCTTATATTTATACAGTTTTACTATTAATCTCTCATCTTTTTCATTTATCCACATTAATACATTGTACAAATTTAAAGAGGCAACAATGAAAACAATTATCAGCAATATTTCTTTCCAAATACAGTTAACAACATAAATGCACTTGCTAAGTATGCTATTCCCCCTCAATACTAAATTTATCAAATACACTTGTTTTCTGAATGATAATTTATATTTCTCCAGAAAAGACAGGTTTGATTAATTTTTTTCTGTTGTTTTTTCCATTGAGTTCTACTTACATCTTTATTCCCAAATGTTACACCTCACACAGAAATTTCATTCATTATAATATATATACCCCCTATTTTTCCTACACCACCTAAACCTTTACTTATCTCATTATTTAAAGCCATTTCTATCACCTCTAGACACTCGTTTATGCAAATTATTACTTCTTTTATCCAATTTTTGTTTTTTTGCAATTATTTTATTATAATGTCATCTGCATATGTTAACAGAACTGGAATTATAAACCCATCAGGTGTTATATACCCCACCGCCATCATTTTGTAATTTATTTCATATACTCTCAAGTTCATAACTAATGCAAACTATAAACAACTCATTGGGCATCCCTGTCTTACACCACTCTTTATATGCACCTCTTGGCTTAACCAGACACTTACAAGTATTTTTGCTTTATTATTAGCATACACTGATATGCATTATTTCCTAACCTTCTCACTTATATTTTATTCTTTCATTATTTCCCATAATATTTTATGTCCAGTTGTATCAGTTGCCATTATAAGGTCTCCTATCATGATTTTCATTTCTTCCTTTCTATTCATAATATCACCCACACTTTTTCTATTATTAATAATTCTTGACAACCCTTCCGCTTTATACTATATATGCTAGCATCCAAAATATTTTCCATTTTAGTTTCAGATCTATTTGGTATTATTTTCATAATGATCTTATAATCATTATTGAAAAATTAATTATCAAAGTGCTGCTTACTGTGATGGAGCCAAAGTCTTCTTAAGACACTAAGGTCTTGCTGGCTGAATTCTGCTGAAATAAAAGTCTACTTACATTTGCATTTACAGTCTGTTGCCCACAGAAACTTGCAGAATATACACTGATGCAGCATCAAACTCTGTCATAAAAGTAGTAACCAATAAATAGCTTTTTATAATAAATCACAGGTACTACGGTTACAGCTTCAGGTACTGTGCTACTTTACTTCTCAAACAGCATGAATGATGTGAGAGAAACAGTATTACCTCAGAAGAAATGGGTGTTCCTACACAAATATAACTCTAACAGTGTTATCTGCTATAGTCTCTTTATAGTGGTTTTACATCGTATTTTTCTCCTTGGTATTCTATTTTGGTCTTTGTATGAAAACATCTGTTTGCTGGTGTTTGCAGAAAAATATGTTTTCATCCTGTAGAGAAACAATGCTGATCTTGTGGAAATGCTGACTTGATGAAAGCATATCCATTCAAAGTTACCTGCTTAACAGTGTCATATGATAGAAACACATACTGATTGTTTCCCTGTTGTCCATTCTTTACATCCTGCTTTTTTTTTACATTTTTGCTAAGTCTGTAAGAGGCCAGCTTTCTTGCTGACAGTGTGAAATGCATACATTCTTTGCTGATTTTGTAGGAAAACATGTCCATTAAGCAAATTCCATTTTTCCAGGCCACAGTCATTTTAGTATGGATGCTAATCACATATTACTAAACTCTATTTCTACATTTAAGCAAACTTTATCTTATACCTTATTTATTCTGCATGTTTGTACTTTCAACCTTAATACCTTGTTGAGCATACTCTTACAATTATCATTCAATACTACCAGTCTTGTGCTTTTTAATTGTCTTATATTTCCTTCTTCCATATGAATTTAAGAATTCCACTGCATATTTCTTTATGCATAAAACCTTCATGTAACCATTCATTCAAAATCTTTGAAAATATTTTTGCCAATCCCTTAATTGTTTATACATTTCATATCCTATTCCATCTGATCCTGCAGCCAAATCTATATGTGGTTGTCTTAATACTTTATCTAGCACATTTAAGAAATCTCCTTTTCAAACCCTTTATTCTGTTTTTCTGTTAACTTTTTTTACTTTCCATGTTTTTTGCTACCTTCTTTTTTCATTGAACATGAATTGTAGATATAATACTACACTATCCATAATATTTTCTTGAGTTCTTTTTATTTCTCCTTTTACATTTTAATTTCTGTCATTACACTATCTTCTTCCTTTCCTAATAAGCTTAAGTAACTCAAGACTTTTTCTCTTTTTCTTTGTAAAGATATATTTGTTTATATAACAATTATTATTTTTTCTTGATTTATTTCATATTTTTTTTCTCTGTCAAAGTACTTTCTATCATTATGGTCTAAATCTTCCAAAGTATCATTATAGGTTCTTTCATATTTTTCTTTCCCTACTTTTCTCACATAATATTATCACTGTAAAACACATTTTTTATATTTTTCCTAAAATATCACCCACCATTCAAACCAATTTTATAAAATGTTCTCATAGTAATATGATATTTTCATAACTGTGCTACTAATCTCTTTCTTTCTTCATTCCATGATTTCTCATTTAACCTTTTTATTCCTATTTTTATATATTCTGTGTTTTCCTTTCACTTTAGCCATATTGCAATATGATCAGACAATTCTGTTTCATCTACCTCCTCTTATCCTATAACTAAACATTTAATACTATAAAATAATCTTTTTCAGTTCAATGCATACCCCTTTTGTAAATCCATGAAACTTTATCCCAAAATTTTAACTTCCAAATCGTATAACCTGTAACATTTGTCTTATATAATTTCCTTTCTTTTTAGACTTGCCTCTTAAATCACAATTAAAGTATGCTGTTATTATAATATTCATATTTATCACTAAGTTGTCTAAAATCTGATGAAATAAGATTTCCCTTTCATTACAACTATTGTAAGAATATAATATTAAAATGTTATATTCTTTCCATTTTACATTTGCAATAGTTAATATTCCCATTCTTGATAAAGTTACATCTAATATATTTACTTTATTTCTACATAACACAGCTACTCCTGAACATCTCTCACTTCCCAAATTCCAGATTCTTTCCTCCTTACAGTTTGTTCTGTTTCTAATCTTTCTTCATTGTGTCTTCTAATAAAAGTAGATCTACATCACATTTATTACACCACTCCAAAATCCCTATTTTTCTTGTTATTTTCTTAATACTATTAACATTTACAGAAGGCATTCTAAAATTTTCATCTTCCTCTTCCCTTCAATTCATGGTCACATTAGTTCATAGCTGAGTACTCTGCTAGCTGCCTTAATAGGGCATTCGAAGCCTAGCCATTTTCCCTCCCAAACGTGAGAACCAAACATGCTACTTTGTGTGTTTAGCTATACATATTTTTCATCCATTTACTTTCTTCTTTTTTCTTCTTCTGTACTTATCCCTCTAAATTGGCTTTTTTCTGCCTTTTACCCTTTTACCAATAGAATAATTTTTTTCTTTTAATACCTCTCAATTTATGTCCTCTTCATCACTTATTTCAAAGCCTTCTTCTATAACTTCTTTATTTTTTGACATTTAATTTTTCTTATATTTCTACCGCTTCTAAAATGTCTTCTCTTTGTTTATTTTCTTCTCTTTCTTTTTCCTTACTCTTATTTATTTTTTTTTTGCAATCCATCCATAAATGTCCAATTTTTTTACATTTATAACATTTCAATTCACATTGCATCATATCCTATTTCCCCACAAATATAGCATTTTCTTTTGTTTTCACAGTTACTTATCAAATGTTCATATTTGCTACATAAAAAAATATGTTTTGGGTTGCCCACATAGTTTACGACAGGTCTGTATTAAAATACCGAAACCTCACTTATGCAAATACCTAAACGCTGACACATAAATAGCGAACTGCAAGAACACTGAACGTCCTGAAGTACGAAATTCAAAATATTGAATTCCCATAGTTGGCCCTTATCCGGTATAGCTCCCTAACATAAATGTGCAATAGTTACTGACCTTAGGGTTAGGGTGCGGGTTAAGGTAAATGCATATATAGTAATACATGCAACCTACACTTTAGGGTTAGAAGTAGGGTTACGTTAAGTGTATATATAGTAATATAGTTATGTAGGTGAATATATATGTAAATTACACTTTTCCCATAGTTGGGTGTTGTTTGCTTATAGTTAGATATATTTGTGTGTAATGAATGTTTGATTAGGATATGGGATATATGGGTGAAGTGTAGATATGGGGAATTGTGGATTATTTATTTTGTTTGGGTAGGTAGTACATAGCAGGTGGTGGGGTTGGCCAACTATGGGAATTCAATTTTTCGAATTTCGCGCTTTAGGACATTTGGTGTTCTCGCAGTTCGCTATTTATGTGTCAGCATTTAGGTATTCGCATAAGTGAGGTTTCAGTATTTTAATATAGACCCATGTACGACACCCCTATTCCCCTCTAAATTTATCATGATTGGTATATGGATAATTTTTTCTTTTTCTGTTTTTAACACAATATTACATTCCCATCCACCAGTCTTTAAACTCCTTTTATCATAAACATTTGCATAGCCCACTACTTCTTTACATAAAGTTTTTAAATGCTCTTTCAAAGTCTCTCTTTCCACCTCTGTTCAAAATTGAACATACATTTTCTTTTTGTTTCCTTATTTCATGCTTTTATCACATAAAGATTTCATGGGTGACAGTCTTTCTTTTTTCCATATTCTTCAAGAGAATTTTCCATTGAAAAAACAGTCTCAAATATAAAGTCATAAAATGTCTCTTTGTTAATAAGACTAAATGTTCTTACCTCACATGCTTTTATACCTAAAGGAGCTATTAAATTACTCCACAATTCATACCTGTCCATGTATTTGTCTTCTTTTCTTTGAATTCTTACCAAGTGCATCTGGTTTTCATTTTCTTCTGCCTTCTTTTCTGCTACTCCCCTTTTGCCTTCTTTTACCTTCTCTACATATGTTTTCTTTTGCATCTCACCACTATTCTTCAGGATTGTCTCTACGTGCTCTGTTTGTATTTTCTCCATAATGTCCCCCCAGCAAACATCTTTTTCATTTTCTGGGTCACTCTGCATCACTGTTTTTTTAAATAACACATTCTGCAACTCTCCCAACTGCTGACTCATCCCCATCAAATAGATTTCTTTGAAACATCCCCTCAAAATCCTGCACACATTTTCTGGTCTCAATATTTGCTTTCTCCTCCATTTCTCTCACCACTCTATTATCTCCTTGTCTTTCCAAAAAGGATGGAAAAATGAAGAAATAAAAGAATAAAGGTATTGGACAGTCTAAGGAACAAATGGACAAAGGTGTATTTGATGATGCATAGTATAACATCCCTATTATTGATTTATGAAAAAGACAATGGGGTAACACAGGGAAAAATGCATAGGTACACAATGTAAAAGGAAATAAGTTATCCTGTGTTCCAACAATAATACTATTTAGGTTGTATTCCTTTGTTTATGAGCTAAGGCACCTCAGAGCCTTATGGTCAAGGCCCCAGTAACCATTTGAAATGTCGGGACCTGCTAGAGCAAGTCCTTAAATGCATTGACTGACTTTAATATACTTCATATACGATGCCATTTATCAGAATATTCCCTTTTCTCCAAGGTATGGTGATCTTTGAATTATTATATAAAAAGTAGGAGGTGCAGCATGGGCTTTCCCTCCCCCCACATGCTAAAAGATATTCTAAGGAGAAGAGTGATTTTTGACACTCAGCATTTTGAATGCTGACATTTCAGTAGAGAGCCTAAGGCCCTCTTATACAATGAAATTTCATTCTGTCTACATCACAGCATTCTGTGCATTTTGGACATATTTGATCAATGGTGCTTAACAACCCTTTCCTAATATCTGCAATTTTTTTTAGTATACCTTGTTCAGGCTTGTCATTACTTCATTAATAGTGCCATTACAAGAGGTAAAATACAAACACATATCATATTAGCATTCACAAATCTTTTTAAAGCAGTTCAAGTCATTAAAAGCATATTTAAATACTTAAGCTAATGATATAGTTGGTAAAATATATATGTTACAGGGCGGTTGCTGACTATGCTCTAAAGATTTTTCTTCTTAGAGCTGCTGTCATCAAACTAATGAGAATGACAGAAATGCATGAAAGTCTTAGTTATAGACTTTATGAGCCACTTTAAACTTAAATATTCTAAGGTCTGATCAGAAGGAAACATTTTCTTACAACATTGTGAAGTCACCAACAAAATAAAATAATTTCATGATTAACATTAGGTATCCTTGGGTATGAAATTATTATTTGACTTACTTGTTACCTAACATTGAGATGCTGTGAATATTATTATATGCATTCTTTAGAGTATCAGAAAGATAAAAAAAACAGATAAGATGCCAACAACATTTGTTTTCAGATACATTAATGCAGGTGTCACATCAGAAGAGACTGACTGCTAGAATTCATTTGAGAAGATGTACAATAAAAGAATTTAAAACAATTCTAAGCATGAACACAGAGTTTATAAACATTCATGTGAAAGAACTCACAAAATAATTGATGACATCTGGCAAGTACCTACCAGTTCTGCTTCTGGGAAATATGGCCAGATGTTATGCAGGAATACAGAACTGCTCCATCATTTTAATAAGCAGTTCAAAGTGCAGCAAGAAAAAAAAAGTTTCACTTAACACCTAGAATATATATATATATATATATATATATATATATATATATATATATATATATTTTTTTTTTTACACCACTTGAATATATGCCAATTTACTTTTGCTAATGATTTTGTTAAAAAAAGAAATTAAATGAGCTGTGGTTACTAGTAAATTCTGAAGTGATTTTTACTGCTATCTTTCTGTGAATTAACAATGTATCATATCACATATCTTTTCAAAATGTATCAGACTTTTTAGACAGTATATAGTGTTAAACTGTAGTAGATACATTTTCAAGAAAATTAACATTTTGAAGATTTTTGGAACTATATTTTTTGCCACTGACTATTGCTACAACTGGTAATATTTATGACTCAAGATATGTGCATGTAAGTATTGCATGTATTAAGCTTCACTATAGATTTCTCACTCCACTACAACAGTTACAACAGTGACACATAATGAGCTATAAACTTGTGAACTTCATGCGACCTCTAATACTTTTATCATCAAATGCTTAAGGAGGTAGAATAGTTATTTCAGTTGTTTAGCTATATAGAAAAAAGTCAGACAGTGCAACAGTCTTTTCATTTTTTTCAGCTTTGCATAATGAAATAAAGCAAGGTCAGGTAACACAACAACCATTTCATTTTTTCAGCTTTATAAAACACAACAAAATAAAGCCAGGTAGTAGGACATTCATTCCACTTTTTCCAGCAATATATAACAAAGCAAAGTCAGGGAGCCCATTCACAGTACAATGACAGCTTGAAGTGTAGCAGCATTTTTGTTCCATATTTGTTGACAAAACAAAGCAAAAGATCTTTAACTGTAGATTGCAAAAGTGATAGTGTCAGCACTAGCTGGGTTCCCCTATCCCTCATGTGATGCAAAGTTCTTATTCCTTTTAAACCAAGGAAGTGATCTGTCTTTAAATATTACCAAAATTGACCCACCTGTTTTTATGCTTTGTTGGTTGTCAGGGCTAACTGCATCATTTTGATACCATATAAAATCAAAAAGGAAAGCATGCCTATAACATGGCCGTAGAATGCCACCAGCATATTGCACCCTAGCGGGGTTTGAAATTTATCCAGCAACCATCTCCATTTATTCTTATTTCTGTATTCCATGGTGGTCCAGTCCATTTCCACTTTAATGTAGATCATTAAGGGGATTTTATGGGCCATTTCCAAAAGACTTGCTCTCAGATTAAGTGACCACTTGCAGCGAGAGCTGGTGTTTTGGAATCTGGTCCCCAGTGTAAGCCTGTTCATAGACAGGCCTTACACTGAAGTAAGCCACTTATACTGAGACCAAGTCTTTTGAAATCTGTCCCAATGAGTTCCACAGTTTATGACCCACCTAAGTACTAAACATTTATCTGGCATACACCTTCTGTACTTCAGTTTGACAGATGTGTATTATGTCAGTTCTACCTTTCAGAATATACCTCACCACACTGAAACACTTCCAAGATATATTAACTCATTAATACTTAGCTTCAGTGAAATTTCACACTTCCTGATGCCTTAGGCATTTCTGACTAGAGAGCTGTCCATCTCTGCCAAAGTACTAAAAATATAGTTTGGCAACCTTTCTATAAACAGAACTATAACAGTCACAATGAAAGCTAAAGTACAAAATTTGTTCAGCACACACACTCCTAGTTACAATGATGATATTAATATATCAGACTGATATAATGGCAACTTTATATTCAGCAAATAATTAGATAATAGATAAATGTTGTTATTGCGATTGTATCAACGACTATTATCTCCTGAAAAATAGCAGATAGACTACAACAATAACTATGACTTTTGGTTGAAAAGATATTCTTAAATTTGCAGTTATGTGTCACTCCATTTTCAAGCTTTTGCATAGTTATTTTTGCATGCATATTTTCTTACTCAGTTGACATATATATATGTATATATATGTATTATATATATATATATATATATATATATATATATATATATATATATATGCAAGTATTCAAAAAACAGTGATAAAAAACAAAACAAAACAACAAAACACAGATGGGTTGAGTAAAAATAAACTCTTTAATAAACTAGAATGAACTAACCCTTTATGACGAACCAATATACTGTAAAATATTTTAGTTAAAAAATGGCAAGACACCTTGGCAGAGCAACAGTCACTATTCCTGTTTCAGTTTTTTACTTACAGTTAGTGGAAAGCGAATTGGAATAAATGCCTCAGATAATTGATGGTAACCATCCAAATTGATAGCCAAAAGCAAGTTTGTGTTGGACAATAACTGTCTGTTAAGATAGCAGCTGTTAGAGTTTCACGCCTTCTGCAAACAGTTTACTGTAAAATAGTCAGCGAAACACACCGGCTGTTTAGATCCCAGTAAATTTTTGAGTTAACAGGTCAGTTTTCACCTCACCAAACAGAAAATTGCTCCACAGTTAAACAACACAAGCTATTATGTGTTGAAGTTGCTCTAATCACATTGACGCTGAGGTTACAAGGTTCATTTTATGTTGATCCAGCGAACCTACATTATTTACCATATAATATATGTTCATCAGAGATTAGCTGGTCATGTCTGCAATTTAGTCTTTAGATATTTGTATGACATTTTGAATTATATGTGTATACTCTTACTTGAATTTGTGCATCTAACATAAAAGTGATTAATGCTGCTATATTAGTTTTAAAGAAAGCTGTATCACTTTATTTTTGAGATATAACCTAGAATCTAGGCATTGCTTTGATAAGCTATTTCCAGCGAACTATATTTGTTTTTCTCATCAGAAGCACAATTAAGTGCAATCACTTGTATCTGGGTATCTAATATATGCTCAACTGAAGTGCCTTTATTTGAACTTGGGTATTTAATACATGTTCGACAGAAGTGTTTAATGTTAGTCCTGATATTTTTAAGCTTTACATTTCTTAAAATGCAACTGAGTGCAGGGTTTGTACTGACATGTTATGCCTAGAGAAGTATTTTAGTCATCTATCCATTAACATTGATTGGTTTTATAAGCTTGAGATTGTTTGCTTGGTACAGCTACTCCTACTTGGTACAAGTTTAACAGTAGGCTTTTATTTTGTTTTATAAGGTTTTATCTTAAAAAATGCTTACTCGATGTCATTTTAAATAATCCATCTTAGCATAGCAGAGAGTGTTCAAATTTAGAATAAAAGTATGATATTCATATTTATATATTTTTATTTATTATTATTATACAATTGATTTTAAGTAGTATATGTTGAGCTGATCATAGTCAACCAACATTATACTCTGCATTTTATACACATTTTTTATATAGTTGGTGTTGCTTTAAATATTTGAATGTGAGTCAAGCACAAGGGAAGTGATGTCACACAGACCTAAAGTATATATATATGTCAAAGCTTTGTGATGTGTTTGGCCTGAGGAAGCCTACAAGGTGAAAGCACTTGCCAGTTTTTTGTCAATAAAGTGTTCGTATTTACAAGATTATATCGCTGTGGTCCTTTCAAAAGTGCATTTTGGACAGCTGTTTCCATTTGTAATGAGGTGAAGACCGAACTTCAACACATAATAGCTTGTGTTGTTTAACTGTGGAACAATTTTCTGTTTGGTGAGGTGAAAACCAACCTGTTAACTCAAAAATTTACTGGGATCTAAACAGCTGGTGTGTTTCACTGACTATTTTACAGTAAACTGTTTGCAGAAGGCGTGAAACTCTAACAGCTGCTATCTTAACAGACAGTTATTGTCCGAAACAAACTTACTTTTGGCTATCAATTTGGATGGTTACCATCAATTATCTGAGGCATTTATTCCAATTCGCTTTCCACTAACTGTAAGTAAAAAACTGAAACAGGAATAGTGACTATTGCTCTGCCAAGGTGTCTTGCCATTTTTTAACTAACAAACCTTACTGTTATTATCGAGACACTAAATATAGCAGCTATTTTTTACCTGATTCTTATTCTGTTAATTTGCTGCTTAGTCATGGCAGAGCCAAATGATACACCGATAAAATTACCTTACAATCCAGAGAAGCAAGACCTTAAAAGAAAGAGATTTGATAACTGTGTATCTGGCCAGGATAATCCACTACTAGCATATGAAGTATCCTGTGACAACATAGACTCTGAACCATCTGAGGCCAATTATAGTGGACTCTCTACTTTGCTTAATCAAATGGAAATTGACTTTATAAAGCTTAAACGTATGCAGTTACAAAGGCAACACTTTGAGGTATGCATAGCGCGTAAAATCATAGCTAGAGGGTTACGCGTCTTGAAGATGCCCACCACAGGCATGATGTACCCTGACCTTTTGTACAACTGGCAAATGATTAACATTGACACTAGCATACGATATATGAAATTAATGAATGAACATTTTTTGCCAGAAGAAGCTACCTTGAGAGACAAGTTAAGAGAACAGCAGAAACATATTTATGAGACATATCCGAACTTTATTTTGGAGAAAGTGTTTGAAAAATTGTTAGATAATGTATATTTGTTTGAAAAGAAATTAATGGAACAAAAACAAAGTAAGATTCTGAGGGATACAGTGGATTTAAACAAGGACAAGTCTTCACTTGGCCTAGAGACAATAGAACTAATACGACACAAGGAAGGGTAGATACGACAAGAAGTAAGAATAACATGAGGAGTTCTGTTAACAGGAATATAAATTATACTGTAGATAGTAAAGAAGGGGAAGTAACTGAAAGTGGTAGAAATGTTCCTGTACAAATATCAGGACCATGCACAGTAGCAGAGAGTTCAAATAATGAAATTACTACAGTAGTTGAGATACATAGAGAGGAAGAAACAAATGTTAGGACCCCTATATTAAAACTCATGGATCAGTCAGCAGTATGTAAACTTGATCATGACACCTCCATAAATAGTGAAGATGTAGTTAGAAAGAAAATTCTACCATTAAAAACTGGAGTCAGTGGTAATGATCCAGTAGCCCCTTTCCCCATCTCTGATTTTCGGAGAGGAGGAAGAGATCGATCAATGAGCAGGGGGAGGCAAAAAAGGAGGTTACCCGAAGAAGAACACATAGGTCCAACCTTAAAGAAAATGTGGGAAAAGACAGGGAATCATTGATTTGGAATATATCAAGTAGATCATTAACCAAGGAAGAAACTCTTGTATTAGAAAAAGGCCTTTCATTTATACCATCAGTCAAAAGTAATATTACAGATTCAGTAATAGACCTTAAACTATATACTAGGAACATTCAATTACGCTTAGACTACGGTAATCACCAGTCTATAGATGGAGAATGCACTCTTAGAAAACCAAGCACATATATACCAAACTTACATCCGCTAATAGATGCATATTCCAAATTAGTTGAACAAGAACTGTATGAAATAGATAGAAGGAACAGAGATAAGAGATGGTATGGCAATTTACACTCTAATTTAAGAACAGCTTTGAGAACATTGAAAAATGATGATAGTATTGTGATAAGACCTGCTGATAAAGGAGGCCCCATTGTTATAATGGATACAGAGAGATATATCTCTAGTATGACTGATATGCTCAGTGATGCTAATTTTTATAGACCGATTGGCATCAAACATGTTGATCAGATAATTAATAGAGTTTCTATATTTCTGTCAAATAATCACTGTACAGGTAGAATTAATAGTGATCTATATAAATACTGTCAAGTTGATGAACCTACCATCCCTTGCATACAAGGCATCCCAAAAAATACATAAGCATCCAGATAAACCTCCCATGAGACCTATAGTTGCCGGGAGAGGTTGGATAACTGAACCGTTATCCATCTACTTGGAATCCAAATTAAGACCTATTGTGAGTAAGTATACGTATATACTTAAAGACACTAAGCAATTCCTTGTGATGTTATATGATGCAACGAAAGACATAACAGTAGATGATAGATTCTGATTAGTTTCATTAGATGTTCAGTCTCTATTCACAACCATCCCTAATCAAGAAGGCATAGATAGCATTCGGTGACGTCTGATAGCAGACCAGACCATAACTGAATACCATGTAGAGACTTTATGTGAGCTTATGAGAGTTGTTTTGACCAATAACATTTTTTCCTTCAACAGTCAGATCTATATTCAGAATGATGGCGTAGCTATGGGCACTTCATGTGCCAATAGCTACGCCAACCTAGTTATGGCTGACTGGGAAAATGTACACTTATTCACACTTGACAGCTATAAACAAAACGTCAGTTTTTATGTACGTTTTGTAGATAATCTCTTTTTGATTTGGAAGTCTGATGAACGTGACTTGCATGAATTTCTAGAAGAAATTAATCTAACCACCAGTTATCTTAAATTTACTATGACAGCTTCTGAACAACTGGTCTCTTACTTAGATGTGTATGTAGAGAGGATGCCTAGTGGTCTCTTGAATACTGGTGTTTTTAGAAAAGCCTGTTACAGAAACTCATTATTGCATAGATCTAGTATGCACCCTAGCTTTGTGTTTAAGAACGTCATTAAGGGACAAGCAATGAGAGTTTCTCGATTAAATTCAACAGAAACAGGATATAAGTCAGAGTTACATAACCTCAAACAACAATTACTTAACAGGGCATACACACCATCAGAAATTAGTCCAAAATTCTTAGAAGTAGATGGTTTAAGGAAAGATAGTGCTTCACCTTATTTTGTATCTAGTTCATATGAAATGTATGATGCATCTAATAGTAAAACTCTATATGATGAAAAGATGAAAATCTGTATCCATTACACACAAGATGTATACGACATAAAAAGAGCCTATTCTATGTATTGGGATATACTGAAAGTTGATCCTAGAATTAGTGAATTTGTAGGTGAAGCCCCTAGCTTCATATACAAGAACAAACTTAATTTACACAAGATGTTATGTAGTTCTTCTAGAATAGAGCATATTACTAAATCAAATACCAAGGTAGGCAGTACTCAATCTTGCAGGAAATGTAACTATTGTGATTTAATAGACAGTAAAGCAATGTTCATACACCCCCTTACATTACAGTGTTTTAAGCTTTATCCAGTAGCTAATTGTAACACTCAGCATGTACTATATCTTGCCACCTGCAGTTCCTGCCCAGCATTTTATGTGGGCAAGACTGACAGGCGGCTAAGAGATAGAATCAGAGAACATATGTACAATATGAGGATAAAGTATGATAAAAATGCACTATCTAGACATGTTATTGATACATCACCAGATCACAAATTGAAATTTCTAGTCATGCAAATTAATCATCCCACCATTAGAAGGAGGGATATTTGCAACAGAACTGAACAAAATGAAACTAAGTGGATCATTAGACTAAGAGCTGATCATGAACCTGGCTTAAATGACAGGATTCCTATTAAACCAATACTGAAAGGCAAAGACCTTAGGAAGTAATAAATGGTACTAGATGAGTTAAGCAGCTTATACAGATCATATGGTTTTATATCTTTCATAAAATAAAATGTACTAGAATGTGAGCAACCATTTACGTTTGTCTTTTAGCTTTTCATAATGCTTAAAAGTATATTTAAAAGTCTATACTTGAAATTGTGGATTTAATTAGAGGCTGGTTGATGTTAAAAAGCTAGCCTCAATAACAGTAGGGCTGTTGTGCATGGAAAATGTAATTTTGAAGTTGTGTCTTGTTGTTAACAACAAAAGACACAACACCTCATATTTTGCACTTGCTCTAATCACATTGACGCTGAGGTTACAAGGTTCATTTTATGTTGATCCAGCGAACCTACATTATTTACCATATAATATATGTTCATCAGAGATTAGCTGGTCATGTCTGCAATTTAGTCTTTAGATATTTGTATGACATTTTGAATTATATGTGTATACCATTACTTGAATTTGTGCATCTAACATAAAAGTGATTAATGCTGCTATATTAGTTTTAAAGAAAGCTGTATCACTTTATTTTTGAGATATAACCTAGAATCTAGGCATGGCTTTTATAAGCTATTTCCAGCTAACTATATTTGTTTTTCTCATCAGAAGCACAATTAAGTGCAATCACTTGTATCTGGGTATCTAATATATGCTCAACTGAAGTGCCTTTATTTGAACTTGGGTATTTAACACATGTTCGACAGAAGTGTTTAATGTTAGTCCTGATATTTTTAAGCTTTACATTTCTTAAAATGCAACTGAGTGCAGGGTTTGTACCGACATGTTATGCCTAGAGAAGTATTTTAGTCATCTATCCATTAACATTGATTGGTTTTATAAGCTTGAGATTGTTTGCTTGGCACAGCTAGTCCTACTTGGTACACGTTTAACAGTAGGCTTTTATTTTGTTTTATAAGGTTTTATCTTTAAAAAAACGCTTACTCGACGTCATTTTAAATAATCCATCTTAGCATAGCAGAGAGTGTTCAAATTTAGAATAAAAGTATGATATTCATATTTATATATTTTTATTTATTATTATTATACAATTGATTTTAAGTAGTATATGTTGAGCTGATCATAGTCGACCAACATTATACTCTGCATTTTATACACATTTTTTATATAGTTGGTGTTGCTTTAAATATTTGAATGTGAGTCAAGCACAAGGGAAGTGATGTCACACAGACCTAAAGTATATATATATATATGTAAAAGCTTTGTGATGTGTTTGGCCTGAGGAAGCCTACAAGGTGAAAGCGCTTGCCAGTTTTTTGTCAATAAAGTGTTCGTATTTACAAGATTATATTGCTGTGGTCCTTTCAAAAGTGCAATTTGGACAGCTGTTTCCATTTGTAATGAGGTGAAGACCGAACTTCAACACATAATAGCTTGTGTTGTTTAACTGTGGAACAATTTTCTGTTTGGTGAGGTGAAAACCGACCTGTTAACTCAAAAATTTACTGGGATCTAAACAGCCGGTGTGTTTCGCTGACAATTTTATAGTAAACTGTTTGCAGAAGGCGTGAAACTCTAACAGCTGCTATCTTAACAGACAGTTATTGTCCAACACAAACTTGCTTTTGGCTATCAATTTGGATGGTTACCATCAATTATCTGAGGCATTTATTCCAATTCGCTTTCCACTAACTGTAAGTAAAAAACTGAAACAGGAATAGTGACTGTTGCTCTGCCAAGGTGTCTTGACATTTTTTAACTAACAAACCTTACTGTTATCATCGAGACACTAAATATAGCAGCTATTTTTTACCTGATACTGTAAAATATGGTTAAGGACTTTCGTCCGGAAATACGGGCATCTTCAGAACCATAAAAAATCATGAATGAGCCAGCATTTAAAAGTAATGAATGAATCAAACACTCACATCAGAGGCAACACTCCCATCAGAAACAGCCAATCACTGTGAGGCACACCCACCTTAATAAACCAATCGAAAAATATATAGTGAGGAAATGTCATCAGTTGCTAAGACCAACTTGCTAATAATCAAAAGTATTGTACACCAAAATAAAAACATATGAATACTGTGATGAACTCTTTTATTTTGGTGTACAATGCTTTTGATTACTTGCAAGTTGGTCTTAGCAACTGATGACGTTTGCTCATGACTATATATTTTTTGATCAGTTTGTTAAGGTGGGTGTGCCTTGCAGTGATTGGTTGCTTCTGATGGGAATATTGCTTCCGATGGGAGTGTTTGATTCATTCATTACTTAAACAGTGGTTCATTCATGATTTTTTATGGTTCTGAAGATGTCCGTATTTCTGGATGAAAGCACTTAACCATATTTTACAATTATTGTTTCATCATAAAGTGTTTATTCATTCTAGTGTATTAAAGAGTTTATTTTTACAACCCTACTGTGTTTTGTTGGTTTATTACTTGTGTTTGCAACAATGGGTAATCTTAGGAGTTCATTTTTGTGGATAAAATAGTGATAGTTAGACACCAACTAGCAGTGCAAATGATTTTGAGCATTGGGTATGCATCCATTTGATACCATGGAATGCCAAATAAAGGCTTTCTAGTTCAAATATTTACTTAAGCATTAATATATGGAATATAATCATAATATTTCAGGAAAACAACTCATATTTTCCTTGTTACTGAATAC
This sequence comes from Protopterus annectens, assembly GCF_019279795.1. Classification (NCBI taxonomy): domain Eukaryota; kingdom Metazoa; phylum Chordata; order Ceratodontiformes; family Protopteridae; genus Protopterus; species Protopterus annectens. Next base: position 795,159,071 of record NC_056732.1, on the reverse strand, counting down.
TCCATTTGACTTGGGAGCCATTTCTGAACTGTTTGCTGACTCATCATGTGAAAGGCTGTTGCAAAATGCATCCAAGCATACACATCCTGAGATATTTACAGTAATAAGATAGTTACATATATATGCAAATTGCATTTCTAAACAAGCATATATATATATCTACAGAGTAGAGGTAGGGTGACAGCAGATATCAGTGACAACTTTGTCAGCATTACAGAAGTTTTCATTTGATACCACAGAGTAGCTTATAAACTCCTCCTGAGTTTAGCAGAAATATTAATATCACACATATTCATAATCTGGCATGAAAAAATACCTTTTCATCTATTATGTTTGGGTCAGCACTGTGGCTATTCCAGACCTATGAGCTGAATTATCTGTAAAATGCTGTTCCACAATACTATTAAGTGGCAATGTGTGATATATATGCATAAATATAAAATGAATTCATACTTGCAAATGTGATTGCTAAACAGTACAAATATACAAAGTGGGGCTAGTTAGTGAGTAATAATAACTGAGGACTTTCCAGCATTATGTCAACTTTGAAGTGATCTCACGAAGTACTATCAAAATGGGATCATCAAGTAATTAACACAAATTTGGCATATATTCATAATGTACAATACAATAAAATCAGATATTGTCATTTATTGCCTTCTTCATTTTGTCCAAAATCTATTTCTGACACAAGTGCTGACTTTGATGGTGAAATCCTGTTCCCCGATGTTATTAACTTGACAGTGCCTGACATATTTGCACAAATAAGATATTTATGCATAACTATACATTTTATTACAAAAGGAAAACCTAACAATTCAGAAAGACTTTCCCTGGGATTCATGAAGCTTGCACCAGGCGCAGGCGTAGCGTAGGCATTCTAATGCCAAATATGGCCGCCGAGGGATTCAGGTACGAGCCGATTCCACATGCACTACCAGCATACGCCAGAGCTGCGCAGCTCTCGGCACATGTATGCTAATCACCCCATGCGCAGTAGTGCAGTATGCAAATGAAGGTACATAGTGATTCATGAAGTGGTGCAGGTGTAGCGTAAGCATACACAAATGTAAACCAAAAAAAAACGGTTTCCATTTTTTCAAACAGAACATCGGAGCCATGAAAGCGGGCCAAACTTATGTATTACAAAGTTAACATATGCCAATGGCTAAACATACAGTCAATGGCATGAAAAAACACGCACAACACATAAAAAATAACATTTAATGTCATGGCCAAACTAACGCAAAGTACAACCGCAGGGCATGTGTGCACAAACGGGAACACAAGGAAAATATATATAGATGTCATAAAACTGCAATGTAACACAAATCATGATTTTTCCATAATAGTCAATGGTATGCATGCTACACCACAGCCAAGGCGCAAGGGTTGCTAAGGGTCTGTGACAGTGTTTGGTGCAGTAACTATGAATTAGTAGTCAATGACATGCAAATGAGGCAAGTAATACTGAATAGCAAACGCCTTGCCGGCGTAAGGCTGTACTACACGGCATAGCAGTATAACACCAAGGAGTGGCCTGGAGGTATACATGACATCAGTAGAGGGGTGTGCCATCGTAGCTGTAAGCACATTGGAGCATTGCTAATCCGGGTTGCCCATTGCTAAGAAAAGCTGCAGGATACGGGTGTGGATGTAGCCATAGCTTTGCTTAGCTGAGAGCACACAAGGTGACCGAAAGCGCATGTGTATGCGGATGACAACGCGCTCGAAACCTGGTAAATGGCTGCGCGCGGCACGCACCACAGCTGAAACAGGAAGGTTACAGGAAGACAATAAGGAAATGTCGCAGCAGGGTAATTGGAGTACAACTGAGTAATTAACACCTATTAACTCACAGTGGGCTATTGATGGTAGCTAACAAGGCTGCTAGCAGCAACTTGCAGAACAGGAAAGGGGAGGTGCCGGATTGCAAAGAAAAGAGAACTGTCACAGCAGAGCAAAGCAAACCTGCAGTAGATCGGATATAGAACACATTTCATAACACAATCCTGGGTTGGAAAAGTACAAAACAAAAAAGCAGGCTGCTGGATGCGTACCTGACAATGGGAGGGGAATTGTTTTGAAAAATGAAGACAAGGGCAAGAGGTGATCCATGGCAGCCAAGTGTAATTCAACACCAAAGGCACCACAATAGCAGTACCTGAGGTAAAACACATAAGTAAGATACCCTGCAGCTCGGATTGTACATACACACCCTATGACATCATCAGCTTCCAAAGCACAATAGTATAAAGTGTGAGGGCACCTCACACACACACTCATGTATTCCCAAACACTGCACCATCGGTGTAAACAGATGGGGAACTTTTACAATGTACATTTTGGGAGCTGCCAGAGCTTTGATTCATCAGCATGTGTTGGAGACTGAAGGTGGTGTGGAGGATGATGCTGACAACCACCTCAGGCACCGGAGGAGGAGAAGAGTGTTCAGACCAAGGGTAACCTACCAGGGACTAGATGATCTGGAGATATTAGAGGGCTACAGGGTGGACAGGGACATCATACAGCAAATCGTTGAGCTGTGCCGGCCACGCCTGAGAACCAGACACAACAGAGGGGAATCCATCCCAGTGGACACGAAGGTATGTATAAGCTTGAGAATACTAGCCACAGGTACCTTTCAAAGGCCAACTGGAGATATCATGAGGATCTCACAGGCATCAGCATCCAGGGTACTCCACCAGTTCCTGGTTGCCATGTTACCACATGCCAATGAGCATATATACTTCCCCCAAATTCAGGAGGACTTGGCCAGCAATATGCGCCTCTTCCACCCTGTGGCAGATAACCCGGAGGTACTGGGTGCAATAGACTGCACGCACATAAACATCAAGTCACCACCCGGTGAGCATGGTAGGTGTTACATAAACTGCAAGGAATACCACTCCATCAACTGCCAGGTCATGTGCAATGCCCAGGGCATTATCATGGATGTGTGTTCTGGCAGCCCTGGAAGCTACCACGACTCCCACATCTGGCATGCCTCACACCTGTACCAGGTATTTGTCAGGGGGGACATCCCATATGGCCACCTTGTGGGGGATGCTGGCTACACACTGGGGCTGTGGATGATGACTCCCGTCAGAAATGCACACACACCCATACAAGAATGCCATAATGAGGCACACGCACAAAACAGAATCATCATAGAGCATGTGTTTGGGATGCTGAAATCACGGTTCCGTTGCTTGGACATATCTGGTGGAGCCTTGCAGTACTCTCCAGGCACGTGTGCCCACATCTTTATAGTATGTGCCATGCTACATAATCTGATCCTGCAGAAACAGCTGCAGCAGGGACATAATGGTGAAGGCCCTCACAGCCCACCACAATTGCCAAGGGCACCACAGGCACAGAGGGATTCAGACCACGAACACCCTGTGCCAGCCCCAGTAGGCAGATGGTGTGCCCAGTATGCCCATGCCTTGGCAAAGAGGGAACGTATAGCACATACACTGACAGTGTAGGCCCCTATGGACTGACACACTTCTCCACCTGCACACACAGTAAAAGGGATGGCACACACACATGACCATCTTTAAATTGTCATGTATAGGTGGTCAACTGTGTGCATCCTACATAGGCAGCCCTCAACTACTGCACACACAACTGCTATTGGCACAAGGTAAGTCAATACCTGAACAGTAAATTAAGCTAACAGCATGTGTTGATACTGTATGTATAGGTTCATAGGTACATCGGAAGATATATGCCTAACTGTCAGCGGCCATTCATAAGCCTAGCCAAAATGTGTCTGCTGTCGCCACCCCATTGATTAACTAACTGTCCCTCTGTGGAGCAGAGCCAATTGTGGGATCCCTGGAGTGTAACCACTGTTCCCCACCAACTCTGCAAGGATTCCCTGGTGTGTTAATGAGGGGCTCCATATAATGTAACCAGGGATGTAGTTCCAAAGCATGGGGTGTACCCATGACAGGTATCTGTCACCCCAGCACCTGTCCAGTTATGGTTGTGGCAAGGTGTAGCACATTACAGTGTGTGGCTCACTGTGACATCGATTCCCATAGCTGGAGCATATCCATTAAGCATCACTTGGGCATATCATTAATAGGTATGATCCATATGTACACCAACTGAGTTACACATTTGTTTGCAGTATGGAGGAACAGCCGTAGTACACTCTACATACTAAACACCATAACACTTGTACATATCCCAGATGCCTCAGTGGTAAAGCCACTGACTGTCTTGTGCATGGTCCCGGTTCCACGACCTGCAAGGGCTGTTACGTAATTCTGATGTCCCGAATAATGGATGTTGGATGCAGGTCATTAGAGCACGTTTAAGCACATGTTAGTGGGTTTTTCTGCCGGCAAGTGCCAGTAAGCGTCGTTTAAACATACCTACATGGATATGCACAACACAGGTCTTACCTTTGCTGTATATCACACATATCACAGGCAAAGGTGCCCAGAACCACTGAAATGTGCATTATTTACCCTTGTACTAATAGTGCCTGCTCTGAGAGGTAAAACAACCACTGCCAGGAGTAGAACATGCAACCATGTACACAATCTTCACAATAACCTACCACTAAGCTACCTGAGATGTACCAACAGCAGGTGTGTATTGTGACAGGTTAAAACACAAAAGGGCAGAGTTCGGGAAATAGTATACACCGCCATGTAGCCAACGAAAGGTGTATTCTCTCTCTCTCTCTCTATATATATATATATATATATATATATATATATATATATATAAATATTATAGAGAAAGAAAGGGTGATAGAGAGATATATGTTGATATATATGGATATACATATATATGCAAATATATAGATAGGTTAACAACATCTACACAACCATGGAGGTACATATAAACAGGATACTACCAAATACCGAATGCTTTACATACCGACGCGAGTAATCACGAGGCTTAAAAAGTGAAAGACCACAGTACCGGAACACCAGAACCACAAGTACTATTATCAGGATGTTAAGGGACATTTAGTTAGTGCTTCTGGTTCTGTGGTTCAGGTAGGTACTGTGTGTAAGTGTGTGTTCAGAGTGTGATGTGTGTTTCCGGGGGACTGTAATGTGTGTGTGTGTGTGTGTGGGTTTGCTTCGTCTGACTGTTTGTGCTATCTTGGAGGTAGATTATTAAAGTAGGTGTGGTGTGAGGGGCACAGCCACCCACATGGGGGGAGTATGGGGGCATGGCCACCTGGCCATACTTAGTGTAGGATGGTTTGTTTGGATGTGATGGGTAGCAGTGTGTCTGTGTGTGAGTGTGTGTGTTCTGTGTTTGTGTTAGTTCCGGGTGTTTGACTGTCGCAAGTTTGAGTGTTCGGTATTGTGGGGTTTGGGAGTCTGGGAACGGTAATGTGGTCATTCGAAGTGTGTGCATTCCTGAATCCATGGGTATGCCATATACAGCGGTTGAAGTCTTCAAATATGTGCATAACATGGACCATAGCAATCACACATTCCACCACGACTGAACATTATGAACAAAGGATATGGAGAGTATATATGTCTATACACTATTACAAATATGTGCTATGGACATGAGCCAAAGATAGGGTTACCACCTATCCCACCTTGCGAGGGGCAGTCCCTCAATGTGCGGTAGTGTCCTGATCAAAATGAGTACAAATACTAATGTCCTACAATCTCGAGACATTTGGCATGTTCCATATTTAATGTAATTGTTGCATAAAATAGTCATCTGTATCTAAAATACCTACATGTAACAAGAAACAGGATAAGCAAGTAAACCGCTACAAGAATATAAGCATTTATATAGGCTTATATGTAAAGTTCTAGACTTTGTACTGACCATGGGTATGTGTCGGCCTCTAAAATCTGATGTGTGTCCTGCAAATGTCCCACTATGGCCATTTGAAAAGGTGGCCACCCAAGCCAAAGAGGTTCAGTCATTAACACAACTCCAATGAGTGCAAATATCTGTGACAGAAATACACAAGACAGCTTTCATGTAGCAACATTTCATTACATACCGATGTATTTCCGAAGGGATTGAAGGACCAACATCACCTGCATGCTATACAGGAACCAATTAACAATGGCTTAATGAATAAGCCTGCAATTACCATAGTATTAGTCTACTAAAGGATAGGTCTTCAAATAAAGAAGGAGCCCTCACACACATATGGAATATGTATAAATGCAGTTCCTACACACCTTCTTCTGCTATGTACACCCACCTACATCTCCCCCACACCCAAAACAATTGCAATACAGACTGTAATAACATCACAAACATCCACTCACTCTATGACATCTGCAAAAGCCTTAACATACCTTGTCAGAAACACACTATAATGGCCCTATGTGAAATTGTTGCTGTTGTACAATGGAACAGACGCCGATGTTACAGGGTTTGGTTGCAATAATCCCGTATCAGATGGCTTATATAACAGCTAGACTCACATGTAGAACTACATCCTATAGCCATTACACACAATCCATGGGGGCCATGAAGTTAATATATCTCTGTGTGTCTCCATATAGCTGTTGCAATTCACCACAAACAACACACCCAGGCCGTCTTCTTCAAAGGTAGGGCAAAGGGACAATGCCCAAGTGGAGTATTCAGTTATACCCCACTGTTGCCATGTCATTGGCTAATGGAGTAGCTGCACAGCTGATGTGCATGTAATCATCTACTCCGGAACACCAATTGGTGCCAGGATACCACATGTTACTGATATCTGAGTATAAAAGGATGGCTTGTCATACATTCAAACCGTATGTACATACCAGAAAAATGTTACAAGAGAAAACAAATAGGACTTATATTACCATCAACTCGGGATACTAATAAGGTATGTAGAACACTTGGTATGTCAGTGTATGTAGTACCTGTTCTGTAATAATTAAAGTGTATGCAATGCATATAGTGGGAAAAGGTATTATGTAGTGATGTACTGTTGAGCATAGTAATGCTCGTAGACATTGTGTGTACTGCTGTGGGCCACAAGGTAAACACCTCATACACCACAAGGGATGCTATATAAGGACTTTGAACACAATTCCACTCCAGCTGCTGTCAGTGGCAGGGTTGGTCCAAAAAGTACATGCCATAATAGGGGATAGTATATGTTGATGTACTGTAACAGTAGGCATATGTATGGGCGCATAACTGAGAATAACATGTCTAAGGTGGTCCTACTGTGCAATTATGATTTGCATTGTGGGATATTGTGGCAAAAGTGTGAAATGTACAGTATCGTAGGTAGATATGTCTAACATTTTACACAGCATTACTGTTATGTTATGCAAACATAAGGTATGTCTATTGGCATGTACAATACACAATAACAGGATACATATGACCTGTAGTCACCAGACAGTGTATCAGCATGATAGCTAATTGAAATGGAAGAGCTAGTCAATTATCCATACACAAAGGGCATGTAATAGCTTCATAGGTTCATAGTTAGGTACTATGCTGTCTGGCCAAGGCCATTCATAAGCCTAACTACAGTGTTTTCACTTGCAGCACCTCCCTAGGTTAGTATCCTGTGCCTGTGAACAGCAGAGCCCTTCGTTTCCTGCGACTCTGTACAGCAGAGCCACTGCAGTGATCCCTGGTGTACATGTCTGTCTCCCATCTACCCATCGAGGTATCTCCTGAAAAGTGCTAGTGAGGGTCCCTGCCTGATGTACATAGGAATCATGTTCCAAAGCATGGTGAGTGTCTGGGTCAGGAATGCATCCCTCCAGCACGTCCTAGTCATCATTGCATTTAGGTACATATCCCAGAGCATGTGGCTCTCAGAGGCTTTTGCTTATGTGGAGCATATCCATCAATAATGTTTTGGACCTGGGCCTTGTATGTTCAGCAGAGATCACCCCTGAGTATGCAGTATGCAAACGAGTACAGTTGGGGTTTCTGTAGTTAGGCTGCATATGTCATCCTTCGGAGGTCAGTATTCCTCTTGGTGTGGTAATGTTGTGGTATTTAAAGCCGTTGCTGTTGTCTCGTAAGGTACATCCCAAATGGGGTGTTGTACCCTTTAATGTGTTTCAAAAGTTATTAGTAGAGAGGCACAATGGCTGCCTTTGTTCTGGCTACAAACCCATTAGAGATTAGGGGGGGCCACGTAGAAGGATATCCACACCATCTTGGCAATATGGTTATCAAAGGAGTGAATGCTATCTACTTGGGTTCTAAGATCCCTTATTACATCTTATGTATGTAGGGGACTACCACCTATGTGATAGTCCATGGGTGATTGGTGTAATCCACAGGGGATGTCTATGCATCTCGTGACATGGAGCTTGAAGCCATTTTATTGACACCAGGTATCCATCCCAGTGACACCCTTATGGAGGGTGTCTGTATCAGCTGGGGAATCAATCATGGCCCCTAGTTTGCAGTCTTCTGCAATCCTATTCAGGGTAAGTCCTTCTGTGCTAGCCTGTACCTCAGAGAAGCATATACCGAACATGAGGGGCCCTATGACCGAGGCCTGGGGGATGCCAATTGTAACTGATTTATAGTAGGACCTAGGATATGCTATCCTCAATGTGTGGGTTCTGTCCGTGAGCCACTTTGCATAACATCTTGTGATGTAGGGGTTAATGTGCAGGTGAATGTGGATGTTGACAATACCAGAATGGGGAACGGTGTTGAAAGCCTTTGAGAGGTCAAGGTAGGCTGTGTGGACCTCCTTACCCTCATCTACTGCCTTGATAACTGTCTCAAAGGACTCCACCAGGTTTAGGAGGCATGGTCTGGCCCTAACAAATCCAAACTGGTGGGATCAAAGGTTTGGAGGCCACCAATGTCTCTGTGAATGAGATCCATGATGATGTGCTCCATAGCCTTGCAGAACAGTCTAGTCAGGCGTATAAGGCAATAGTTCCCCTGGTCCATTGTGGCACCACCTTTGTGGAGTGTGATAACTGTTGCTGTGTACCATTCAGGGGCCACAATGTCTGATGCAAGGCTATTAGTGAATATGGTGCCCAAGTGGGGAGCCATTTCGTTCTGAAGTTCATGGACATCGCAACCTGGGATGTTGTACGGTCATATGGATGCTGTGTTCCTGGCTTTAGAGAGTGCAGCTTTGAACTGCGTAGATGTGATTGCACGGACTCTGCATCATTCCTGTATAGATATGGGCCCCTTAGGGTGTGAGAGGGGTGTAAAGTTAGCACTGAACCTATCTGCCATGATGTTGCCAATATCAATCAGTTCTGTAATGTTCGTGCCTTACTGCTGTATGTCAGAGCAGATGTGGGTATCACCATCGAGAGTAGTGACATACCTCTAGAATGCTTTGTGGTAGTCCTTGGAATTAGTCACAGTTATGTTTACGTAGCTAGCTTTGGAGGATGTGATAAGGGATCTCAGATTCTTACTGAGACTGACCAGGGAGCTCCTCCACTCATGGGATTGTACTCTACTTTGCAACAGTCTCCTCCTTCTGTTGTACATTATGTCCATGGCAGTGGACCACCAGAGTGGCCTCCATTTTCTGGTGGGTGCTGTCATGGTTCTGTTTGGGATAGCATGATCATTGCAGTCGTGTAAGTGCTAATTAAGTGCAGTTGTGTATGATTCAGCGGTTGTAATTGTATTGTCCATCTGCACGGGTGTCATGATGTTTACTACTGCTGTCATAAGAAGCCTGAAGTTTGTAGAAATATTGTACTGTGTTTTCCGTAAAGGGTGTGGTGCCGGGATGTGGATAATAAGGGTGATTAGTGTACGTTTGGATCTGACCAACGAGGAGATAACCCCAGGTGTGGAACACCAGTCACACATGTTGGTAATGACCAGGTCTAGGATATTGTTGGCCCTGGTGGTGGTGTGGATAGGTTGATCCAGGTGATTGGAGGTTATGAATCCCAGAAAGCGTTGGCCTAATGTGTCGGTACATGAGTAGGTATCCAAGTTAATGGAGGGGTAGTGCCAGTCGCACATCAGTAGTGTGTCTGTTTGAACCCTTCTTTCCAGTACACCAAGAAGTGAGGACCATTAACCATGGGGTATGGTGGGGGATCTGTAGCAAACTACAATTTGTATAGCAGTTATGGCCAGAGTTAGTTGCACTTGGACAACCTCTGATGCATTGTGCTAAGCAACCAGCCTGGAGGTGTGGATATACTTAGGAAATATGGACACACTTCCACCGTGGGTGTTCCAGTCCTGGTTACATGACTGAAAGGTGTGGTATGAGTAATAGCCTGGTAGTGCAGGGGTGCTCTCAGGAGCCTAGAAGCAGGTCCCAGTCACTGCACAGATATCAAAGTGGTCCATTACAAGGAGTGCCTCGGGTGAGTGTGTTTGAGATGAAGATGTCAAGCATTGTGTAGCATTACCCTTAGGTTTTGCTTGCCTGTTCCTGTTATAGTGGTGAATATGTTATTTGAACCATGCCTAAAACAGGCACTATAGGAGCAGCAAGAGGCTCAGCCATTATCTGGAATCCCAGGGCCGACAGGTGCAGGCCATCTGCGCCAAAGCATCGTGTTCTGTCGACCATGTCATTCAAAGCAGACAGATACTGGATACCCTTGGAATGACACCAGAAGCATAGCCAATTGTTGAAGTAAATCATTTTGCCCTTGTACTGCTTTATCAGTCTGGATGATGGCAGAATGCTACACAGGGCTAGGGCGATACCTGCCTGGCCTACAAGATCGAAGAGCTATTCCATGTCTCTTTACATGTAGTCCAGGAAGGTACATCTCAGGGCATTCACACTAAGATGGAGAATGACACAGTCATATTGTACCTGTTGAGGAGTGACGTGAGTGCATAGGTTATGTTGCGGATCCTGTTACCTGACAGGCAGCTGACAGTAACTATCACCTTGTGTAGCCTGCTGAGTGGGACATCAGTGTGATCGCCTATAGAGTCACCTATGACTAGTGTGTTGGGTATGTTATATCGCCCTATTGGCTGCGGTTGATGGGCACACTGAGTCTGTGGGCTTTACGTAATTGGTGTTAGTGTTGGGGGATGGGGGCTGCCTGCATTTCTGCTTTGGAGTTCTCTGTTGCCTAGACAGAGTAGTATTGAGAGGCTCTGCAAATGTTGTAGTCTTACTATATGTGGCCTGTGGTGGTGGAGATCTAGTGAGACTATGTGATGAGTGTGGTGTGGTACAAATGTTTAACATCCCCACATGATTGTCAGGTTCAGTCTGGGTTGGAGAGAGCTTTACCTCCAGCATGGCTAGATATGTGCATCTCCCACAGGTTGTAGTGTTGTATGTTAGGAGGGGAGTATTGACTGTGTACACGAGACAATTTATATATTGCCTCATGATGACCATATTTATCATATAGACAGGCGATAACACTGGGAATTGACACTTGGACATGCTTGAATATTTAACTATTTCCCACTAGATATGTGAGGAAAGTATGTACAAGAGATGTTTTACTCTAAGCAAGCAGAAAATGTAAGTACAAACAGTATTTACCTGTAGGTAATGAGGAGGATTGAGTGCTATAGTAATTAGTAGCTCATGTAGTGCTTACATGTTCTGAACAAGTGCTGAGCATGAATAAACAATACAGATAGGGTGTTGGATAACATAAACACACTGCCCCCCCAACTGGTACACAGTCACATATCCATGTACACTACAGAGCCCCTGTAACCATAAGTATGATGGTACAAGGTGCACTCAGGCTGCATGGGACCTGTCCACATCCCTGGTTGTATCATACACATATGGCAAAACAGTTTGCTTTACACATACACATCATGAAAAATATAGCTTCATGTCAGTCTGTGAAAACACTGAATGGTGCACACCAAGAGTTATCAGAACCCACAAAATGGAGACACCACTCATAATGGGAGGCACTGCACTTCTACCCTGCTGAGTCTGGTCTGAAAGTCCATGAGCCTTAATCAACGTATATGTTGTTAGCAGTACAGATGTAGATGACAGTACTGATGATTTCACACTGCATATCATACCTGTGACATGTCATAGGACATCATCACCCATACTGTGTTCCACCTACACTCAGTATACTAGATGTACCTTTGTATGTCACAGGAGTGTTCTGCCAGTGGACTGTTGACAGAACCAACACTACAAATGGTGTCTGAGTAATATGTGCATATCACACCAGTGCCAGCTACAGTAAAACAGGATTAATTTGTTGTACTCCCCCTCATTGTAGCCCATACCACACAGACAAATGGGAGGCATCTGCCTATGTAAGTATGTGAATGGCTATGACCTAGGAGCAATAGCTGACTCAGTGTTGTGGACAACATACAGAGGGGATTTTGTGTGTGAGGTGTGTGACGTGCACAATCTGACAGCTGCATATTGCATTGTCACCGCTAGGTTAATAACTCTGTACCCATGAACTACCACCTAGGCAGCGGTCAACATAATGGACACTGTGTGTAAGGGATGCTGCTGTGCAGTTTACCTCCCTGAGCTAGTAACATCACCAAGCCTATTAGGTAGTCATAAGAGGCAACCCTAGTCATGACAGGGTGCCATCCATGAACATGGAGATCATTGTACAGCCATACTCATCACTCAAGTGACCAATATTGGATCACATATCACCTTTAAGGAGTATTGGCCATGTTTGGATGGCTGACACTAGCCTTCACAATCCTCATCTCCACTATGTAGCATGATGCCTACCCTGCATAAAGACATGTCCAACACTGTGATGTTGGACATGCTACACGTACATATCCTGATCTGAAATACATATGTCATGGATGTCCACCTTTCTAGTACAATGATCGCCACATGCTGGACAGATCCTTGTGCCATACACGTTACATACTCCTGCCATACTATGCAACCCTGTCCAGCAAAGCTGCACATTTCACCTCTGTCAGACATGGTGTGATGACCGCATGGTAGCTGTATCATTAACCATGTGGATCAGTTATGTGGCACTGCTTCACCTGGCACCGGAAACACGGCTGTCGGCTACAGCTAGATAACCTTACATCCTAGGTTCATACATGGCCAAGGGCATACAGACTACTAGATGACCTTGGCCGTACATGCTATAGCTGATAACCATCCCTGCAAATACCATCAGGCTAGCTAGTATCCCATGTGTATCACATGTGCAACACAGGCGATACGTGGCAGGATGTTGAACTGCTGTACAGTGCAGTGTAGATGTATATGGCAAAACACATGCATGTAAAGGCTTCCGTGTGCATGTCTGCATTGTCACAGGTCATGTCCATTAAGGTAGTGTATGTGTTTATATGTGACATATATACAGCATCAAGGTCAACAGCATTAATGTGGACACATCCAGGCATGTGCTGATAGGTAAGAACCCCAGTACAGGCAAACAGACATGCCCACATCAAGACAGCATCCACATAGAGTATGAGCAATGTAATCAGGTGACACACATATATGGTGATAATATCCAATCCCCATTGGGTGTCACATGTGTGTGACACAAACATGTCAGTGGTGTCAGTGTCATGACAATTTGCAAAGACAACTATTTATATGTAACAAATGTGATACACATGTATGTACAGCTGTATCTCTCTGCATCTCTGAGATCCCGTGACCTGTCTCCATCATTATGTCTTCCAGGTATGCCGCGATCAAGGCTCCCAGCCTATACCCGCTTGGAGGATGAGGCCCTTATACCTTACCTCCAAGACAACTATGCTGTCCTGTTTAGCCATGTGCCACAGGATGCACAGCAGCGGGATGACCTGTGGCAGGAACTTCACAGGAGGATTAATGATGTGGGTGGCCATAACTGCACATACCAGCAGGTGCGCAGACACTGCACGGATCTGATCAGACGTGCGGAATAGCGTGCAAATGCAATCACCAGAGAACAAGGTGCAACAGGTGGTAGGTCACCAACCCAGCCCCCACTCACATGCATCGAGGAGCTACTGGCCAACCTGTGGACACCATCAGAACAGCATCCACAAACCTTAGCTGACATCATTGAGGTGGGTGTCTCTCAACCACCGAGCCTGGAGTTGCCTGGTAAGTTACTACTTCACATATAACTATTATATCCCATATAGTTGCATGTGTCACTGTACAATATGTAATGTAACATCATGTGCAAGGCATGTATACACACATGCCGCATACTATAGTATGCTACTCTGTGTATGCACACATATGCATACTCCATAGTATATCCTATTGTACTGGCGAATGTGTTAACATGCACATTGCACCCTGTAGCTGTCATAGAGTCCTGGATAATGATGATACTGCTATGTCACCCCTATATAGGTACCTCTGGTGTTATGCTAAGACAGCAGTCCATTGTAGTGAGACAGTTATAAGTATCAGGCATGTTAATGCACAGATCTATTCGACATGTGGCCAGTTAACACATGTACACATAATGTATGGTCCGGTCACAATATACAGGTCGCATCTGCAATCCATCACAATGGCTACCCATGTGCAATACTTACAAATTAAGTGAAACACCGACATGAAACCTCAGAAACTGTCATTGCTAGATGTGTGGACAGCTGTGCATACAATGGTTGAGGTGTTTTTTAATGTAGGAACATGTACTACACATCAGAACTACACATGTGGGGTACACAAACAGTACTACACAGTGAGCTGGAGTATGGGCAGCCCATAGGATTCACCATTGTGGATTATGCCCCTGCTATGAGTGCACACATTGTGATGTGCCATCTGACATATCCATGACATGTAGTGGGCCGGCTGCAATATTGTCTCACTATCCCATAAAACATACCCCACATACCAAACATACAACCCTTTGTCTGCATAACTCTGTGGACAGTGGAGTATATGACATCTATGGTTGTATGTCATATGGGACAACACAGACATGTGAGATAGATGGCCATCACAACCGTTTGGCCAACACATGTTCACACATGGCCATGGAGGATGGCCAGAGACATGTAGCAACACACAGTAGATGTGATGTGTCTGTGTGTACACCCTGTTGTACATTGGCTACACATGGTCCAACTATAGTCTTTGTTGAATGGTTATATTGCAGATGTGGAACACTGGACATCCTACAGGCCTGTGCACAGCTTGTGGAGGTGTAACATTATTCGACTACATATGATGTGTTGAACATCATGACTCTGTCACAGCATGACAGTAGTCACCTGTACAGCATCCACATACATACACAGACAATCACATCAGGCCACAGATACAGTACATTTCCCTTGCTGCTGTTGGACATCACTGTCAGCTGTGCACCTCATGTGTGTGTGGTACACAAATGTCATGTGGGACATGGTGTATTGACATGTTTGCCATGTGTGGGCATAGTTGCCAGGCAGCTAAAATATGTTTGCTGATGTGCAGGGGTGTCATCCGTATGGCCTTCGGTGACCTGTGTCACACATTCCACATCATGGTTTAGTGTGTATACTCCTCAGCGACGTGGGTCACAATCCACAGTATATATGTATTGTGTATGCACACAGTCATGGCTATCTACTGTGTCTGTAATTCACAATGTACAGCAATAGAGATGCCTCATAATTCCATGCAATGGCACTGTGTCTGTACGTCACACTGTATAGCAATATAGATGCCTCATAATACCCTTCAATTGTCATGCACATCTGCTAAATGTGCATTTTATCTGTAGGGTGGACAGACAACACTTCAATGTGACATCATTACCCCACTGTATATGTGACAGGACACCATTGTGTTAAACATGTATGCATGTCAATGCACACGTCAGCAGATTACATGTCATACTACATGTTAATGTCAAGGTCATATACCACACGTCAGCCATGTGTACTGTTAACCTGTGCTGGTCCACATGGTGTAACTCAGGGATGCATGCTTACTACCATGATTGTGTGAAATGCATGGCTTCTGCTATGACACATGCATGCTGTTGTGTGCAACCCAGGGATGTATGATAACTACCACTATTATTATCTGAGCTGCATGCCGTCTGCTGTATCACATGCATGTTGCATGCCTTCTGTCAAATCACATGCATGGTGTGTGTCTGTGTGTGTGTGTGTGTGTGTGTGTGTGTGTGTGTGTGTGTGTGTGTGTGTGTGTGTGTGTCTGTATTGTAATGTAGAGTCTTTGTTTGCCTTCACAGGTGATGTAGGTGCGTTATCCTCCTGCGGTCCATCTGATGTTAGTGTCCCCACAGACTCTAGCAGTGATGATGAACATATGCTTAAGGCACAGGCAGGGATGTCAGGAGTTGAATATGTGCCATTGGTTGCCATTCCACCTATACCCCGTCATCCCTGCACACAGATCTCATGCCAACACATACCCCATCACCAGTGGCCATAGAGGAAGGGCAGTTGACGTGTGGTAGCTTGGAACAGGAAAGTGTGGTGGCTACAGAAGGTGTGTATTCACACCATGGTGTCAGGCAAATGACTGGAGATGGGCCAAACAGGCATGTGGCCAGTGCTGCTCATAGGATGACCTCTGGCCGACATGCCCTTGCAGGACAGAGTGCAGCAGCTGGTGTCACCAGACGCATGTTTCAGGCTGAAATGGCGGCACCGGGACATGCTGAACAGCAGAACAGAGAAGGGCAGAGGCTTCAGAGGGCTGCTATCATATGGTCTGATGCATAGGTTGAACAGAATAGGGAGATAAGTGTAGATTACAATTGTTGTGCACTGTTGACACACAGCAGACATACCATGTAGTACAGGTTTAGAATACATTGTTTTCTGTTCACAGTATGTGTCTTGGTAACAACAGTAACAGCATGTTGGTAATGATGTCCTGCTTCCCTCCTTCAGGTCTACTTGCATATGCCGTTGAGTGACAACATCCAGGCATTGGCAAATGCTCAACAGCAGATTGCTGAGGTTTTGGACAGATGATTGGGTGACATGGTTGGAATCCTTGACTGTGGTATGACAATCCGTGAGCATGAGCTTTCTGTGCTGGAACATCTGGTAGGAGTGTGTCATAGGGCATGTGAACGTAGGCCAGCTACGTCACCTGGTGCAGGTCTACGTGAACAAGCTACCTCACATGCCCACTCCCATAGTGGCGGTAGCAGCAGCAGTGCAGCTGGTGCTGCGCTGTCCACACCAGGACACAGCAGGTCACGTGCACGTGGCCCTGGACGGTTCCAATGGGGACATGGTTCCAGTGGACATGTGTCATCGGACAGTACCCAATCTGCACCTCTGCCTGGTAGTGCCCGTGCAACCCCTGGCAGGCACAGGAAACATGGCCATGGCGGCACACCGTGAGCTGTAAAACCTGGTCTGTACAGTCCGGAGCTGTTAATAATACCCCTGTGTAGGCCAGACACATGGCAGAACTGTGTGCACACATACACGCACACACCAGAAACATCTGTAGGGCACCGCAACACTCACATGCATAACAATCACATACGGCCAATTAGATCACAGCCTAGGCCCCTGGCAAACATTATCACTCTGCACATATGATGATGCCTGTGCCGCATCACTGTCATCCACACCATCGGTGAAGGGACATGCTCATATGGTCTGATGCACAGGGTGAACAGAATAGGGAGATAAGCATAGATTACAATTGTTGTGTACTGTTGACACACAGCAGACATACCAGGTAGTATAGGTTTAGAATGCATTGTTTTCTGTTCACAGTATGTATCTTGGTAACAACAGTAACAGCATGTTGGTAATTATGTCCTGCTTCCTTCCTTCAGGTCTAATTGAATGTGCCATTGAGTGCCAGTGTTTGCAGTTTCCCATGTGCAAATGTGGACTACTCACAGGTATGTATGGCAATACCAGCATGCTATTCGCAGCTTCAACCTCACTGTTAGAAAGGCTGACATTCCAAAGATGTCTACACATCTACTGACCCAGGAGCATGGGAGCTGTGTACTAAGCTACAGTGGCAAGAGACGTGACATCCATACCAGGTGACATCACAGGTAGTTACATGGGGCGGGGAGTTTACATAGCGGTCTAGCTGTTGAGAAGGGTAGAGGCCAGTTGATAGCATGAGGCCTCACTGTGTAGCAGTAATACACAATCACATTACAGGATGAGAACACACATCTACACACACACAGACACACACACACTCACACACACACACACACACACACACACACAAACGTATTCGCACACATGTATTCAGACACACAGTAACACACCCACACTCACGGGGTCAACGACACTGTAACACACACACACACACACACACACACACACACACACACACACACACACACACACACACACACACACACACACACACACACACACACACACTTGATAGTGTTGAGTTGAGGACCCCTGCCTATGTGGTAATCACCATTACAGTACTGTGCACCCACATGACGTGACACAGAGAATATACATGTACAGGTAGTCAGTAATGCCTAAGATCGACGACATCAACAGGGTAGTAGATCGCATCACCTGGAGGGGTTAGGGGTCCTGTCTGTTCACTATGGTAACATACATCCTCACTCCATGGACCAGACAGCCATACATACATACACACATACACTGTAGAGTCCACAGTTGAATGCACCTGTGTCATGCACATACAGATAGCTCACATGTGTGTGATACACACCCCACCCCTGCCTATGTCTTGCTTTCTACACTGCAGTATGTACAGATCTCTACAACAGTGCACAGGAGTGTGAGTAACAATTGGGATGTATTCCCCACCATATGTGGCATATATGGACACACAAGCAAACACACATGGCAGTACTGTGAATCAAACACCTGCTATCTTATGATATGTATGACAAACATGCAGCAGTATTGCCTGCATTACAATGCGTACCAACGCTACCTTTGGCAATTGTGCTGATATATGCACACGGGAGGTCTTAAGTGTTACAGGTGTCAAGTGATTTACAGTTAGTGACACCCTGACCACTGTGTAGGTTGTATGTCTTCCCCTTCAATTAACAGAAACATAGCTTAGTGTTTGTACATGTTATTGTAGGACAGCTTGTGACACACCTGTAAGCTGTCTTCAGCAAGCATCCATCTGCAAAGATAGCCCATCACTTAGTTATGTCCACACATCCATCCATACCTGATGTACATCTTACCGTACTGTCAGTATATCACCATATACAGTTGGCAATGATGGGGCTGCATTGCAACTGCATGTTGTAGTAAGACACATGTCACCTGCAAACATCAGTTACTGCACAGGCATGGTAACTGAATGCACACCACTACATGTACATGTGTGTAACTCCTACATTCCTGTCATTTAGCCATGTTTGTAGGCATTGCAATTGGTGGACATGTGTGATGGCAAACATGACACATGGCCTGTTGTATGATATGATAGTTGTCATGGGTAACCAGTACAGAGGGAATGTTAACTCAGTCAACATTGATATCACACCTTATGTACTGTTAGCATTCAACAGCCATGGACCTACCTTCCATGTGCATGTGTGTAATTGCTGTAGCCACCTGTCTGCATGAAGGACAGCAACAGCTATGCTATGTACATATGTGTTGTGTGTGTGTGTGTGTGTGTGTGTGTGTGTGTGGCATGTACATATCCACAGCAGGTGTTTACTGGTGTACAGCAACAGTCATCTGTTACTGCTGTATATGACCCAGGGCCCCTGTTATGTGTACAGCCGACCTGGTTATGAGCAGTGGTATCATTGCATTGCATAACACATGCTGCAACTGTGTCAGTACATGGGTAGTCTGCATAGTTGATGTAGAGCTAGGTATAGTCCACTCGTCATGGGTCACATGGTGTTGTACTAATACATGTTCTACCACATGTATGGATGTGTGTTGCTGGTCCAAGGACATGGTGATGTCTGAGGGCTACATCCTAGAATGTGGCTTTTGACACTGTGATCTGCACCTGATGCATCTGTGATGCCTTTTGAGGGTGTACTGGTCAGTACATGTGAGTGACCTTCATGTACATGGGGACACCACCACCTGGAGCGGACCGTACCGGTGTTATGGCCCACATGTCTGTATCTGATGTATACGGTGGTAGTGCTATTGTGCACAACTGAGCCTTCAGCCAGGTGTTCCTCACTGCACAGATGTCAGTATTCCCCATTGTTGGCTCTACATTGGGCAGCTGTGATTGGAAACGCTACACATCTAGCACTGTTTAGCATACACATACAATGCAGTTGTCCTCTAAGTGGCAGGGTGTTAAGCTGGTCTCAGGATATTTCTCTATGAATGGCACTATATGGGCGAAGTAGCCACTCCTGGCAGGACATCACCACGGGTGGTAATAGTGTGCCAGGTTTAGATTGGTACATCAAAGGTGACGGACAGCAGCAGACGTTGTGTAGAAGGCAGGTGTCAGATATATGTAGTGCAGCATTCTTGCTAACAATGACAACTATCGACACCGGAGTCCATACAATGTGTTGTTCATGTCTAACTGTAATAGCATGGCCACTGTGCCCTTCCGTGTTTAGAATCAGAGTGCATACAAAACAGCCATGTGCTACTGTGTGTGAGCATGCCCAGTGACACCTTGTGTCAGCTATGTGCCTCTATGTGTATGGGCATGGCCATTGTAACCCTGTATAGCGATAGTAGTCATCCAGTCAACAGATGGCCATACCCCACTTCAGGATGGATTCCTACATTGAACACACTGGTTCACAGGTATGTACATCATAACTGCCAGCATCCATGTTGATGTCTGCGTTCCTAGAAGGTCATATTGACAGTCTTGAAAGGTGCAGTGTCTGTGGCGCAACTCGTATCTATGTAGTATTGTAATAGTGGTCCGTAGATAGGCAGTTGTCCTGATCACACTACTGGCGTGTGTTTGTCTCAGTCTGCCTGGAGACAGAAATATGCTTTTAGACTGCTCACACTCCATACAATCCCTATCACCGTCTTTGCCAATGCTGATGATGTCACCCACCTAGAAGTACACCAATGAGAGTGCTGTATCCCAGTAATCTTGGTAGTGTGTTCTGTAATGGGCTCCAGTGTCGATAGTTGTCATTGTTAGCAATTGTGTAGTGTGATAAGGTAATTAGGTCTGTGTTCTAATCCCAACCATGCCAACTGTGTGTGTGTGTTTCCGTCTGCCTGGGGACAGAATGATGCGTTTATACTGCTCACACTTCATACAATCCCTATCGCCAACTTTTCCATTGCTGATGATGTCATCCACTTAAAAGTACACCTCTGGGAGTGCTCTCTCTCTCCCAGTAATCTCGGTGGCGCGTTCTGTAACTGCATAATACTGTAGAGTGATAAAGTCATTAGGTCTATGTTCTAATCCCAGCCATGCCACCTGTGTGTGTCTCCATCTGCCTGGGGACAGAATAATGCTTTTAGACTGCTCACACTCCATACAATCCCTATCGCCAACTTTTCCATTGCTGATGATGTCACCCACCTAGAAGTACACCTCTGGGAGTGCTGTGTCCCAGTAATCTTGGTAGCACGTTCTGTAACTGCGCAATGCTGTAGTGTGATAAGGTAATTAGGTCTGTGCTCTAATCCCAGCCATGCCAACTGTGTGTGTGTGTGTGTGTATGTCTTCTTCTTCCTGGGGACCGAATAATGATTTTAGACTGCTCACACTCCATACAATCCCCTTCACCGACTTTTCCATTGCTGATGATGTCACCCACCTAGAAGTACACCTCTGGGAGGGCCGTACCCCAGTAATCTCAGTAGTGCATTCTGTAACTGCGTAATGCTGTAGTGTGATAATATAGTTAGGTCTGTGTTCTAATCCCAGCCAAGTGCGTGTCTCCATCTCCCTGGGGACAAAATAATGCTTTTAGACTGCTCACACTCCATACAATCCCTATCGACGACTTTTCCATTGCTGATGATGTCACCCACCTAGAAGTACACCTCTGGGAGGGCCGTACCCCAGTAATCTCAGTAGTGCATTCTGTAACTGCGTAATGCTGTAGTGTGATAATATAGTTAGGTCTGTGTTCTAATCCCAGCCAAGTGTGTGTCTCCATCTCCCTGGGGACAAAATAATGCTTTTAGACTGCTCACACTCCATACAATCCCTATCGCTGACCTTGCCATTGCTGATGATGTCATCCACCTAGAAGTACACCTCTGGGAGTGTTGCGTCCCAGTAAACTCGGTAGCGCATTCTGTAACTGTGTCATGCTGTAGTGTGATAGAATAGATGGGTAGGTGTTCTATTCCAAGACATGACAGGTGTGTGTGTGGCAGTCATATCCTATATGTTGGTGTTGATGAATGGCTAGCTCCAGGTTGTGTTGAGGAGTGTGTTTTGTTGTTTTCCTATATAGTGGCCATAAATGTCACAATCGTCCAAGAGACTGGGTTGGCAAGACATACACATACATTCGGCAATAGGTCTGGTGAGTAATGTCAGCAGCCCTAATCTTACCATTAATACAGTCTGAACACGTGTGACGCACAGAAACACACTTGCCTTGATATTAACATCAGTACATAATGCAGGAGGCGCATGTGGTTTCCTTTTCATTCTTGTCTAATGCTTTGGTGTCATGTGGTCTGCTGTTGAGATATATATTCTATATCTACATAGGTGTGTGTATATGTATATGTGTGTATGTGTGTATATATATATATATATATATATATATATATATATATATATATATATATATATATGTATGTGGACATTAGCACACATAAATCTAAATGATGGAATACATGTCCTATACTGTTGAATGCCTGTGCTGGATGATCTGTACATGATAACCTCAGATGTATGTATATCTGCCATGGCTTAGTGGCAAAGCACATCATCTGTGGTGTACAGGGTCCCTGGTGTGAGCCGTGCCGAGACCGGTAGTTTTGTTGCTGGGAAGAACAAGGGACATTGAATACGGTGATAGTAAGGTGCTTTTAACCAGTTGTGTGCGGATCTGCATGACAGTAAGCAGTGGTTATTTTTGGGGAGGCTCAGTATGGGTCATGTAACTATGCATTAGAAGAGAATACTATGAAAACGAGGTGGAAATTAATGAATCCCATTTATCCCCAGGGTGTGATGCAGATCCCAAGAGTGTATGTGTGTAGATAGCCGGGTGCAGGACTCGAATATAGGTGAAAGCATGGGGGGGTGTCAGGCATACTGTACGTACATTGGAGCCCTGTGTCTCAGAATTGCTCCTGGCTTAGCATGCCTAAGCTAGGGGTGTGTCTATACCTGCCTAGTGCAATTGGGAGGGACAACAGCAGTAGGAGAGTAGTCAAGGTGAACAAGCTGGACAAACAGGTGATAATTATCACAATCAGCAGATTACAGGCCCAGCCCAGCCCAGAACACTACGATAAAGTGAACAAGCACCATACCCTCTGGTTTTTCCACACTCTATACTACTAGTGTATACATGTGGGGAAATTTTATAAAACAATCCAATGAAATGAGAAGGGCTGCAGCAGGCAACATAGACCAACATGTGCAGGAGGCTGAGGGTGGTGATGATGTGAATGCTGCTGAACAACCCTTAGTGAGGAGACAGAGAAGACTGTGCAGACCCAGGGTAACCTACCAGGGGCTACATGAGCTGGAGATAGTGGAGCGCTATGGGGTGGACAGAGACCTCCTACAGCAGATTGGTGAGCTGTGCAAGCCACACCTGACACATCGAACAGGCCGAGGAGAACCCATCCCAGTGGATACCAAGGTATATGTAGGCCTAGGTATATCAGCCACAGGTTCCTCCCAAAGCACAACTGGGGATATCATGGGGATCTCACAGGCATCTGTTCCTAGAGTATTCCACCAGTTCCTGGATGTCATGTCACCACATGCCAGTGAGCACGTACATTTCCTCAACACACGTGAGGTGTTGACCAGCAATATGGGTCTCTTCCATCAAATGGCAGACTACCCTGGGGTAGTGGGTGCTATAGCCTGCACGCACACGTATGCATCAAATCACCACCTGCTGAGCAGGGTAGGGCCTACATTAACTGCAGGGGCATCACCTCCATCAGCTGCCAGGTCATATGCGATGCCCAGGGCATTATACTGAATATGTGTGCTGGCTGCCCTGGGAGCTATGATGATTCCGATATATGGCATCTGACGCAGCTGTACCACAGCTTTGCCAATATGGACATCCCCTACGGTCACCTAGTGGGGGATGCTGGGTATCCACTGGAGCCATGGCTGATGACACCCATCAGAAATGCACACACACCTGAACACCTACGCCATAATGACGCACATGCACAGGCAAGACATATAATAGAGCATGTGTTTGGGATGCTCATGTCACAGTTCCAGAGTCTGGACACATCCGGTGGAGCCTTGCAGTATTCACCAGCTACATGCACCCAAATTGTTATGGTATGTGCTATGCTACACACAATATGATGCTGCGGAAACAGCTGCAGCAGGAACAGCATGGGGCAGGGCCACACAGCCCCCCACCAATGCCAAGGCCTGTACAGGCACAGAGTGACTCGGAGGTGGAGCAACCTGAGCCGGAACCAGTAGGTGGAAGGAGGCTTGCCCAGTATGACCTGGCCTTGACAAAGAGGCAATGCATAGCATATGCACTGACACAGTAGGTACCCAGGGAATGTCACCCTCTCTGACTCGCACAGTCAGTAAAAGGGATGCCAAACATAACACTACCTGTGCTTAGCCATGTATAGGAAGTGCACTGTCTGCATCTGACATTGGCAGCCCTCCAGTACCATCCTCAGTTCTGGCACACCCTCAAGGTAAGTCAATCAACCTACCAATTGGCAGTTGTATTAGAATGTGTTGTTACCTGTAGCTATGGTATGGATGTGAGCATGCAAGGGGATTTGGTGGCTGAATGTTAAGGCAGCAGACAGTACACATCCATAGTGGTACCATGACATCTGTAGCACATACCAGGGTCACCATAGTAGCCAGTACTACACAGGGTGTCATAACCCACAGCGGGTAATGGGCTGAGCATCATGTTTGTCCATACAGCCCACACAAATCTCAACCAGCTGGACAGGTGTAGACCAACACAGACAAATGCTGTACTATGGCCTCTGAATATGCCCAATGGATGACACCCCCCCACAGACCCACACAGACAGACTACAGCAGGCCAGGCAGTAGGATGTAGGTTGTAAAGGCTAGGACATCTGAAACTAATATGTTGGAAATTAAAGCTAAGATCTGGAGTACACTGGTATGCCTCTAGCCAGCACAATAGGTAGGTCTACACACTGAAATGGAGTACCTGACATACCAGTACAGTAGTAGCAAAAGTGTACACGTGTCAGCTGTGCCCTCCTTCAAACGTACACATGTAACAGTCAGGTGCACCCCCCCCCCGGTGCTGTGTAGGAATGTGGATACAGTCAGATGTCCCCCCACGCTGTGCAGAAATGTAGCAACAGCCAATGCCAAATGACCGATGGATACCCTGCAGACACAGCATGCCACCTGTTAGTGCATAACGCAGAGGTCGGCACCACAGTTCTGACTACCTGAACATGTAACACATGCGATACAGTTGACCATACTGGGCATGCTCAAACACATGAAGGTATGACGGCAATCTCAGTCGACAACATGCGGAATGGTCATACTGGGCATGCTCACACACGTAAACACAAGAAGGCCAGGTCTGCAAACACAAGTGGTCGGGACATATCTACCGGTACATTGCTATACTGTTGGATGACTGTGCTGTATGGTATGTGTGTGGTACTATCTATTGTCTGTATATTTTCCATGGTGTATTGGTAATTCACATTAGCTGTGTGCACAGGGTATTGCTACCAACACTTGCAAAGGACTGTTATTTGTTTGCGGCCAGAACGAGCCCATTGGTTATGGAGTGAGTAAGGCACATTGAAGCAATTGGGAGCGGTTGTGCATGGGTTTGCACGGTGTTAAGCACTGCTGACCTCTGGTTACAGCTTCTTACACTTGCTTAGACTCCACATTTCTTTACCAGTGCAATACTCGCATACTGGTAGCCAAACACGCTTACACCCACTCGCTCCCGCACTTGCACATGCACCGACATTGGTGCTTGCATGTGTCACTCACGCTGGGTGGGAGTGATCCCTTGTGATGCCTATTACATCGGACTACATGACTACAGTATCGGGTATGGCTGACTATTAGGCGACAGCATGGCGTTCGACTGTACGGAATCGGCGGCCTGTCCAGTGAGTTAATCATATTGTATGTGTGTTCCTCATACAATCTGCTCCCATCTGGCTGATACATGGGAACTGATACTCTGCAATGCAGACAAGTAAATGTGTTTTGGGACCCACATCCGTCTGCCGGTCACCTATTGTAGGTTTGCCACCTTTTAAATTGGCCATGGTGAGACTTTAGAATTAACACCTGTCCCACTTTGCGTGGGACAGTCCCTCCTTAGGGGTATGTGTCATGCGAAAATAATCAAGACATAGCAAATGTCCTGATTACAGGACAATATTATATTCTACGTTTCTCTAATAGGTGCATGTAACAGTTATTGTATATATGACACTTCTATATGTTATGTGAAATAGCATAAGCAACTGGACTGCTACTAGACTTAAGCTTCTATTTGTGCTAATACGTATAGTTCTGTACTATGCACGGCTGTAGGTATGTTCTGACCTGATACATCTGATCTTTCTATGGAGCAGTTCCCACTTTGGCCATTTGGAAAGGTGGCAGCCCTATAGGACCTATATGTAGAGATGTCAGATTTGGCAAGGCAACACATACCCACAGCCAGTAGAAGATAGACTACTTCACCGGTTTGCATAAGTAAAGGTTATTCTTGTAACATTATAGCTGCTAATACTGTTTCCTATAACATCTAGGTGTTTTAGATACAACATAATTGTTTCATGCATCCACTACAGACAATATATGGATTCTTTACCCTAAATCACAGGCCATGTGCCATAATAACATTTAATTTGCAGGACACAACTGCCCAAAGGGGAGTGTCCCTCGCAAAGGTGAACAGGTGGTAACCCCAACCTATTATGCTATCATCTACATAAGGTAGTTGGCGGAATATGCGCTTTCCGTCACAAGCAGACCTCACATACGAATGGGGGAGAATGAACACTGAATCAGGGACACTGCATAACACCCTCAGGGACACATTTAGATGATTGGTACTATCAACCTGACACATTGACAGTCCCAGTGCATATGTGTTCATACACATTTGTCGAGGTACATGCTGTTTATGACTCATACATGTTGTCATTATTTATTACGTGTATTCCACCACCTGTCGACCTAATATCACTAGTTCTGGAAGGATTTAGTTAGGACTGTGTTAGATTCTGATTCGTAATCACGGACATCCATGATAATCGGGTACAGTTCACTGATATAGTCCCTATGTGTTCCCCCAATGGTTTATGGACTATCCAGTAGATGTGCTCTTACGGTTTTGGAGGTATGGCAATCTGATATGCCCACATAGGAATATTAATTAGTTCCTCGGGGCAGGCCTAATACATCTCTGCCAACCAACACCTGCACTCTTAGGCCCATTATTGCATACCCATGATTCCCCTACCTGACACCCCTCTACAGTACTCATCCTTACTGTGACCGCAGCTGGGGTATGATCACACCCCTACACACTGCCCACTCACCCATCTCTGGATACATGCACGTTTTGTCAACTCATGTGTTATCAGACTTGCACAACCTACTGTTCCATGTACAGCTACATCCTGGTTGCGTCAATCATTAATGGTTCGTCTACACGGCAAATTTATGGTGTCCTGCAAGGGACCCCGTGATCCATGTTTAAAGTGTAGGCCTTGCAGATCTCTCCCACTGGTAGTTTCCTGCCAGTGGTCTGGAAAGCAGCTGTGTATTTACCTTTATTGCATGTCTGTATGTCTCACCGGCCTAGCTGGGGAGGTGTGGGAGGTAGACGTTTGTTTACTGGACCTCCCACTAACATATGACCGGTCTGAACATATGTTACACGTAATTGCTGTAACGTAACCTAGGCATGTACATGTGTATATCTACAGTAACATATATAGATATATATATATATATATATATATATATATATATATATATATATATATATATATGTGTGTGTATTATATATACACACACATATATATATATATATTTTTTTTGTGTGTGTATATATATATATATATATATATATATATATATATATACATGTTGTATATATATATATATATATATATATATATATATATATATACATGTTGTATATATATATATATATATATATATATATATATATATATATATATATATATATATATATATATATATATATATATATATAAATATATATATATATACATATATATATATATATATATATATATATATATATATATATAGATATATAGATATATATATTTATATATATATACATATATATACATGTTGTATATATATATATATATATATATATATATATATATATATATATATATATATATATATATATATATATTTATATATATATATATATATATATATATATATATATATATATATATATATATATATATATATATATATATATATATATATATATATATATATATATACACACATCATTGTGTCCGTTGACCAATACATTTCCCGGCCATACGCACTTACACATGCATATTGGGTTTTATATATGCTTCACCAGCATACTATTGCCTTAGTCATTATGACACTGACACTTCACTCCGGTTATCTTGTAATCGGTATTTAGCACGTTATACAGCGGACAGATGTTGCAATACAATACATACTCCTGTTTAAGCAGAGGAGTAATTTATGTTATTTTTTGTTCATGTAGAAAATATTATATAGGTGAGACTAAAAGAACATTGGCAGATAGGATAAAAGAGCATGTAAGAGATGTCAAGAACAATAAAATTATGAGTCCTATAGCAGAACATTTTAATGATAAACATCAAGGAGATATAAAATGCATGAAGGTTACAGTGTTGGAACATATACCAATGCAATATGGTAATGCAAAATTACAATAAAATATGTTGAGACATAAAGAGTCTGTGTTAATAATGAAATATAATACATTGTTTCCTTGTGGATTGAACAAATAATGCAACTGGCAAAGTTTCATTTAGTTTTTTAGTTTAATGGGTGTATGTCTTTTAATTGATTAATTGTTTGATTGAATGATTTGAATGCTATATTTGGATATAAAAAGAGCTTGTTTTAACAGATGAATTTTTACTCTGTAAAGGCTGTGGCCGAGGCACTAGAGAAATTTGTATTGTGGAATAAATTTTATTCAGGAAAGTAGAGCTGTTATTCACTGGTTTCTTTTCTTTGGTGGTTTACATTCATCGTGTATTTTATAGCAGTTGTATTTGGATTATGACCAGTGAATCTCTGTGCTCCTTTCCCCGTATTTTTCGTGAAACGGGCATGGAATTTAATAACAGAACTGGTGATACAGTGAATCGTAGTAATATACCTACAACCAGTACAAATAATGAAAATCATGTATTTGGCACTAAGAACAGTGTACCAGATGCTGAAGGAGTTGGAGCAATAGGAATAACGAAAAAATAGGAAGATTCCCATCAAAGGACTAAAACAAATCTATTTGCTATGGTGGGTAAAAGATCGGAAGTCTCTGATATTCCAGCAGCACAAGAGTTATGCTCTAGGCTGGAAAAATTGATTTTTAAAGAGACTTCAGTATTTTATAATATTGGCAGTTTACAGAGATATTCAGAATTGGAGATAACACCGAGAGGTCTTAGGTCTAATAAAAACCCTTCCTCCCCTTTTGAATTATCTGAAGAGACTGAAGTCAAATTTCAAGAACGATGGATAGCAGCGGCACATCGTTGCAGTTTGGAATGGGTTACCATTCTAATTGAAAGAGACAATATTAAAAGAGAGAAACTTATTAGGGAGACCAAGCAAGTATGTGAGCAGATTGCCAATGTTACATCCAGTTCAGTATTAGAGACTTTCTTACTGAACATTAATACGAGGTTGGCTAGTTATGAGAAAGACCTTATGGATCGAAAGAAGTATAAGTTGCAGAGGGATATTCGCGACTATGAACATAAAAGGGCTTTCCTTTTTTCTACCAATCAGCAGACAAGGAGAAAGAGCGTGACCTTCCAAAAAGGTAATACAACTACCGACCAGCATAAAAACAGAAGCTTCCTTTCTGGTGAGAGTGGTGCGTCGTCGGTAGACGAGGAGGAAAGGGAGAATGAAGATTTTCCGAATGTACAAGGGGCTGCTAACCCAGAAACATTTTGGAGAACCTACAGTTGTTCGAATGGACAGAACACTACTACTACCAGGAAGCGAGGTTGGCAAGGATATGAACGCCAAAGAGACTCGGGCGAAGGATGATACAAAAAAGGTAGATGGACATAAAAATACAGTAATAGGTACCATGGTACCAGATTATGTTGTTAATTTATCTAGCTATGTATTTGATGCCATAGAACAGTCAGTATTGGATAAAGGTTTAAAATTCATACTGACATGTATACCTAGAAGGTATGAGATAAAAATTGAAATATGTACTTTAGTTCGTAAAATGAATTTAAGGGAATATTTCTTTAATACTGATTATAATGCTATAACTGAATGTAATGATGAAACAGATTCGGATAGCAATGAAAGTTTTTTTTTGTGTGATTCTGAGCAGGAAGTTAATGCATATAGTTTGTTAGACACAAGCAAATTGAAAAATATTAACTCGTTTATGCCTCCGTGTAAAAATGTTAACATACAGAGGTTTAACAATGCTTTAAATATTATATTGGATAAAGAACTGAGAGATTTTGAAAGTACTGATAAGGACTATAATTTAACAAAAGAACAATGGATAAAGTTGCAAAGTAGGAGCAGAAATGAAAATATAGTTTTTATACCTTCAGACAAAGGGGGCAAGCTGGTGGTTATGAATTCTGGGGATTATTTAACAATGTGTATGGAACATTTAAACAATAATGATATTTATGGCAGATGAGATTTATTTGAAAGAAGCTGAAAATGCTTTTCAAATTTTGTTAAAGAAAGGTATAAGATTACACTATTTTACAGATAGTGATGTAACTCATAAAATTTTGATTAAGAACAGTAGGGTGGCAAAGTTTTTTTGTCTCCCCAAGATCCATAAAAATTTGGTACGACCACCAGGTCGCCCTATAGTGTCTGCAAATGTTTTTTTTACATATAATCTTAGTTGCCTATTGCATGAGATTTTATTGCAAGCAGTGTTAAAGTTACCTTCATATATAAAGCACTCTTTTGATTTTTTAAATAAAATAAAAGATATAGTATGGACCAGAGAAATGTATTTTATAACAGTAGATGTAGTGAGTTTATACACCAACATTTCTAATAATTTTGGTCTTGAAGCTATAC
>NC_056732.1:795110253-795122753 GCF_019279795.1 Protopterus annectens | reverse complement strand
GTAGTTGGATAGCTCAGTTCAGTCCAGACCATTATGTGGCTATGTGCCGGTGACGTTTCTGTACATGTGTATCGCACATTTTAATATTCATATGTTTGTGGGATTGTGTTCTACAGTATGGCCTGTCAGGTTGTACTGCGGATGTGTATGTTTGTTCTTTGTGTTTCTTTTTGATTCACCCACTGCTCCCTCATACACCTCTAGTTCACCTATTGTGCATCCAACACTGTCTCCCCTTTGCGAATGATTACATTACCTGCCCCCCCACACCCATATTCCACACACTCCTTCCATCCCTTCTCTGGTTGATGGGCCATGGCACGGTCAAGGGAACACATTGCATTCACTACATATCTCTGTTACCTGTATGGATGTGAGTACTACCCTAGCATTTTTCACCTTCCACATGCTGTACATCACGCACATAGGTACACGCAAATACTTATCTTTCATGACATGGTAAGTAGGCCCGGGTAATACCCATTCATCTTTGGGCCATCCTGACAAGGACACCATGGACAGCAAATGGGCAGATTTTGGGTGAATGCTCTGACCATTGGTAGTGCTGCCACCTTTTCATATGGCCAGGATGGGATATATTCGGGACACACATCAGATTTTAAAGGCCAACACATACCCACGGTCAGTACAATGGATAGTACTTTTGTTTTATGCCTAAATGTAAGCTTATTGTTGTAACAGTTTAGCTGCTTCTTCTGTTCCATTTACTTGCTTATTCTATTTCTTTTAACATATAGGTATGTTACATATGGAAATAACTATTGTATGTGACTATTACATAAGATGTGGGACATAATTATGTCCTACTGTCGCAGGATATTTTACATTTATAATGGTTTTGGTATGGACACAACTGCACAGAGAGGGACTGTCCCTCACAATGTGGGACAGATGGTAACCCTGACCATTGGGCTAGACTTAGCTATTGGCGGCGCGCTAACACGATGTGGTTTGCTTCCACTTGGTATAACTATTGACACTACAATAGAATATGGGCACGGGGTTTTAAATGTCATTTGTTCGAGGGATGGGGACTCAATATTCAGCTACGTGCATTTGTGTTTGCTTCTTATTTTTGTGTTTGCAAAACTGTCTTGCATGCTTTGCATACGTTTCAGTATCCACGGGCACTGACAGGTGTGATTACTATTGGAGGCAGGCTGTAATATTCAGCATTTTAGGTTGCACATAAACAGCTGACATGTCCACACCTCCATGCGGCACTTCGACACGCCCCATGCACCCGCGCGCATTTCCTATGCACGTGGATGTGGCGGCAGCGCGCCTTCATTAATATGCATATGGCGCTACTGCGCCATATCTACGCTGCATGGTCGGCGCAAGCCTAATGCCGTCCTTGCGCCAAGCTTCATGAATCCTGGGGTTTGTCTCTTGTCACTATACAGTTCTACTTATGAAAAATGCAATGACAAAATCAATGGAGAGGTTATACCAAACTCCCATAAAATGGTCTAGGGCAGTGGTGTATAGCACTTTACTCTTTGGTCACTGTGAATGTACCGATCAGAGAGCAATGTTCTGCTGCACACCTAATCCTAAAGGGCCTGTATAGTCAAAGAGATCAGTGGAACATGCCATAATGCACTAATCACACCCAGTACTGAACACAACCTGTAATGGTACTACAGGTCCTTATAAGTAATTGTAAAGCTGAAAACCTGACAATTCAAAAGGGCTGCAGGAAGAAATTATGTGTTATTCATTGTAGATTGCTCTGAGATAATGACCAATTCCTAATACAAAGCAGTACTATCAACATTAGTTAATTAACTGGTTATTAGTGCAAGCTCCAACAGCGTGTGGTGAAAAATTAGAACAGGTGTAAACAGCATTGCTACCATTAAAATTAAAGTATTTCCATGTTGCAAATTATCATACTTGCACTTCCAATTTCAAAAACTCACCAAATCAAAAATAACACATGAAATTATCCTTTCATGAATGCAATTAAAACCAGCCTGTTATATATTACTGCGCACCCCTCCCACACCAAAGTACAAGCATACAACTGAAATGTTTAGAATCCTGATTTAACTGTCTGCAAGTGACTACAGCAAGATACGTATTAGATAAACTAGTATGATCTTATTGAATGAGCAGCAGTCATTTGCCCATTCCTGAGATATATCCACCACACACACACACACACACACACACACACACACACACACACACACACATGTAAATACATGTATACAGATGCAAAATATTCCTCAGCGCTTTCTGAATATCTATTTGCAAAGCTTTTCTAAAAAAAGACTCCTACTAAACTTTAAATACAATTTCTACCCACATATGTAGCCTTTCAACCTATTCAGCATTTTAAGCAGCACTTAAACTACATTATCCTTTTTGTATCAATCTGTAAAAAATGTTGTGATATAAAATTCCAAAGACATGCATCTGAGCTATTTCTCCCCGGCCTCCACTGAAAATAAACTCTGCCTAGTTGGACTTTCCCGGTCAACAAATGTTAAATAAATAAAATAAACAATAATAAACTCTCAGTTCTTGTCATAATAACCTTTTATTTTTCTACCTTGGCTTAGCATTATTGCTCCTTAACCTGTTTTTCCTGGATTTCCAGCATAAATTATTTATTTATGCTGACTCTTCTTTTAGCTGCATTTTTTTCATTCATTTATTGTTTTTTTTCCCCTAACTTCTGTTACTTATGCTTTACGCCCTCTCTCCTTTCCATGTTTTCCCCATCTATAAAGTTCTGTCATACTAGCTCAGTTATACCTATCTTTTATAATCATCCTATAACAATGTGTACAAATTGTTTCCCATTTTTAGAAACATTACTAGTTATTTTTTTTATTTCTGTTAAGTGTTAGTTGAAAAGGAGGCTAGTGGTGCAATGTTGGTACCTAATACCAAAACGAACCAACACCACAAACTGTAGAAAAAAAACAAAAATGCAGGACAAAGGCACCTCAAACACCCAGCAATCTTCAGCATTTCAGCTCTTAGTAAAAAATGAAGATTAAAAAACCACAGTACCACACTGAAAAATGTTGTTAAGCGCTTTTCGTCTGGTTCAATTATCAAACTTCTTCAGACAAATAACAGCAGGTACAACCTAAGTTATATACAAGAATACACTTCCCTCCACCCCCTAATTATTCAATTATTCAATAAGTTAACAATCATAAAGAAAGTCTCAACTCCTAAGCAAACTAAAATACATCCATTAAAAACTATTGAATCATCCTACAATATATACTATCATTACTCTCAAAATGTACAGTCCTAAAATATTATGCATGTAATTTTCCTTGACATGAAAAATAAAATATAAAATATAATACATGTGAGTTAGAATTAAGTATTTACAGTTCTACCATCAACACTAAATAACCCTACATTATTTCTAAAAGTTAAGCATCAAAAATGTTTTAAACATTTTTTTAATAAGCCAATAAACCACATATATATGATCAACTACTATATTGGAAAAATGTGTGAGCATCAAATAATAACCTGAAACATAATATAGGGCAACTTGTCACAATAGAATCAGCCTATGTAAATTAGTTATCCATTCAAACTTTTAAGTTTTAGTAAACATTGGATAGAGCAACTGTCATTATACCTGGGAAATGGAAAGCATCTAAACCAATCTGCCACATTAATTCTCTTTTTTCCAGTAACAAAGATCTCGGACTTCCCCTTATTTCTTCAGTTACATTGTCTATTACTCTAAAAATAAAGCTATGTGTGGGGTTGGTTTTAATGTGATCAGCTAAAGCATTCTCAACCTTGCCTTTTTTAATGTAGTATAGATGTTCATACACCCTCTCATGCAGTCTAAGATCAGTTTTTCCTATGTAGAATGCAGGTCATAGTTTACATTGAGCAAGATACACAACATTGCTTGAATTGCAATTATACTTGCCTGATAGAGTCTTATAATTACTATCCCTGATGTTAAATAAATACCCTATACTCATATGTCTGGAAAAATTACGATTCATATTTACTCATCCCCGGGTTCTTAATAACCTTATGTTGCCTCATTTCTATAAAATTTTTCAAATTCATAGTTTCATAGGTTCATAGGGATAGGCTATCTGCCCAATGGCATTTATAAGCCTAGCCAGAGTGTGTTGGCTTTTGCCACCCCCTTAGATTGGTTCCCTGTGCCTCTGACCAGCAGAGCCATTAGTTCCCTGCACCTCTGTCCAGCAGAGCCACTGCAATGATCCCCGGGGTAAATTTTCTGTTTCCCATCCACCCGTCAAGGTTTCTCTTGAAGAGTGTTAGTGAGGGGCTCTGCCTGATGTATACTGGAATTTTGTTCTAAAGCATGGGGAGTCTCTGGGACAGGAATCTCTCCCTCCAGCATGTCCTATTTATTGTTGTGGTAAGGTTTATATCCCTAGAGCGTGTGGCTCTCAGGGATTTTTTTTTTTAGGTGGAGCATATCCATCAATTCTAGGTTGGACATGGCCTTGTATGTCAAGCAGAGATCACCTCTGAGTAAGCAGTATGCAATCGAGTACAGCTGGAGTTTGTTTAGTCGGGCTGCATAGGTCATCTGTTTGAGGCCAGTAATCCTCTTGGTGAGGTACTTTTGTGGTCTGTCCAGCTGTTGCAGGTGTCTTGTAAAGTACATCCCAAATGGGGTGTTGTATTCTATAATGGGTCTAATAAGTGATGAGTAGAGAGGCACAATAACCTCCACCAGGTTTAGGAGGCATGATCTGCCCTTAACAAAGCAAAACTGGGTGGGGTCCAAAGTTTGAAGGTTCCCAATGTCTCTGTTAATGAGTTCCATGATAATGCGCTCCATAGCCTTGCAGACCAGACTAGTCAGGCTTATAGGGTGATAGTTCCTGGGGTCCATTGTGGCGCCACCTTTATGGAGTGGGATAACTGTTGCTGTGCGCCACTCTGTGGGTACATAGCCTGTAGAGAGGCTGAGTTTGAACAGTGTGTTTAGATGAGGGGTTAGTTCATTTTGGAGCTCCATTAAGACACAGCCTGGGACACCGTCTGGTCCCATTGAGGCTGTGGTTTTGGCTTTGGATAGGGCTGTTTGAACTTGTGTGTCGGTGATTGCTGGGGCCTTACATTCTTCTGGTATGGTTATGGACCCTTTAAGGGTGAAAGGTGTGTGAATTTGCACTGAACCTGTCTGCCAAAATGTTGGCAATATCAGTTGGATCAGTGTATTTTGTGCGATTCTGCACCAACTCAGAGCAGATCTGAGAGTTTCTACTTAGGTTCATGACATAGCTAAAGAATGCTTTGTAGTTATCTTTGGAGTCCTTGGCAATTTTTTTTTCAAAGCTAGCCTTGGATGATTTAACGAGGGATCGTAGTTTCTTGCTGATACTGATCAGGGATGTCTTTCCTTCTAGGGATTTTGCTCTTATCTGTACTAGTTTCCTTCTTCTATTGTAGAGCCTGTTTATGGCAGGGGTCCACCAGACTGGTTTCCTTTTCTTGGAGGAGTGAGTCTTGGTTTTACTTGGGATTGCATGACCCATGCATTCCTGCAGATGATCATAGAGTGCCTTTGTATAGGTTTCAGCAGCTTGGACAGCATTGTCCATTGCCGTGGGGGCTGTGAACCTTTCCAACTAGATCTTAAGCAATGTAAAGTTTGCTTCTGAAAAGTTTTTCACGGTGGTTTCCTTGTTTGGGGTTGGGGGCAGGATGTGAATATCCAGAGTGATTAGTCTATGGTCTGATCTAACTAGCAAGGGGATGACGTCAGGTGTGGAACACCGGTCGCCCATGTTGGTGATGACCAGGTCCAATATGTTATTCCCTCTGGTGGGGGTGTTGACCAGTTGATCCAGGGCATTCGAGTTTATAAATTCTAGGAAGCATCGGGCAAGGGAGTTTGTACTTGAGTAGTTCTCCCAGTTAATGTTTGGGTAGTTGAAATCACCCAGTATTAGGGTGTTTGGTAGGACCTTTATATTTTCCAGTGTCTCCAGAAATGTGGACTGGGGGGTCCTGGGTCATGGTAGGTGATCTGTAGCAAGCTACAATTTAGATTGCAGTTTTGCCCATTGTTAGTTGCACTTGGATGATTTCTGATGCATCGTGCTGTGCCACTAGCCTGGAGGTGTGAGTATCCTTGAAGAATATGGATACACCCCTGCCTTTTGTGTTTCGGCCCGGGTTCTGGGGCCGAAAGGTATGCTATGTGTTATAGCCTTGTAGTACTGGGGTGCTCTCTTGAGCCTTAAACCAGGTTTCTGTTACTGCACAGATATTGATGTTCTCCATACTGAAGAGTGCCTCAAGTGCATGCATTTTGAAGTTTAGACTTCTGGCGTTGAGTAGCATTACCCTCAGTTTTTGGTTACTTGTGCTATTTACAATGGTGGGTTTGTCTTTTGAGGCTTGCTTAAAAATGGCACTATGGGGATGGCAAGAGCCTTTGCCAGTATTCAAAAGCCTAAGGGTGACAGGTGCAAGCCATCTCTTGCATAGCAACGTTGCTTGTTGAGCATGTCATCCCAGGCAGACAGATAATGGATCCCCTTGGATTGACACCAGAAACTTAGCCAATTGGTGAAGTTGATAATTTTTTCTTTATACTGTGGTATCATTCTTGGTGACGGCAGGATGTTACTCAGGGTCAGGGTCATACCTACCTGGGCTACATGATCATGTCTCTTTTCATGTAGTCCAGGGAGGTATGTCTCAGGTCATTCACACCAACATGTACAATGACAGAGTCGTATTTATACTTGTTCTGGAGTGACCTGAGTGCTTGTGTTATATGGCGGATCCTGGCACCTGACAGGCAGCTAACTGTAACCTTCTCCTTGTCCAGCCTAGTTAGTGGGACATCAGTGTGCCTGAATATAGAGTTGCCTATCACTAGTATGTTGGGTATGTTATTTTGCCTTAAGGGCTGTGATTGCGTGGCACACTGATTATGTGAAGTATGTGTTTCATGGTTGGTGATGGGTTGTGGAGGTTGCTTGAATGTCTGCTTTGAAGGTCTCTGTTGATTTTGCAGATTTTTATTTAGAACCTTCCATACCCCTCTTTAATGTGAGTTAGAATTAAGTATTTACAGTTCTAGCATCAACACTAAATAATCCTACATTCGATCTAAAAGTTACGCATCAAACATTTTTTAAAACAATTTTTAATAATTTAATAAACCACATATTTGATCAACTATTATATTGGAAAAATTTGTGAGCATCAAATACCAACCTAAAACATAATACAGGGCAACTTGTCACAACAGAATTAGCCTATGTAAATTAGTTATCTATTCAAACTTTTAAGTTTTAGTAAACATTGGATAGAGCAACTGTCATTTATACCTGGGAAATGGCAAGCATCTCAACCAGTCTGCCACATTAATTCTCTTTTTTCCAGTAACAAAGATCTCGGACCTCCCCTTATTTCTCCAGTTACATAGTCTATTAGTCTAAACATAAAGCTATCTGTGTGGTTGGCTTCAATGTGAGCCGCTAAAGCATTCAACCTTGCCTTTTTTAATGTAGCATAGATGTTCATACACCCTCTCACGCAATCTATGATCAGTTTTTCCTATGTAGAATGCAGGGCATAGTTTACATTGAGCAAGATACACTACATAGCTTGAATTGCAATTATAGTTGCCTGATAGAGTCTTATAACTACTATCCCTGATGTTAAATAAATACCCTGTAATCATATGTCTGCAAAAATTGCATGATTCACATTTACTCATCCCCGGGTTCTTAATAACCTTATGTTGTCTCATTTCTATAAAATTTGTTTAAATTTATAACCCTCTTAAATGTAAATGAGGGGCATAAGCCCAACAATGTACTTAATTCCAAATTGTTGTTTAACAAGTCCCGGTACATCCTTATGATTGAATGTGGCCACTCTTGGGACTATAGGTTAAGATAAATGGCACTGATAAACTATTACCCTTCTGAATACTAATCATATCATTCCCTGTTGACTGAGTACCCTGTAATAATGGTCTATAAAACCCATTAGATCCTTTGTACGTCACTTTATCAACCATTTCATTAATAAGGTCCCCTGGGTAACCACAAGCTAGGAACATTTCAGCTATCTTATTACATTCTGCTATAAATTCACTATCAATAGTTACCATCCTTGCTGCTTGTACTAAATATCCTTTCATTACAATTTTTTTCTGCTGGAAAGGATGGGAACTAGTGAAATGTAAATACATGTTGGAAAATATATCTTTCCTATGAATCCTACCTGTTAGTCCCTTCTGGGTTGAGACCTTAAATACTTCAATGTCCAAATGTAGGAGTTAACTTAGGAGTTGAGACTTTCTTTATCTTCTTCGTCTTCTTCTTCTTTTGGCTGTTCCCATTAGGGGTTGCCACAGCAGATCACCTGTTTCCATTTCTTCCTGTCCTCTGCATCTTGCTGTGTCACACCAACCACCTGCATGTCCTCTGTCATCACATCCATAAACCTTATCTTAGGCCTTCCTCTTTTCCTGTTACCTGGTAGCTTCATCCTTAGCATCTTTTTCCCAATATACTCTGCATCCCTCCTCAGCACATGTCCAAACCAATGTAATCTTGCCTCTCTGGCTTTGTCTCCAAACCTTCCAACCTGGGCTGACCCTCTAATATACTTATTCCTAATCATGTCCATCCTCATCACACCCTGTGCAAATCTTAACATCTTCAGCTCTGCCACGTCAAGCTCTGACTCCTGCCTTTTATTCAATGCCACTGTCTCCAACCCATATAACATAGCTGGTCTCACTACCCTCTTGTAGACCTTTCTTTATGATTAATTGTTAACTTATTGAATAATTGATGTATTTTAGTTTGCTTAGGAGTTGAGACTTTCTTTATGATTAATTAACTTATTGAATAATTGAATAATTAGAGGGTGGAGGGAAGTGTATTCTTGTATATAACTTAGGTTGTACCTGCTGTTATTTGTCTGAAGAAGTTTGATAATTGAACCAGACAAAATGTGCTTAACAACATTTTTCAGTGTGGTACTGTGGTTTTTCATCTTCATTTTTTATTAAAGAGCTGAATAGCTGAATATTGCTGGGTGTTTGAGGTGCCTTTGTCCTGCATTTTTGTTTTTTTTTCTACAATGCTGGTACCTGCCATAATTAACTAACTAACTAACTAAATAAATAAATAAAAGAAAATAAAGAAAGGTTTACCAGAAAATAAGATGGCTGAATAGGTGAAATATACCCAAGTAACCAATTTTAGTTTTTCAGGGTACTTAGGACAACTTGGGCAGACAACGAGGTACTGGAAAAAGTAATATAGGGGTAGTTCTATGGATGCTGATGTTACAGGAGTAATAATCAGCCAAGGTCTTCAAAATCTGTAAAAGAACAAAAATTAGGGAAGCCTGCACAGAATATAGAGTGACGTGTTTATGCAAAAAAAAGTACAAAATGGGACATGACAAGTGAATAAACAGGAGAAAAATCTCAGGAGACCTCATGGAGGAAATCTGTGCTATATATTCAGTTAGATCAAATATTGATGGTAGAATTTAGTAAGCTATCGCTTTTATTTATTATCCCCTTGAAAACAAGGCCAGATAATGACAAGAAAGGGTGATTTTGAAAGAGGATGAGCCTAGTTAATCAAACAAATAAAAAAGATGAAGAGCTATTTGGTTATTGGCATTCCTTCCCTATGGGAGAAAGTCATGGAAACATTAAACAGGGCAGAATATCCACAGTTTTGGATACTATTAGTTTAACAGATGAACAAAGGCAGATGTATACATACCATAAGTCTTACCTGCTCAGTTTGATTTTTATTAGAGATGTTGTTCGATTAAAAAATGTAATCATAATTAATAGCTCAATGAAAATTTTTAATCAAAATTAGCTGCATATTAATCGGCATTTTTCCTTCAAGCATATTAGTCTAGCACTTTGATATAAACTGAGAGAATAAAAGACAAGACAAAAAAGAAAGACATTAATGTTGTCACTTACTTTATTTTTTCAGCCAGTTGTTTAAGCAGACCAGTTTATTTACATTAGTTGGTTTATGGAATGCTCTTTTTTTTATTGACAACATATCCAGATACCACAAACAAGCATTCACAAGGGACAGAAGTGAATGGGGATGCTAAATATTTTCTGGCTAACTTAGCCAGGACTGGGTAATTGTCTATGTGTAGCTTCCACTACTGCAATGGAATGGAGTCGATGTCAATTTGTTTGTCAAGTCTGTATTGCTCAACAACTGCTTTTTCAGAGAAGCATGAGGCATCAGTGGCTCATCTTCAGAGTCTGATGAAGGTTCATGCATTCACATTCTCTGGCTGGGTGGTTCTTCTTCTGATTGATAATTACCATGTTGATCAGAATGTTACACAAGAACTTCTAGCTCTTGTCTTTTGACTTTTCGCAAGCATTTAAGATTTTTAAAATGTGGGTCCAGTACAGTTGCAATTTCTAACCATGAAAGGTTGAGGTTCAATTTGTGTTGTTCTAGAGCCTTCAAAAATGCATCTTTGAAATGTACAGTGCTAGTAGGGTCATCGTCAGATACTACCATTTCAACTTCAAGGTGGTGGCGGGTTGGAAGCATCACTGAGCAGGAAACATACTGCTCTCTGCCCAGTAATTCTGTAGTGTAATGATAGGGAATGAGAACATTTTGTACCAGATACGGTTTCTCCCACTCTGTCTCCGTTGGTAGAGTGAACATGTATTTGTGGCCTGGCTGCACTACAGTTTTCAGCAGAGCTTCTTTGTTGTTTAGAAGTTGTTTGATCACCTGAACAGATGAATTCCAATGTGTGGTGACATCCTGAATTAACTTCTGCTGTTGCAGATACAGTTGCACCTGCTGTGTTATCAACTCAGTACTGTTCGCAGAACTGTGTTTAAAGTGTCCCATAACTTTGTGGCATTTAGCTAGGCGACCTTCAATTCCAAACTCTGCAACTGCTTTATTTATAGACAACTGAAGGCTGTGTGCTGCACAGGGCATGTTCTGAAATGGCAGTCTTCCTAGAGGAGTTGTCACATCATGTCATTGTCTGTGCCAAAGGTAGTCACTTGCTCATAAATTCCCTATGAACTGATAAAACATGCTCTGCACAGTTTTCTAAATAGTGTCATGCTTCAATTTGTTTAATGCACAGTCAAGAAGTTAGAAACCCAATCTTTGTCAATGAAATGGCAACTAACACCAAGGTAGCTATCTTTAGCCACGGATGACCAATATTTGCCCATTAAAGCTACAAATTCAACTCCTGTCAAGTTATGGATGACCAATATTCACCCATTAAAGCTATAAATTCAACTCCTGCCATAATCTGATTTATTTTCTCTCTCTCTCTCTCTTGCTCATACAAAGCATCAGTTTGATTGCTATTGAAGGACCTAGAAGACTAAGTAAATGACAGATTTCCACTGGCAACACGAATAACGTCCTGGAGATCTTCATCAATGACAATGTTAATCTGTCAACTGCTCTCAGCAATCCATCTTGTAATGGTGTTCGTAATGTTGTATTTTCCTTGATCCATTATTTCTGCCATCTCTTGAAGTTCAACTAATGCAGTACGGCAACACGCTGATTCAGCTTTAGTTAATGATGTAGCCGATGTTGACAGCTCATTGTGAGTGATAAATGCATGCTTGGTTCACAGGTAATAATTCAGCTAAGAAATGCTTTCATGCAATGTTTGCAAACTATGGTATCACTAGTTTTAAAAACAAACTTTACATTCAAATTCATTCTTTCCATGTTTGATTCCATTTTTACCCAATTTCAAAAGTAGTCATGTTCTCATAAATTCCTCATGATCTTGCCACTGATGAGCAGTGTCATTCCATTTGAAATACTTCTATTTATTGCTCATGAAAGGAAGACCGGAAACAACATGGGAAGCAATCAAGTGAAACTGACCCAATGCATGAATTAAATAACACACATAGGTGTTGTGTTAAAAATTTTAATCACCAATAATTTTTCCTAGTTAATTGGACACGTTAATGGTGATTCATCCACAGCCCTAATTTTTATATTATGTGTGGAGGATGGATGTGGTATGCAATGGATGCCTAGATGCTCTTCTGTTATCCTGATTTATTTCTAGTTCAGTAAACAATGATGTGTGTGTCACAGCCTGAATGGGTGTTTACATGATTGCTGCCTACATTTGAGGGGTCTATATTATAATCTCGACTGTTTAATGGATCGAATGCATAAACATCGAACTTTGAACCATTAAACAATAGAAATTTAATTAAAAAAATTAAAAACATAAAAAAAAGAAAACTAATGGGTGTAGGCAGGGGGCAAGCCCCCCCCCGTGCACCCCCCACACACCCCACTACTTAAATATACCAACTCCAAGATCACGCTACAGTGCAGAAAAGGGAAATCTTCCCATTCCGCACCATACTACATTAAAGTGCGATCTCGGAGTTGGTATATTAAAGTAGCAGGGGGTGTGGGGTGTGCAGGGGGGCATGCCCCCCTGCT
>NC_056732.1:794707753-794747753 GCF_019279795.1 Protopterus annectens | reverse complement strand
AAAATACAAACAAGCATGTAAAATCACATGCTGATACTGCATATCTGTAGCTTTAACCCTCATACCTACAATGAAAATCCAGTAAGCTATGGGGAAGCATGGATATCACATGCATCACCCTTTCAAATCCTAAACTAATTCCTTCAAATAATTTTAGAAGAAATGGAAAGGCATATGTGATTCTCTAGGACATTGTAGGTGAGCATCAAGAGTCATATGGGTAATTTATAAAATATTACATTTCTCTGATGTCACGGGAGCCAAGTCCACGTTTTCCAGAAAACCTGTGATACATCAACAAGAAAGGCTTAAACTCTTTGGACTGTGAGTGTTTATATATACATGTGTGGTATAATATGTCCATTCACTAGTCAGGTGATTCACATGCTAAAAGTACCTGTGAGCGGATTTCACACAGGGCCATTTGCTTGGTAGGTGTACACACATGCTTGGTAGACAGGTCTCTACATGTAGCTGACATGCATGCACGGAGCAGGCCACATATGATGTTTTTGCACTATGGATGCTCTGTATTGCAGGCAATGCCTGACACGCCTTAGAATCCTAGCTGATGACTGATATACAAGCCCTGACCAAGCAATTGTCTATAACACAACCACTGTGGAACCCAAACATAGTGGAACATTCATTTTGACATTGAAGGGATATTTCCTATGTCTGGACAC
The DNA here is from genome assembly GCF_019279795.1 of Protopterus annectens. Taxonomy (NCBI): domain Eukaryota; kingdom Metazoa; phylum Chordata; order Ceratodontiformes; family Protopteridae; genus Protopterus; species Protopterus annectens. Next base: position 794,747,067 of record NC_056732.1, on the reverse strand, counting down.
CTCAGGAGGAGCACTGCAGTATAATTCAGCTGTATGCAGGAAGATCTGCAGTACTACAATGTGCGTAAGAGCACACATTTCTTGACTGTTATTCCCTGAGTCGTTTGCCTCATCTGTCAGACAATGTACTTTTGCAGTGCTCCAGTCCTAGAGTATTGCTCATTATCCCATTACTTTATGCATCTTCTTATTTATGCTGGCCTCTGCTTAGTAAAGTAATGCTATTTAGTGTATAACCTACAGCTGAATATCTTTGCAGCTCTTCATGCAGTTGCCCTCTTTAAAATTAGCACTTGTCTGAGAATCCCAGCCAAAGTTATCACAGCTAGTGGCCCTAATACACTGTAGTTAAGGCCCATACAAAATAAATCACTACAAATGAGATGTATTTAAATATAGCTATGACAAGGAGAGTTAATCAGCTACAGGATGAAGCAGCAGGCTGACAAATGGGAAGCAAGTCTAGGTTTAAAACATCATATCAGGGACAATAGCCAAGTACTCACCTGTGTACATGTCAGTCAACAGATTGTAACATACTTTTACAGGACACACCATTACAAATTCTATAAAATCAATATAATTTGGTCTGCCACTATAGGTCTCACAAGTTAATACTCAGACTTTTATACCACATGCACCCAAGATGCAAAAGAGCTGAAATATGTTTTTTTTGTTGTTTTAATTTGTAACATCTGTCATACTTTATTGTAGGTCATATCGGTTAAAACCCTTTGACTTACAAATGAGATCCATAATTAGGAAATGGTGAAAGGAGCAACTACCATAGGTACAATCTGCAAAAAGAGATGATTAGCGGTTACTGACGGGGTGTGAGTGCAATAACAGCATTCTTTTAAGAAACTATGGGTGATATTGCAGCTTATTAAATAAATACATGTAGTATCTTAGTGCATTAGTAACTGTGGCAAAGAATTTACACTGGTGCTACAGTTACTAACGCACTAAGGCAGTAAATGCATTCACATCAGATGCAGCAACATCACTTGTTGCTTCCCAGATGAATGTTTGAATGACAGTACTGCATGTTTGCCCCACCAGCAACTACTGATCTGCTATTGATGTGCTTTTGGCCTCTTTTTTGTTTGCTTTTTCACAAAACATAATAGTTTTGGAGCAAAATAAAAATACTGATTTTATATAATCATGACACAAGCTATTACATTTAGTCATGAGTCAGCATGCAGCTAATAAAATAAGAATAAGAATATATTTTTCGCATTGTGCATCCAAAATGAAAAGTACATAAAATATGTATCTCTCTTTCCTGTGAAAGAATTTTGATAAATACTTCATTACTCCAACTTAAGTCAACAATCCCTTTCAAATAGCCAATCCATCATCTAGTAATTTGGCTGAAAGCTCACACCTTAGTACTATATACACACTAGTATGTGAGTATCTCATCCCTAGTGCATTCAGTTGATCTGCACTCTTAGGCCACTAAAGTCAGATGCTTTATGACCATCATTGCAGCATTGCATGGACAGGTGTATATTTTTTTCAGGAGAAAATTCAGCTCCTTCCACAACTGGACCTGCAAAAGGATGACAAAATTAGGAAAACATGATTACACACAGATGCTACTTACACAGTTGCAGTTGTACAGTGAACCGGCACAGCTATCATACACACCCCAGTGCCAGGAGAGGCACATTGCCTTCTACAGTACTCAGTCTTATTTTAAGTCTGCTCTTTCACTGCTTGAAAGCAAAATAAGTGTGCATGAACATAAGTTTAGTTAACAGAATATGTCAGCACTAAAAATTCTTACAGTAAATTTCAGGTTCCCTGTGCTGAGCCATTGCCTCTTACGAACAAAGTAGGTCAGGTAGCACTTCAGAAAACTGTACTGACACCAGTACCATGCATCAGATTGTGTGATACAAGTGACATTACTCACCATCCCAGGAAACTAGGGCCGGGTATCCACCTTTCTTAAAGGACCATCATACTCAGTCAGTAGGCACTCCATAAAAGTACCCCAGCAAGAATAACAGGAAACTCATTCGCCTTGGCATACCATGCTGTAACCCTTCACTCCACTGATGTACCCATTGGCATTAACTCATATGCACTTAAGGAGAAAAGGTTAGCCTCCTGCACTTGGCTGCATGTCTGTGAGTCACATGTTACAACATAATGTGACACTGTACTGCTAAGACATCTCTATAGCACTGCACTGCAGTGCAGTGCTACAAGCATACATATGCCATATGCATGAGCATATTGCCCACAATCTGCATAGTCATTATGACATGAATGGCTAGTGCCACTATGTTTTGGTAGCACTTTGCACAACGGCAATGATCACAAACAGTGGATTAATGAGCATCTTTATTATAGCTATCATGCTACAAAGTATCATCACCATTTTATTCAATACCACTCATCATTCTACAACTGAGGAATAGAGGAATTTTAATAAAGAGTCAATAGGCTTACAGCTTCACAAAGTTAAGAAAGGAGTCCTGCCATGTAAAATAGCTTAGGAAGAATGACAGACCCTGTTGCAGATATCACTGACAGTGGGACAGGCGTCACTGAGAACAGATGATTCAGGCATGTCACTGCACCATCTGCCTGTGGATGAGAAGGGGGGATCCCTGTAAATTTAAAACCTTGAAAAGCAGTTGAATGGTCAATGTCACAGAATCAACCTCATTGCCTAGAAAGGTCTTCAAAGAGCTTGCCACCACAAAGACCTGGATCAAACACTGTCAAGTCTAACCACTGATACAGATTAGACTGTGAGATATACCTGCCCCTTTAAACTGTTCTGTTGATGTTGCAGAAGAGGTTTACATTCCTAGACTAAGTATTTCTGATGCCATTTGACTTGTTGATGTGTAGTAAATCCATCAGTATTTGGTGAAAGAATGCCTTTTATGATAGACACAAGTCATCCGTTAGCAGTCTGTAGGATTCAGTGACAGGGTTTTGAGTGGGTCCACTTAGAATATGTTGTTTAGGCCTTGTATCCATTTAGTAAGGTATCTCTGTAGGTGCTCCAGGTGTTGCGTGAGTCTAGACAGATAACATGTCAAAGAGGGCATTATATTCAATGACTGGCCTGATGAGTGCTGAGTAAGGGGAGGGGACAATGACATACCTAAATCTAGAACTAATCACTTTCTTTATAAGCTGTGCAACATAGAAGGACTTTCTGGGTGGGCTGTAATCCATCTCATCATTCTACACTTTCCCTGACACAGACCACAAGGCTCAACATTGCAAGTCAACATAGTGAACACTGCCAATTATTATATAATGACAACTTCACCACACCACTGGCAAATGTAATCCCTGACTCCCCACAATTGCCCAATCTACATGGCTGCCACTAGCACACTTCATAGTGGTGTGCTAATTTACCACTATGATGATTCTGCCCTGACATCCCCTAAACTGTATGTGTTGTAATGTCTAATATACAGAGTGGCTAACCCTTGCCCTTCCCTACATAGCCTTGGTATGATAATGCTTGTATCATTTTATTCAGTGCTGTCTATGATATGGCCTGTGATTGGGCCATCTTAGTACCAGAGCTGCAATGCATTTGCCTGCTTCTGTTCTGGTACTGATGCCTTGGCAAAATGTCTCATTAAGAAACCTTGTACACACGGGCTGCTGTTAGTAAAGTTTACTCAGAATGTCAAAATAATTTATGAATTTAACTACATCTACACGCAAACTGCTTTTAATTTGTAACTCCAGTGATATAACTAGGACATGCTATAGTATGATATAATTATTTCTTCCACTTGCTTTCTGAGATCTGTAGTTGTGGCTCTTTGTTAGTAGTTTTATTTTTTCAAGTACCATCTTGTAATACTGTTCAATTTGGAAGTGTTAAAATACACTTCTGGACAGGAACCACTACCACCAGCAGTTTGCACAAATGGGTACTGTGTTTTCCTACATGTGACACGAGCATAACAGTTCATGAGAATACTCAGTGAAAAATAACTATCACATAATAAAATCACAGTACCTTCTGCATGACAATCAGCCAGAAACAAATATTACACTTAGGGCACTAAGCAGAAATATTATCACTAAAATCCCAACCAAAGCATACTGTTGGCAGTACGTGTGAACCAAAAAACAATATAAACTGGCAACACAACACATAGTAATCATGGTCAGGATATAAAGGCTGATTAAGTGTACCTTGGGCCCAGGTTGTTTTCAGTCAGTGGGTTGCCCAATAAACTTTAGACCACATTCTCCATGCAGAAACAGAAACATTTTGATACCTGCTGAAATATATAAGATTTTTTTTTAACTTGTGAAACAATAACAACATAAGACCGACAAATTCTGGATATGGGCTACTTTCCACAATCCAAAGTAAATGCCACATAGTCAGAAATAGGAAGGTATAAAATATGCTGCTTGTGCAAAACATAATGAAAGCAAAATAGTATTCAGACAGAAAGACATACAGACACACTTACATACATACATACATATATTCACTCTCTTTGGGTAAGCATACAGTGACATTCTGCACTCATGCATGCATATTCCCATGCAAGTAGAGCCACTCCATGTGTGTTATTTGAAGCATGGACTGGTGCTTTACCCTGGTTAACATTTTTATTTCTTCATTCCCTCATCTCCATCAACTAGTTATATTCTTCTCTTTCCCCTGAAATAGGCAAGCTAGCCATTGCCCACTGATGTCTATATTCCCAGCTGACCTTCAGGTTCCTAGGTCACTAATTGATCCTGGGTCACCCCTAGATCATTTAGAAACCCTCTTCCTGTGCCATTAGACTAAGCCGCAGGTTTCCAAACTGTGCACCGTGACACCCGGGGAGCCGCGGCTTCCTTACAGGGAAGCCGTAAAGCTTAGCAGCTGATTGCAGATAAGTGAATGCCTGTATGAGTGTGTGTGTGTGTCTATCTGCATGTGTGAGTGAATGCGTGCATGAACGCGAAAGAGTCTGTGTGTGTGTGAGATAGAGATCAGGAGAGTGAGACCGATGTGTGAGTGAATGCAGGAATGAATGAGGAACTGGCTGTCTGTGTGTGTGTGTGAGATCGGGAGAGTGAGAGAAATGTGTGAATGAGTGCAGGTATGAATGAGGAAGAGGCTGTGTGTGTGCGCGAGATCGGGAGAGTAAGAGCAATGTGTGAGTGAATACAGGAATGAATGAAGAAGTGTGTGTGTGTGTGTGTGTGTGGGTGTGAGATCAGGAGAGTGAGATCGATGTGTGAGTGAATGCAGGTATGAATGAGGAAGTGGCTGTCTGTGCGTGTGTGAAATCGGGAGAGTGAGAGCAAAGTGTGAATGAATGCAGGTATGAATGAGGAAGTGACTGTGTGTGTGTTTGATCGAGAGAGAGTGAGAGCAATATGTGAGTGACTGCAGGTATGAATGAGGAAGTGACTGTGTGTGTGTTTGATCATGAGAGAGTGGTACAGTTGATTAAAAGATTAGTAGTGCTCCTCATTGGTTTACCTGAAAAGGAAAATGTAAACATCTTATAGCAATTTGCATCTAATTCTGTTTTGCAATATGGACTGCAAATTGCCCATGAAGCATTTACAAGTACATTTTATATAATTATCTGGTAATGGAAGTTTATGAGCTGATTGGGCAGAATGTAATTGGTGTTTTACTTTTATTACCTGTTTTATGGACTCTGATTTGTCTTAGGGGGACATGTAGGAAATGACTCATCCATGATACTAACATTCAGTTTAATACCATGTTACTTACTGTAATGTTGAATGGTTACATTTGTATGCCGCTGATTCGGGTCTATATCAGAACATCGAAGTTTTAAAACTTTCAATGTTCTAATATTGACCTGATTTGAGCGAACGCTAAAAATAGCAAAGCTGCAGAACACCAAATTCTTTCCTAGGGAAAGAATTTGGTTGGCCGGTTCTGTGGCTTCGCTATTTTCAGTGCTGTGGTGGAAATTTACGTGTCAGGTTCAGGTAAGTGTGCGATTTTGTGGTTGTTAGGATTAGGGTGCAGGTTAGGTGAGTTAGGGTTAGGGCGCGGGTTAGGTGAGTTAGGATTAGGGCACGGGTTAGGCAAATTAGGGTTAGGGGCAGGTTAAGTGAGTTAGGGTTAGGGCGCGGGTTAGGTGAGTGTGTGATAGTGACAGACCTTAGGGTTAGGGTTTGGGTTAAGGAAAGTGGATAGATAATAGTGTATGTATAGTTTAGTGTAGGGTTAGTTGTAGGATTATAAGTGTGTGTGTATTGATGTTTTTTAGGCGTGCTTGTGTTATGTGTATGTGTTTCGGAATAGCAAATTTTTTCTTTGGGGAAAATATTTGCTGTTCTGAATGTTCGATATTATGTGGTTTAGATATTTTAGGTTTGATGAAATAGCATTTGCTATTTTTATCTTTCGATAACGTGATATAAATGCTTTGATTCATATTTTGCCAGTGTGCACTAGCTTTTATATACATACATCTGGATTGTCCCTTTGGTTATGTTTAATTTGCTTCAACATATAGCTGTATTGGACTATTAAGCAAGGCTATCTTTTTTTTTTTTTTTGGCTATAGAAACGTTTTATGTATGGTTATGTTATTAAACTACAATACTTGTTTTATGTATGGTTATGTTATTAAACTCCAATACTTTATGGAGTGCGGGGAGTGCCTTTTGTGTGGAGTCTGCATGTCCTCCCCGCGGTTGGGTGGGCATTCGAAAGACATGCGTAAATGGGCGTGCCTTTGTTGAAGGTTGAACGTCGAGCTGGCACCTCAGCATTCATCAAAATCTACTGCCAATCATTAGTGGAACGGAGTTCTGCTGTGGCGACCCCTAACCGGGAAAAGCCAAAAGACAACAACAGCAACAACAACAACTTTATGGGCATTCAGGGATATCAGTATTTTGCCTGTTATGGTCAGCTATGTCAAGGATATTGTTTTGTTGGCATGGAACAGTCCTTAAATGTCATCAGTCATAGTTGAACAAAGTGATGGCTTTGGTGATACTGCTCCATTCTGAGGTGTTGTTTTGTGTTTCTAGTCTCCATACTATAGGCTTTCCCTTTGGTGCCAAGGCACTCATCTTGCCAGGTGAGGAAGGTAGTTTTAATAAAGCTGAGGTACTTTTACAGGCATTGTACACTGTTTTTTGTTTCCTTCAAGAAAAATGTCTAGCTTTTACATACAGTGATGTGCAGCATGCTGCTATATTATAGATTTATAGACAGATGTTTGCTTACCAAAACTGTTAAGATCCTCTGCTCTTTCTCTCTCTGTAAGGCATTTATTTATTTGTTTATTTATTTGTTTACTGACTTACTTACTTGCTTATTTTTGAACTGGTATAAATGATTTGCAAGGAGTGCAGTATGTATCAAGTTTAGTGAGGGTGGAATGGGCCTTTTCCAACCCATAGTTTGTTGCATTTTTGTACTTGTTTTATGTTTTTCAGGATTTTTGCTCTAAATTACCCTTCTCTTTTGATCTACATTTTTTATTTCACTCACAAGGTTTATGTGGAAGTACTCCTGCACCAGAAGATACAGATTTGCAGAACTTCCCTTGTTTTATTATTATAAATTTTGAGCTTCCATTGTTTTATTATTATAATCCTCATTGTTTTTAATTGTAGGCTCAAGTTCTGTAATGTTTGCTTTAAAAATCTGGACAAAGTCTAAAATGATGGGGGGACAAAAAGGGACAGATTTGACATACTTCTCTTACAAACAGAAAGTTGATAGAATAATAGGTTAGCATGGATTCTCTGAAGGATGTGGAGTCTTAAACTCAAATATTTGTCATTATTTAATAACTTCAATCCTCAACTATTTGCCAGAAAAGTACAGATTTTAGGAGGAACACACCAAAAATATGAGGCAAAAATCTGGACATTCCGCGTAAATCTGTACAGTTGAGAGGTGTGAATCACATACACTCATTCATACCTGCATTCATTCACACATTGCTGTCAGTCTCCCGATCTCATACATACACACACACACACACACACACACACACACACACACACACACACACAGCCACTTCCTCATTCATACCTGCATTCATACACACACACACACACACACACACACACACACACACACACACACACACACACACACACACACACACACACACACACTTCCTCATTCATACCTGCATTCACTCACACATTCCTCTCACTCTTCCGATCTCACACATGCACGCACACAGTCACTTCCTCATTCATACATGCATTCATTCACTTCCTCATTCATACCTGCATTCATTCACACACACACACACACACACACACACACACACACACACACACACACACACACACACACACACACACACACACACACACACACTTCCTCATTCATACCTACATTCACTCACACATCGCTGTCACTCTCCCGATCTCACACACATACAGTCACTTCCTCATTCATTCCTGCATTCACTCACACATCGCTCTCACTCTCCCAATCTCAAGCATACACACAGCCACTTCTTCATTTACTCCTGCATTCACTCCCACTCACCGCGAACTAATAAGCTTAACTGCAAAATAAACCGCAAACTGTTTGTGGTTTATTTTGCAGCTAAGCTTATTAGTTTGTGGCGCCCCTGTGAGGAAGCCATGGCTCACCAGGGTGTAGCAGCGCACACTTTGGGAACCCCTGAAATATGCAATTTGTGCTCACATCAGGGGGGACCCTTGGGAAAACCAGTGGGCTAAGCTGTAACATTTCAAGAGACAGTATGATGCTGTCATCTCAAACTTGCTCATAAAAAAATGACAAGCACAAATAATAAAGATGTAATAGCATCAGTGTGTCCATTTCAAGCACACTTTTAACTAGGAAAGCAGCCACTTAATTTAAAATAAAGAAATGCTAGTGCATGAGAATGGTCTTTTCATTTATCCCCAACATTCACTTTCTTACCTAGCATGTTGGAATGGCAGAGGTTGTTGGATCGAGTTACATGGTGTGATAAGCCAAAAAACAGAAAGTTAAACTTACAGAAGTATCATGGGCTAGATGAACTGCTTGTATAACAACAACCAAAGATATCACTTATAAAAAACATAAATACTAGACATATTTTATAACTTTACATTGACAATAGGTTCTACAGTTGCAGGAAATAAAAACCGGTATATTAACACACTTTTTAACATAATACAGGAGTGAGAGCCAACAATATAGATCAGATTTTATAGACACATCTCTTGCTTTTGTGTGTAGTAAGTAGAAAGAAAGCCCATGGCATTTATCACAGTAAATATTTATATTTCTCCAGAATGAAAAATTATCATGCTTATAAGCCACAACAAGACATGGCCAGCAACTGAAAGTCCTTGCATCCCTGAAAAAGGCAACAAGACTCTTTAGTGCATATTCTGAAAGAATCAATGTATTCAAATAATGCCAATGTTTTTGGTGAGAAACCAATATTTAAAATCTTAAAATTATTTGCTGCTTGGTAAAATTCCATTTGTCCACAGTACTCATCTTTAACATTGATTGTGTCATAATCATCATATTATAGAAAGTAGGAGAGAAGATGCCTTACATGTGTTAACATGGTATACAGATAACTGTGCTGCCCCAAGTCTTTGGCAATCTGTATACTTCCCAGAATGCCTTGCAAGGAAGGTGCATACATGTTCTGGCAGTCTGCTTCCTACTTATGATTTACTTCACCAGAGACATTTGAGACAGCAAGTAAGGAACAAGAGCCAAATGCACATAAGCCCTAATGGGTTAAAATGTGTTTGCATGACAGCATGCAAGCAGCTAGCAGCAATTCAAGGCGCAAGTCATTTTTATTGTAGATACACTCAGGAACTCAATAACTAATGTGCTGACTGAATCAGTTTAGAACTTTTACTTTTTCAATTGCATTTGTATTATGCAAATTAATGACATCCATGTGCAAAGGGGGTTCCATATCAGAATGACGAAAGCTCAAAAGAGCAAACATCAAAAGACCGAACCAGGAACATCGAAAACCAGAAGGACAAACAATAAAGACATTGATTGTTTGGGATCATGGTACAGTGGGAATTGGGATTTTGCTCCTTTCCCCAATGTAATGCAATATCAGAGTTTATATATATAATTAGAGAGTGTTGGGATGTGGGGTATATTAGTAATTACCACCCTGTAAAAATGCACTTTTTTATTGACCTTCTGGGTTTTCAGTGTTCCTGATTCAGTCTTTTGAGGATCATTCTTGTCAGCTTTTGTCCTTCTAATAGGGACCTGCAAAAGGATTTAGTAACATTTGCAAGCCCAATACTGGTGCATCTAACAGGATGGACTAAAACATGTAGTGAGAGAAACAGAAAATGTTAACAAACAGAAAAGCAAGTCATCACCTAGTATTTGGGCATTTTTTTAATTGTTCATGTCACATTGTATTCTCCTGATGTCAGAAGAAAATAACCCTATTAAGTCTATCATTTAAATAGATTTAATGTTCTATCATCTCCCTTCCTCCCCGACTCAATGTTTGCCTGCCCAAAGCCTCCCTGAATGCTCCCAAAGATTACTTCTCCACCATCCACTCAGCTAGTCCATGCAAAGGCTCCATTTCATAACCCTGTTCATGAACAACAACTAAAAGAGACCAAATGAGTGGTTATCAAAACATTTTATTCAGCGTTCAAACTCTTAACCTAAGAATCAGGAACAAAGCTAAAAAAATACTGGGACAAAGACACAAAATCCAGAACATATTTTAAATATTGTTCTTACGTACTGAGCAAGTTGCTACAATAATAACTTCTGCATGCATTTTTTCTGAAGGATGTGAAGTCTGAAATGTAATGTCATTATTTCATGATTGCAATCATTGCCAATTTGTCTAAAAACCACACATTTTACAAGATAAAAAAACAAAAAAACAGGCAAAATCAAGACGTCCTGCAAAATCAGAACCAGATGAAATTTCTGGTGCCACCTTCGTACTCCATTTCCCAACACGTAAATATTCAAAGTACTACAGAAAATAAAATGATTTCGTTTAAAGTGTATTGCTGAAAGACATAAGCAACTTATTTTGTATAAGTTTGTAGCTCACAGTCAACTGTACAAAAAAAGGGGGAAAAGGATGGCAGGGTCAGGTCACCACTCAAGTGCTATCAACTGTACTTTCCTCTAGGTAATCATAATTATCATCCTCACAGACCTCAATTTATGTGAATAATCCAGAATGTGCTGATCTGATCCTCAACTAGCTTGTACAAAGTCCAACTATAAATGTGCATTTTTGGAGTCAAGAAACACTTGTACATGATATGGACGTGGTACTTTATACTTGATTACCATAGAGCAGCACTAATGACTCCAGCATGCAGCAAAACAGCTGCTGACCCTGCCGCCCCCAAGCCCTGGACCCAGATGGTAAACCCAAAGGTTCCTATTACAAACTACCACTGATGAGATAACATTAATAGTAACCTTTAGCACTTTTGTCTTTTTCTTATAAGAATTTATCAGAGATATTGTTTTGGGTTTACTGCTGTTGAGAGAGACCTTGACAATACGCTGTGGATCCCTTTGCATTGTCCTTTCACTTTTGCCATTTCTCTAGAGCTCAGCCGACTGATCCTTCTCTACAATTTAATAATTTCTTCAAACCACTTCATCTTTTCTGGTCAGCTAAGCACTGAGCTCTGGACCTCAAGTGTTGACCTAAAATTTACTACCATGTTCATACACTGCAGCTGCATTTATTTATACCCCTCACCAATCTTAACCACCTTCATTCAGGCATAGGCTTATTTAATATCTTATATTAAACAATGTAAAATTAACACATACCTAAAACCTTACCCTACATAGTCAGAAGCATGTCTTGAGACTGCAATATGAATCAGAGTAAATTAGCCATTTAGAGGTTTATTCAGCCTTTTTAATGAAAAAAAACTGTCAGAAATAGTGACTATTTCATTTAGCATGCCTACTTAAAACTGTTAGCCTAGTTTTGAAGTGGTGTTTGCTGCAATCTCTTTTCAAAATTCTTCCTTAAAATTCCAGATCACTCTAACCCATTAAAATTACTCTGCTTACTAACAGTTGCCTAAGTTGGCAATTAGTGCAGAGGACCAAAGCTATGACATTTTAGTGAGTGGATTCCTGTTTCAATGGTATAGGATCATACTCTTTTTACCTTTATTTGCCGACTGTGTGTCTTTGAGCAAGTTACTTAACCAGATAGTGTCTTGTGGCAATTGAGAATTTGGGGTAGGCTTTCTAATGGTCTCCTGGACTGCATGCTTATTAACTATCTATTCACTTTGAATTATGTTGACAGCCATAAAATTTAAAATATAATTAGTGTAAAAGCAGCTCTGTTGCATAGATAGAGAGACTTGTATGGCGCAGTGGTGCAGCAGTTGCACTCTTGCCTCACTGCAAGAGGTTCTCCAGTTAAATTCTTGGCTGGGGTGCCTTCTGTGCAGATTCTGCATGTCCTCCCTGCATTTGTGGGGGTTTCCTCTGGGTGCTCCAGTTTCTTCTCACATTACAAAGTCATATGTCTGGAACATTTCTCCCTGGGTCTCCGCTGAAAATTGGCTTTATGTCAAGTCGGACTTTCCCGGTAAATGAATATTAATTAAATAAAATATAAAAAAGGACTTGACAATGATTCAAGGGACTCAGGTCTAATTAGTAAATCAGGTACCCATGGGAGCTCACCAGCGAGAATGGCAGTGAGCAGCTACTTCCTGCTCACCCATCCATTGGGAGGGAGGAGTTTCTGGCTTGCCACACAGGTGACATCTAATGTGATAATTAGACATCACAACATGTTATAACCAGCAGATTCTGAACCCCTGAAGCCTGCAATAAGTGTATTCACACTGTAAGCCAAGGGAATTCAGAGTGGAAAAACATGATTCCCATTGGAACACAATAATAGTGGAGCACAGAAGAGCTGCCAAAAGAAGGTGGGAAGATCCCAGACACTGAGGGTTTGCCACTACACAGGACCAGAAAGCTGGCTGCTGCATTCAACTAAACTCGCACCAAGGAATGGAAGTAAAAACATTGGGATTACCAGACAGCAACAAATGGGTCTTAGGGCTGTCACCTCACCCTGGACTGCCAGCTCCTATTCTTCAGAATGAATGGTCTGATTGGGTGTGACTACAGTAGGCCTTGGGTGAGGTCCTCTGGAAGCAAAAAGAAAATATATACCTTGCAAAGGAGAGAGAAAGAGGTTTCTGCCTGTGATGAAGACACATAACTGGTGACAGTGATCTGCTGTAATCATGGGATAGTTTGCAGGTACATTTCTGGTATCTGTGGGTGCAGAGCTAGCAAACAGTGCATGTGGTGAAGCTCATGATGTCACTACCATGCCAAAAAAAAATCATACCTAACATCATGGGTAAGTATATTTGGGGTCTATATCACTTCAGCAAAAATTCAGTTCAGCAAACAGCATTTTTGGTTCACTTACATCGAACATGCCATTTGTTGAACTGTTCATATTGAGATCGTGGCACAGTGAGGATTGGGAAATTTGCTCTTTCCTGAAATAACCATGAACTTGAAGTAATGATCATTGTGCTGGGTCATTAGGGGCTTTCTTGTTCTACACCTCCTGTAAGTAACACTGTCTATTACTACACCATAGTACGGAATAATGTAGTACCTTAGTAATAATATCATCAAAATTAATCTGTTATTAAAACAATTGTCCAATCCTCTATTTATTTTCACCCTGTCCAATCTCATTAATTACTACAACTCTGAATTTGAAACAATTTTCCAGAATAGGTTGGTTAAAGAATTCAAATTTAGTGGTCCTTCTCCCTCCTTTCCCAAACTTTCAAACAGATCTAAGATCTACCTCTGCTAAGAAACATATTCACAGAGTTCTCTACATTCATCTGAAATCATCCTCTAAAACTGACCATCCGGGCGGCTCTAACAAGTTTTTTTTGCAATGGCATTAACCCCCCCCAAGGTGGAAGTAAAAAAAAAAAAGTGGGGAAATATTAAATAAGAGAAAAAACTCTTTGCTGTCGCTTTTCACACTCTAGTAATATAAAAAAAATATCATCCAGGCCGCGAGTGTAGTATAATCTTGGGACATGGTGTTTGGTTATTCAAAACATTCTCCTTTTCCCAGTGAGCCATTACAATCCCAATAAAGTAGTTGTTAAATAAAATCATGTCCAAGGTTAAATTACTAGGAGGTTTAGGTCAGGTGGGGCACCTTTATTATTAATATTTATGTTCTTAAATTTCATCTAAATGGTTTGATTTTCTGATCTTTTTTTTTTTTTACGACGCACTTAAGATTTGAATAATTGAACTTACATGCTCAAGCATTCTGTCAAAGTAGTCAAGTCAAAGTAAAACTACAACTCCCCACAACACCCCCAACTACTTACATTCTGTAAGTTCTAGGTCTGAAGTTAATTATATATGCATTAATAAAAAAAAAAAAATCAAAACCATTTAGATGTTTTGTGTTTGAAGGTGAACTAGACCAAACATATTATAACCTTATTTTATTTATTCACTTGTCTTTTGGGATCCCCTAAGACCCACAAGGGATCTTGAAAATCCTCTGATGCGGCCATTAGATGGAAGAGGTTCTCCAAGAAATACTTGCAGGATGAGTACAAATCTGCAAAGACTCATGGTCCTTCAAACCTCACTAGTACGAAACCTTGGGATGATTTTATTTAACAACTACTTTATGTTGGTGAGAACTTTACCTGTTGCACCTGTGGCCACACTCTATATGGAAACCTACACACCTCCAATTCTCAGCAGTTACTTTCCTAATTACCACAAAAAATTAAAAAAAAGTCGATTGGATTCAAGGTCAACTTATGTTAGGCCCGCCGGATGGTCAGTGAGATGATGATTTTCTAGATGAATGTAGAACTCTTATGAATGTGGTCTTAGTTGAGGTACCATTAGTTTCTTGAAGGTTACCACTAAAGGAAGTCTAAATGGTTTTACCAACCTATTCTGAAAATTGTTTCCAAATTCAGAGAGTTGTAGTACTACTACAGAACCCGCGAGGGTGAAAAAATAGAGGATTGACACTTGTTTTAATAACAGATTGGAACTTGTTATTCAAGGATGGTGATAAATTTATCTATATGTTTCCCTTTGGTGTTAGTGTCAAGAAGTTCATAGCCTGCAGAAAAGCGCATTTCATTTAATAAACCAGTGTGCCCTGTTACTGCCGGAGTTATTTGCCTTTTTTCACTGCTTGGATCCGTTTTTGTTTCTAAATTTGCTCTTTCCCCACTGTAGTGCAGACTCAGAGTTGGTATATTTAATTAGCTGGGGGGGTGCATCCCCCCACAAGAGCAGATTTCGATGAACGACATTTCCGATTAAATGCTGTTCTCTGAACTGTCACTTCGCTGAAGTGATATAGACTAGTGCATGTGTTGTTAACGGCTGCTCTGCTCTACTTCCACTACCAGACCTTCATTAGTACAGTTCCATACCTTTTGGATAGTACTGAGAACCCTCAAAGAAAAATGGTGCAGCTGGGCAACTGATGGAATCTATGTCTATTATGGGACGTCGATTGTGGGCCCTTTACTTATTTTCGTAATGTGTGAGCTGTGCTTGCTACAGGTAAGTGGGCTTTTACTGAGTAGGATTAGAATAAGGGCTAGCCAAGAGGTCAGGGTGAGTGGTATGTGTGTGTGTGTGTGTGTGTGTGTGTGTGTGTGTGTGTGTGTGTGTGTGTGTGTGTGTGTGTGTGTGTGTATTTATGTGTGCATGTGTGCTTCTGTGTGTGTGTATGTCTTTACCTGTCTTGTGTAATGATATTGTATGGGGACTGGATTAGGTACAGGGGCAGGTTCAGGATTACAGTTAATATGCACATGAGAAATATGGTACAGGAAATGAAAAGTATGGCATGTGTTTTACTGCATCTGTGTGTGTGTCCATGCTGTATTGAAGTCCTCTGCCTACCTTACTAAACCTTGCTAAACGTAGCCCCCACCCCTGACACTGTCCTATCCCTTCACCTTACTTTAAAACAATCTTTCTACAGCACAATCACTATTCAGACAAAGTCTGACTGTGTGGTAGAGTTTTGGTGTTCTGATTGCAAATTAAAACTATATGTTATGTTTCCTTTTGTAATCTATTTTCTTTTAGATGTTTTTTAGTTTTTTCTATGTTAAATTTTAGAACAGTGGCATCAATCACATCAATCTTGATGCTTTTGCATTGTGATAATTTAACATATACTTATTAGTAACTTAAATGTATGCAGCCAGACCATACTGGTTAATTATTTCTTTCTACCTAAATTGTTATGTGTATTTCTTGCCCAATGACACTTTGGAAAAAAAAGAAAATCGTATGTTCTTACCAACAAGTCTGTAACCTGGGTAGGACATCTACCTGTACATTGGCAGAATGTTTTAAATATTTATGGTTATCCAGAAACATGAATTTCCTTAATAATCATACAACATCCTAGAGTTAAGGAGAAATCAAGTTTCATGATACTGGAAGAGATGTCCTAGCCTTTATTATGGAAATAATATCATATTAGCCAGGAAATATCACATTATGTTAAGATAGGCATTAACAGCTTTTGCAAGATATTTCATTGGTAGTACAAGTAAAACGAGGGGGATAAGGCAGCTTTGTTTGTATCCAATGTGATATCTCTACCTTGTAATAAAAAAGATGCATGTTAAATAAACATTACATAGTTTTATACCTTTTTAAGAACAATGAAGAAGGATATTATATATCTCTAGTACGTGAAATATTCTATTTAAAAATATCCCTAATATCTACACTAATTCTCATATTACTATTTTATTATTATTAATATTAATATAAATATTAATATTATTAACCACTGTACAATCATATAAGGTTCAAATAAGAAAAGCATTCTATGTCACTCAGCTTATAAGTAAGGGTATGACATCCAGGTCCAAGGAAGAAATAGTACCACTGTACTTATCCCTTATCAGATCCATTGAGTACAATAACCCCTTTGGCATGTACATTAACAGACATATGCAACAGTTAGAACACCCACAGAGGTTCCTTACCAAGAGAATCCAGGATATTGACTGTACAATACAGATCACTTTAGATCCCTGTATCTGTACTCAATCTCTTATAGGTTGTTGAGAGGCAATCCGCGTTTGGCATATAAAACATCCTTAGATTCAGCCCTGATGGAGCTATTACAGATCTGCAAAATGGGAAGAAATAGAAAACTAGATCCAGGGATATGATCTTTGTTTGTGGCCTAAATAGAACATGCTGGTGAGGCAGATATGTGACTCAAAGGACACCTATACTCTGCAATAGCCTCACAATCCATGTGAAGCAGAGTCCATCCCTAACCCTATTCAAATGTTACCTTGATCATTGAATAGGAAATTACAAATTTATCCCAAGTCTGACCCCAATGTCTCTTATATACAGAGCCAACAGTAAACATTCCCAAATAAACATTGAATGGGTAATCATAAATTCATCCCCCGTCTGTCCCCCATGCCTTTTATAGACCTAGGCCAACAGTAAACATTTCCTAATTAAAATACCCCCCCACAAAACTTTTTAGCAACCTTTTAACTAACATACCTCTCCTAACTAACATACGCCTCCTAACAAGCATATCTCCCTAATTAATACACATGCATTAACAAGGGATGCATTTCAGTTGAGTTGGGTTGCATGACTTGGCTCATAAAGGCCCTGGTCATTATTAGCTTAGTATATACGTAGGAACCTGTGATTGTGATATCTTTTTGTTGCTCTTTTAATATGAAAACAGATTGATATGGGTTTACAATGTTTAGAATGTTATAACTGAGCCTGCTTAACAAACTGGAAAACAAATTTTGATCTAAATTTAGAAGTATGTAGGTCTAAGTAAGTTTTCAGAACTGGTTTCATCTGGCCAAAGTATTCCTGCATCTGTATTGTTTGGTTTCTGTCCTGTGTTTTAAATCAGATATACCTGTTGTTCAGGCTGCTGCAGAGAGCTTGACCTACTGCCAGCTGTGATACTGAGAAAAGATAAGTGTTTATTCACATTTTTGTCTGCATTTTGATTTAATATCTCTGTAATCTGTACAACTGCACTTATTCTTCTTCTTGTGTGTTATAGCAGTAAATCTTAGTGTTGAGCTCAGTTGTAGTGAAATCCTTTGTCTGGAGGCGTTGTCTGTTTTCTTAGTAGCAGTTAAGTTTTCAGAACTGGTTTCATCTGGCCAATGTATTCCTGCATCTGTATTGTTTGGTTTCTGTCCTGTGCTTTAAATTAGATATACCCGTTGCTCAGGCTGCTGCAGAGAGACTGACCTACTGCCAGCTATGATATTGAGAAAAGATAAGTGTTTATTCTCATTTTTGTCTGCATTTTGATTTAATATCTCTGTAATCTGTACAACTGTACTTATTCTTCTTCTTGTGTGTTATAGCAGTATATCTTAGTGTTGACCTCAGTTGTAGTGAAATCCTTTGTCTGGAGGCCTTGTCTGTTTTCTTAGTAGCAGTATGTTTTCAGAACTGATTTCATCTGGCCAAAGTATTCTTGCATCTGTATTGTTTTATTGTTTGGTTTCTGTCCTGTGTTTTAAATTAGATATACCCATTGCTCAGGCTGCTGCAGAGAGATTGATCTACTGCCAGCTGTGATATTGAGAAAAGATAAGTGTTTATTCTCATTTTTTGTTTGCATTTTGATTTAATATCTCTGTAATCTGTATAACTGTACTTCTTCTTCGTATTTGTCTCTCTCCCTCCCTGTTATTGTTTTGGTGTTAGTGTTGGTGGCTCTGGAATTGCCCACCCCTCCTGTAAGTCTGTATTTGAACAGTACTCCTGAGCCAATCTCATTTGCTCACATAACCAAAACAGTGAGATCATATTCTGAGTCTAGTACTCTACATAATACAGAGAGAAGATTTGAAAAGGCCATCCCACTTAGGTTCTTCACTCCTCTCTCCTTGCACTTTACTAACAAAAAAAATCATCTGCTTTTACTGTATTTGTGTTTCCTCCTACTTTATTTTGCTTTTTCCTCTTCTTAAAAGTACTCAATTTTATTTATTCTGCTGCACTTATTGCTGCTTGGTAGTAGCCTGATTAAATTGTAACTGTTATTCTAAGTCTTTTGGTTTAAGCACTTGGGCTTCATACCGGTTGTTTTACATTAAGAAGGTTTGTGGTCTGCACTGTTGTGGCAGGACAGGTAGCTTACATCCTTCTAAGCTGGGAATTGCTGATTGAAAGCTCAGTGTCTGCTATTCTAAAAGTGTATTAGTTCTGGTTTAAGCACTTGGGCTTCAGGCCAATTATTCTACATTAAGAAGGTTTGTGGTCTGCACTCTTGTGGGAGGAGATGCTGGATTCTGCCCTTCAGAGCTGGGAATTTCTGGTCACAGGCTTATTGTGCCTGCTTATTTGAACTGTTTCTTTCTGAAAATTGGAGCATATTGTTGCTGAGGGCAGGACAACATTCAGGCCTGCTGAATCTAGCTTTGTTTGTATAACTTGAGCACTGATCCAGCCCATCTTTTTTTGGAGATGGTTCCCCTGTATCCTAGTAGTGGGAGTGTGCAGTTAGAACTTGTCTGATTGAAGACTGCTGGAGCAGGGCTCAGTTTTGAGGTTTTTTTCTGGTTAATTGGGTAACATGTTTAAATCAGATTGTTTGTTTTCTATTGTTATATATATATATATATATATATATATATATATATATATAGATATATAAATTTGCACTTTATTCATGTGCTTTTACTGTATTTGTGTTTCTTCCTACTTTATTACTAGGGGCATTGGCTACAACTCTGAACTGAGATATATAACAATAAGCATCTTTTTATGAACATTTAAAGTGTGTTTTGATTGTATCTGCTTTATTTTATGAATATATATATATATATATATATATATATATATATATATATATATATATATATATATATATATGGTTCTACCTGACTTAGTCGACAGCGTAGAACACCGACGACGGAATCCCGAGCTCCAGAAGATCGACAATGAAGAAGACCGACACGAATCGCGAGTGCCAGAACATCGACAATGCAGAAGACCGACACGACGGATGACAACACCGATGCCGAGGATACCGACATGGGAAAAGGCTGTGTGAGTATGCGGTAGTGACAGACGTTAGGGTGCGAGTCAGGTAAGTGTGGATATTGACGGTCTGTGGGGATAGGGGTGGGTTAAGTGAGTTAGGGTTAGGGAGCGGGTTAGGTAAGTGTGCGGTAGGGATAGACTTTGGGTTAGGGGCGGGTTAAGTGAGTTAGGGTTAGGGAGCGGGTTAGGTACGTGTGCGATAGTGACGGACCTTAGGGTTAGGGTTGTCGATAGTTGTGTATGTAAGGTTTAGTGTGGGTTTGTAAGGATTTTGGTGTGCTTGTGTTGTGTGTGTGGTTTGTGGAATGGGGATGTGTTTTGTTTTTTATTGTTGTTATTGTGGTGTGTGCAGTGTATGGGGTTTCGTGTTTGTGTACCGTCGGTTATTTCGTTGTCGGGTATGTGCGGTTTCGTGTTAATGCACTGTCGATTATGTGGTGTCGGTGATGTCGTTGTCGGTGTTGTGTGGTTTCGACTATGTCAGGTAGAACCATATATATATATATATATATATATATATATATATATATATATATATATATATATATATATATATATATATATATATATATATATATATATATATATATATATATATATATATATATATATATATATATATATATATATATATATATATATATATATATATATATATATATATATTTGTTTCCTGCCTTTCTAAGCTAGTATAGTCCAGTTTTCAGGTTAATGCTGAATTCAGGGCTGTGTTACAAATCTCTACGTTTACCCATACCTTACTCGGAAAAAAGGAAGTTTCT
Source organism: Protopterus annectens (assembly GCF_019279795.1). Taxonomy (NCBI): domain Eukaryota; kingdom Metazoa; phylum Chordata; order Ceratodontiformes; family Protopteridae; genus Protopterus; species Protopterus annectens. The sequence goes on along the minus strand of NC_056732.1, from coordinate 794,726,157 downwards.
CTATTCACCTGTGAGAGATTGGAGCTTTGAGCAGCCTATCTGTCCCTGGAGGAGTGGTTTCAGGTCAGAAGATAGTAGTTTATTGGCCATTTTGGGCTAATTTCTATCTCTTTCATTTCCCTGCTATAAAAACCGCATTTGCCCGGTTTTGCGCACCGGGCAGCGCCGGTTAGCTAGGGTATAACTATTCCCGGCTCCACAACGTCTCCTCTTCAATTTTTCCCTTGGAACTAGACAAACTTTCAACTTAAGCACTCAAGCCATTCATTTCTCAGCGGCACTTGCTCAAAACTCATAGCACACAGGTATAAACCTAAGCACTACAGAAGGACAAGGCTCTCTGTTCGACCTTACCAGCCATTCAGTAAAGCAGTTTACTGTACCTATCCAAGCATGTCCAAAGGGCAGTTTCAGGTGTACTCTCCAGTCCAACTGGTGAATCTGGGCATTTTGAGGCAATGTTACAACTGCCTCATGTACACAGACAACCCTCTCCTCCTACCACCAAACACTAATACATGCGAGAGATGCAATTATACAGCCAAACTGGAGGCTAAGCTCTCTCAACCCAAGACTGGATTAGACAGTCAAGAGGAGAAGGGAAATACTGGCATCACACCACCAGTCTCACTTAGACCCATTAAACCAGCACTGGCAAAATCACACATAAATACATGAAAACATACTCGGAGGTTCTAAATAAAAATCTGCAAAAGCAACAGAGCCCTCCAAAGCAGACATCCAAGCAACCTCCACCCCTCAACACAAACCATGAAACACATACTTCACAAAACCAGTGTGCCACACAAACACAGCCCTCAAGGCAAAATAACATACCCAACATACTAGTAATAGGTGACTCTATAGTCAGGCACACTGATGTCCCAGTCACTAGGTTGAATAAGGAGAAGGTTACTGTTAGCTGCCCTGCGGGGGCCAGGATCCGCCACATAACACTAGCACTCAGGTCACTTCAGAACAAGTACAAATATGACTCTGTCATTGTCCATATTGGTGTGAATGACCTGAGCTGTACCTCCCTGGACTACATGGAAAGAGACATGGAAGAGCTCTCTGATCACGTAGCCCAGGCTGGTGTGACCCTGACCCTGAGTAGCATCCTCCCCTCACCAAGAATGATACCACGGTATAAAGAAAAAAATTATCAATTTCAACAATTGGCTAAGTTTCTGGTGTCATTCAAAGGTGGTCCAGTTTCTGTCTTCCTGGGATGACATGCTCGACAAGCCACACTGCTTCAGTAGAGACGGCTTGCACCTGTCACCCTTAGGCTTTTGAATTGTGGCCAAGGCTCTTGCCACCCCCATAGTGCCTTTTTTAGGCAAGGCTCAAAAGACAAACCCACCGCCGTAAATAGCAGAAGTAACAAAAATCTGGGGGTAATACTATTCAATGCCAGAAGTCTAAACCTCAAAATGCACACACTCGAGGCACTCCTCAGCATGAAGAAAATCGATATATGTGCAGTGTCAGAAACCTGGTTTAATGCTCCAGAGAGCACCCCAGCACTACCAGGCTACAACTCATACCATACATTTTGGCCCCAGAACCCGGACCGAAATACAAAAGGCAGGGGAGTATCCATATTCATCAAGGATACTCAAACCTCCAGGTTAGTGGTACAGCATGATGCTTCAGAGATTATCCATGTGCAACTAACAACAGGCAAAACTGCAGTCCAAATTATAGCTTGCTACAGATCAACCAACATGTCTCAGGACCCCATTCTGCATTTCTGGAAACACAGGGTAACATAAAGGTCCTACCATACATCCTAATACTAGGTGATTTCAACTACCCAAACATTAACTGGGACAAATACTCAAGTACTAACTCCCTTGTCCAACATTTCCTAGAATTTATAAACTCAGATGCCCTGGAAAAACTGTTCAACAGTCCCACCAGAGGTGAGAACATATTGGACCTGGTCATCACCAACATGGGCGACCGGTGTTCCACACTGGAGGTCAACTCCTCGCTGGTTAGATCTGACCATAAACAAATCACTTTGGATGTCCACATTCTGCCCCCACCGCTGGACAAGGAAACCACCGTGAAAAACTTTTCAAAAGCAAACTTCACGTTACTTAAGATGGAAGTGGAAAATTTCAAAGCCCCCATGCTAAAGGATAACGCTGTCCAAGCTGCAAAATCCTTTACTAATGCATTCTACGGGCACCTACAAGAATGCATGGATCATGCTATCCCAAGCAAAACCAAGACTCACTCCTCCAAGAAAAGGAAACCAGTCTGGTGGACCCCTGCCATAAATAGTACAGAAAAGAGTAAAATCCCAAGAAGGGAAGGCATCCCTGATCAGTATCAGCAAGAAACTATGATCCCTCATAAAATCGTCCAAGGTGAGCTTTAAAAGAAAACTTGCCAAGGACTCCAAAGATAACCACAAGGCATTATTTAGCTATGTCAAGAATATAAGTGGCATAGCTCAGATCTGCTCAGAGTTAGTGCAGAATGGCACAAAATACACTGAACCAACTGATATTGCCAACATCCTGGCAGACAGGATCATTGCAAACTTCACCCCACCCCTCTCATCCCCAAAAAGGCCCATAACCATACCAGAAGAATGTAGAGCCCCTGAAATCACAGACACTCAGGTTAAAATAGTCCTCTCCAAAGCCAAAAACACAGCATCAATGGGACCGATCGGTGTCCCAGGCTGCATCCTACATGAGCTCAAAGACGAACTAACCCTTCACCTAAACACACTGTTCAAACTCAGCCTCTCCACAGGCTATGTATCCATAGAGTAGTACACAGCAATGGTTATTCCACTCCACAATGGTGAGGCCACAACAGACCCTGGGAACTTTCACCCTATAAGCCTGACTAGCTTGGTCTGCAAGGCTATGGAGTGCATCATCATGAAACTCATTAACAGAGACATTGGGAACATCAAAACACTGGACCCTACCCTAACCAGTTTGGCTTTGTTAAGGGCAGATCATGCCTCCTAAACCTAGTGGACTTCTTTGAGACAGTTACCAAGGCTATAGATGAGGGAAAGTTGGTACACACAGCCTACCTAGACCTCGCAAAGGCCTTCGACACCATTCCCCATTCTAGTATTATAGACAAGCTCACCAGCCTGAACATAAACTCCTATGTCACAAAATGGGTTGCCAATTGGCTCATGGACAGAACCCACATGGTGAGAGTTGCAGGAGTCTGACTCTAAACCGGTTACAAGTAGCATTCCCCAGGGCTCAGTCCTTGGACTCCTCCTGTTTGGCATATACTTCTCAGAGGTACAGACAAGCACAGGAGGACTATGGCTGACCAGGTTTGTAGATGACTGCAAACTAGGGCTATAATTGACTCACCGGCTTACACAGACATCCTCCAAAAGGGTCTCACTGAGATGGATACCTGGTGTCAAAATCATGGCATCAAGCTAAATGCCCAAAAGTGCATAGTTATTCCCTTTGGAAATAACAAAATACCTACAAACTACCACATAGGTAGTAGTCCCCTAAATACGGAAAACGTAATAAGGGATCTGGGGACCCAAGTAGATAGTAATCTCTCCTTTGATAATCGCATTGCCAAAGTGTTTAGAAAATTCTTCTATGTTGCCCACCTAATCACAAAAGGCTTTGCATCCAGATCAAAAGAGGTTATTGTGCCCTTCTACTCATCACTAATCAGACCCATCATAGAGTACAATGCCCCATTTGGAATGTACCTTACAAGACACCTATAACAGCTGGAAAGACCACAGAAGTACCTCACCAAGAGGATCACTGGCCTCAAACAGATGCCCTATGCAGCTCAACTGAAGAAACTCCAGTTGTACTCGGTTTCATACCGCATGCTCAGAGGTGATCTCTGCTTGACATGCAAGGCCATGTCCGACCTAGAATTGATGGACATGCTCCACCTAAAGAAAACCTTATCCCCTCGAGCCACACGCTCTAGGGATCTAAACCTCACCACAACAATAAATATGACATGCTGGAGGGAAAGATTCCTGTCCCAGAGACTTCCCATGCTTTGGAACAAGATTCCAATCTACATTAGGCAGAGCTCTTCACTAGCACTCTTCAAGAGAAACCTTGACGAGTGGATGGGAAACAGAAAGTTTACCCCGGGGATCATTTCAGTGGCTCTGCTGGACAGAGGCACAGGGAACTAATCTAAGGGGGCAACAAAAGCCAACGCATTCTGGCTAGGCTTATAAATGCCTTCGGGCAGATAGCCTAGTACCTACCTATGAACCTATATAAGTTACAGTCAGAACGGTCTTTATCCTGTTTTAATTTCTTGAGTAATAATAGAGCATTTCACTGAATTAATAACATCTTAATTTTCTAGTGCTTGGTAGTGCAATTCACTTAACTGGAAACATTTTATATAAATCTCTAAAGTTACTTAAAAATCAGAAATGCCTAGTGCTTGCCAGTCAAGAAGGCACAGGTATAGGCAAAGATTGACTGATTATAACTTTGCCGATCAAGAAATCCTTGATAGATTTAGGCAAGACAGGGATATTGTAAGGGCTTTAATGAGTTTGTATGGTCCACAAACATACCTCTCAACTGTCCAGATTTTTGCAGAATGGTCAGATTTTGACTCATATTTTTAGTCTGTTCCTCATAAGATTTGTTTCTAGCAAATCCCTTGGATGATCTTAGGATTGAAGTCTAAATAATGAAATACATGTGAGTTTCAGAATTCTTATCCTTCAGAAAAATGTATGCTAAGACAAATCTTGTTATCCTAGCAACTTTCTGCATTGATAAGATCAATATTTAAAATATGTCCCCATATTTGGGCATTTGTTCCCTCATTCTGTGAGGTTTTGTCCAGATTTTTGTGGTAAGATTTTGAGAGGTATGTCCACGGACGAGGATTTGGGAATGTGTGATCTTTCTATACCTGTGGTTACCAGGTTATGTACAGCCCTCAATATGCTTACCAAAATGACTTACCAGAGACAACCTGGGGCACACTGTATATTTCTAAAGCTTCTTCCTTAAGAATACTTCAGCAATACCTAGAAATTCTCTAGACATGTGGCTCAGTATATTTATCACACAGTTTCACCTAAAGACTAAACCACAGCCATAATTACTTCCTATGGTTTGGCACATTTTCTAGAGATGCTTGTTTTAATAGACTACACTCATGTAAGTATATGTATATAAATAATGTGTACACATATTTATATGTGTACAGTATATGAATATTTATTTATTTTGCTTGTTTACAGGGTACTGTCCTACTAGGCATGAGGCCCATTTTCAGTGGAGGCCCGGGGAGAAAGCTCCATACATACAAACCGTATTAAACAATCAAACATAACATGCATTAATCAACAATGTACAAAGCAAGTCAGTAAATAAATTAGTTATATAACAATAAATAGCACATAATTAACAAATTAACAAATTTAACAAAAAAATGGCACAGTTAGAGATATATGTATATAAGTAATGACCTTTTCTCCTCTGCTGTATTTCTGGAACTATCCAAGGCTTTTGACATGGTGTCACACAAACTACTAATCTCTGTTCTCACTAACATATCCTTTTCCCAATCAGCTGCTGATTGCTTCAACAGCTATCTAACTGGCTGCCAACAATCAGTTGTCTGCCATAATGACCTATCTCCTCAACTTCCTATAACACTCGGTGTTCCCCAAGGCTCCATCCTTGGTTCTCTACTATTCTCAATCTACACCAGTGATCTATTCACAGCCACCAAGCATGCTTCTTTTATACAGTATGCAGATGACTCCACCCTCATCTGCTCAGCCCCAACTATACCTGAACTTCACAAGATCTCACAAGAAGCCTTTACATCTGAAGAAAGCTGGCTATCAAATGCCCAGTTATTACTCAACCTGAGCAAGACTAAACTCCTTATCTTCCAACCCACTAAATCTAACCCAGTTATCCCCCAGATTAATATTCTAGCCAAAGGCAATACCATCATCTCCCCAACAGAACACACCAAACTACTTTGTGTTGAGACTGATACCAATCTCAGATTTGACACTCACATTTCTCTTACCATAAAAAAGGTTCACAAAAAACTAAGTGCATTGTATATAAACAAACAATTCTTCACCAAGACAGCCAGAATTTCTGCTGCCATTTCCCACCTAATCTCCACTTTACTCTATGCCTCTCCTATACTTACCTACCTTAGACAAACAGACCTAAACAAACTCGAGGCTTACTACAACAAAATTGCTAAGTTTGCTACTAGTGCATCTTATCGCAACCATCACTGTATCTCCCTTAGAGAACTTGACTGGCTTGAACTCCCTCAACTTCTTCTCCTGAATCAACTCTCTCTCACCCACAAGTTAGTAAGCTATCCTCTTAAAGTCCCATACCTTCAAGACCTTCTCTAGCCCTACTGCTCCACTAGATCACTATGCTCCAGCAGCAAAAATCTACTTCTAGTGACCAAACCCAAGAACTCAGCAAGAGAAGCACTATTCTCCTGCATTATATCCAGATTACAGAACAACCCCCCCCCCCCCTCCCATAACCACACTACCTTCTTGCAATCCCTTCAAGATTGCACTAAAAACTCACTTAAAAAGTCTCTGGTTATGCCCATGCACCAATCCCAATTAGTAACCCTCCTTTTTGCTTCCTCTTCCTCTCTTCTCCCCTAGCCACCCTGCCTCACACCATCTGATCATTGCATTACTTCCTCTGCAGGCTCTGGCTCACCCTTTACCCTCCCCTTCCCTCATCACTCAATCTCTCAGACCTGTTATAACATGCTTAACTACCTCACTTCATCTCAACTTCGAGTACATATCCAACTGACTTACAACTAGCTTCCTCTCAATACCATGTATACGTGTCTATATTACCTGATCAAATGTTTAGGTTAGCAAATACCTAAATGTCGACTTGTTCATATCAAAAAATTAAAACAGAGAACGGACAATTTAACGTAGGGAATGAATTCCCTCCGCAGCAAAAAAACAAAAAAAAATTAAACCAAAATGAATAGGGGGGCTTCAACCCCCACAACCCCCCTAACTAAATATACCAACTCTGAGATCGCTCTACATTGGGGAAAGGGGCAAAATCCACATAACAGCCAAGGGAATTATTTCCCTGTGTTAAATCAGCCCTTCATGTTTTCTTGGTTTCGCTATTACCAGATTGACATTTAGGTTTTGGCTAACCTAAACGTTCGATCAGGTATAAGGAACCCCATGTATACTACTCACTCAGTCTCTTCTTTTACTCCTCTGTCTTCCCCTTCCATTATATTAGCCCTTCTAGCGTGTTCCACCTTTGGGTGGAGCATCTGCTTTATATCTGTTTGAGTTTAGTGCAATATTTGTATATACGATTTAGGTTTATGAGTTTAGAACATATCTGTTTGAACTTAGTACTATCTGTATATACATCCTACCTTTATTCCTAGCCCCTAGCTAGATAATGGTATATCTGCTCATTACTATGTTTCATATTATATGTATATCTAATGTTTGCTGCAGTATGTATTATTTGCTACTGCATGTATATTCAATTGTTCTTCATGTACTCTGCTGCTCATTTATTGTTCTGTGGAGTTTTTCTTCCCTGACTTCCGCCGAAAAAAGACTTGTGTCCAGTTGAAATGTCCCAGTAAATAAACAAATAAATAAATGTTGCCATTAAGGCCCATCTAGAACACACAGGTGTGATACTGGAATAGGCAGGGCTACCATTAAATCAGCTACCAGGTAGTGTTTGATGCATGAGGGTGCATCACCAAATTGTCAGCCCAGCAACCTGACAGTATCCATGACAAGCACATCAGGGATACAGTCTCACTCTACTGCCTCTTCTTGTATGGCAGACTACCCCATAGTCACCTTGTTGGTAAGTGCAAACTTTTCTAGTCATATTAATTTCTGTAGGTGTAATTTGGTAAATGTGTTGCCTAGTAGTAAACCCCCTTTCTTCTTATATGTCTCCCACATTTTACTTTTGCTGATGATGCAGGCTACCAACTCAAACCCCGACTCATGACACCAGTCTGTAACCTTAGCAGAGCTGCTGAGGAACTGTTCAATAGGTCTATATTAGAACATCGAAAGTGTAATGGTTCGAATCACTAAAGGTCGACCTTTAATGATCGAACCATTAACATTTCGAATGTTTACAAAAAATAAATAAAAAATAGAAAATCTAAAGGGTGGCAGGAGGGCAAGCCCCCCTGCACTCCCTACACCACACTGCTACTTAAATATACCAACTCCCAGACTGCACTACATTGAAATAAACAGAAATCTCCCCTTACGGAGATTTCCGTTTACCCATTCGATGTTCTGCACTTTCGCTATTCTCGTATTGACAATGTCGGATTCGACATTGTTGGCTTTTGAGAATATAATAGGTAACCCTGTTCAGCACATCCCTGTCCCAGATTATGATTGTCACCGAGTGAGTGTTTGACCTGCTGAAAGCTCATTTCCATTACCTAGATGAATCTCGGGGGTGCCCTGAGTATGACCCTGTTACTGCATGCAAGGTGTTTACTGTGTGCTGCATTCTGCACAACATGATTATACATTGGTCTGGTATTCAACTGTCCCATGATAGCAGTGCAGCTCTTGTGAGTTTTCCTTTAAACAAAGATGGCAGTGTTGGTGGCCAACTGATGGTAGCATCACTGGACCACATGCATCAGGCTTGTTCATGATTCATAGCTACACAGACAAAGATGTGGCATTTAGTCCACCACTATGAATCATGACATTAAAGTAGTAGTACCTCTATTTTAATATCACATAGATTAAACTTGATGCATGCAGTGTTAGCCATAGGCTATGCTGTCTGGAGCATGGACTAACGTTACATCAGTCAGTTTCATTGCTACTTAAAGAAAATAAAAATTCTGCACAATTAATTGATTGTTGTGTGTTTTGTTTGTCATATCCACAATCCTATGCCAGCCTGTCAACTGTGATCTGTACATTAGTGGTAAAGGCATAAGGAGAAGGGACTGACATTTAAATATAATGCTTATGGTGTCTGGCAGCTTGCACAGAAGATTAATGTTGGAAGCTGTAGTTACTGTTATGCAGGGTTTGATTCCCTCTGCCTTCCTTTGCCTACTTTGTGACCTTGAACAAGTCACTTAACCAGACATTGGTTTGGGACAAATGGTAATTTGGGATAGGCTCTCTCCTGGATTGCAAGCCTAGTAAGAACCTATGAACAGCTTCAGAAAAGCTTACTTTAAGCAATACTAACATTGGAAATGGTTTTGACATAATGCTTAAAGTCTTCACCTCATTTAAATACAGTGCAGAAATTGACTCTGATCTTGAGGTATTGGCTGGATTTAAAATTGACCTTCTAGGCAATTAGCTTAATATTCACCTATAAAGTTATTTAGAAGTATTGTGTTGAAGCAGGTGTGTTCATTACCTGTTACTTTTTCAGGCCCATTGCAAGTAGTAACATAATGGTGTGCATTGCTGCATGTACAACAGAAACTTACATGTTTAGAGTTAGACATTGTTACATGGTATTTGCTCAGATTATATAGTTATCTCATCGATAACAATCGTGTGTGTCATCAGAGCAATTAAATTGTCATAATTTGTGCCACCTGAGGGTGAAGTGACAACAGTGTTAATTTCACAAGCTGGATTTATAACAGTCAAAAGAAACTCCTTCACTTGTCTTCACAAGAAAATGTGCTTTATAATTAGAAAAACAGACAAGCACTTTCATCTTTTAACAACAAACAAACTTTATCAAAACTATTAAAACCGTTCTTCTTAAGATCACTTAAAACTTAGAATAAATCATGTGATCAGTATTAGCCAATCAGCATCAGAAACTAAATTTATCATGCAGAAAACTTCAAGTGCTGATACCAGCGGCGGCTGGTGACTTCAAATCAAAGGGGGGCTGCAGGAGACAGCTGAATGGGTGGGGTCAAGGGAAGGGGTGTGGCCAACTAGAAAGGGGAGGAGCTATGTTCAAAACCACAAAAACTCACTTTAATTAAATACGCTGCCCTGGGTGCCAAACCATCATTATGAGAGTCCAATTAAGACAAAAATAAGTGTAGAAGAATAAAAATATTTCAATGCATTGGCTGCATGACAGCTTACTTAATATCTAGATGGAAACAAAAGGTTGTTAGGCATGAAAAAATAAATTACTTTTTAAATACATTACTGGAATGCCAGTCAAAATCAAGTATAAGAAAAACAAGCAGCACTCAACTCAAACCACTTCTCCTTGCACTGCAGTTCTAATTATAATTTATATTCAGCTTTATTAAAGTACCAAGTAACATGCTGAAAGTAGAAATCTCTGTGATGCCCTCACTTGTAAAAATATTTCTTATCCAAAAAAGACCTGCTGCCTGACAACTATCTACTTGTTTCATGGGGAAAACATGATCAAAGTAAAAAATGAAAAGCAAACAAGAAACAAGCTCAAGATACATTGCTTAAAGGATTACTGTACAGGTTATGGACCACACATGATTGGCATTCTGTTTAGTTTACGGGTAAAACCTGTAGAGATGACTGGAAGTCTCCAACAAGTGTGAGCTTTTTAAAATAATGTAATCCTGTCCTTCAATACCCAAGGCTTATACATTATCTAGTTAAGTATTCTCTGCATGGCAACAACAGAAAGGCTTTCAATGTTGGCAATTCTTTAACAGTATGCTTATTAAAGCTTACTTGCATCTTACGATCTCAGACAAGCTTACCTTATGGTCATTAAAGCATTGCTACTTAAACACAGAGCAACAGGCACTTTGAGTAATAAGCATAAATCTGAGTAATAAGCATAAATCAACAGTACAAAAATATTACAGAAACCAGACCATTCTGCAAAATCAAGGACAGATAAAAAGCCACTGTAGTACTTGTGTCTACCTTGGATGGGGGGACACACTGCACATTTACACTGCATAACTACTCCTTGCCTTGCTTGGACACATCCAAAGTCACTACATGGGGGAGTGGGGTGCAACAAGTATGTCACAATTTGAAATGTCTCTGGCTGACTGTGATGGCCCTGACACATTTGTCATACCTCTCAACCTCAGAGCAAGAAATCTGGACAAAGCCATACACAGAAGTGGGACAAAGGCCCAAAAATAAGGACATTTTTTTAAATATTGCTCTAATAAACTTAGAAAGATAATAGAATAGGTCTTGCATTAGTATGAATTTTCTGAAGGGTGTAAAATCTGAAATTCAAATGCCTGTCATTATTTTCTAACTTCAGTCTTTAATGATTTGTCACTAATTTGCCAAAACACACAATTTTATGAAAAACGGACCAAAAATGTGATGCCAAAATATGAAATAGCCACACAATACAGCTGGGAACCTGTCAAAGAAGGGACACTTTACTTTTAGTACTGCTAACTTGAGCAGCTGACAAAATAAAAGAATCTAGATGCATTTCAAGTAATCTATAACTTTGATTATTATAGTTATTTCTTAATTGTAAACCCTCCATGTTTTCTTCCAAAATTGCTATTTTGCGGAGGGATTATTAGGGGGAAGAGCAATATTTTGAGCCAAAATCGGGGACAGTTGAGAGGTTGGCTATGCCTGATTCTATAAAGCAATTTATTTGCATGTACCTCTCAACCTGTTAATGCAGTAAATCTAAACAAGGTCAAATATATTGGGGGAACATATAAACAGTACTAAAAATTGCTCTTGTATAAATTGAGACAGTTGATAGAATAACAGTTCTTACTTTAGCATGCATTTTTCTGAAGGTTATGAAGTCTGAAACTCAGTGTATCATTATTTAGTGACTTAATTTCTAAATGATTTGCCAGAAAACTACAAATTTTATGAAGAACAAGCCAAAAATAAGAAGCAAAAATCTATTCATTCTTTGAAAATCTGGACAGTTGAGAGGTATAGTTCAGCTGGGCCTGTCTCAGTTTTCTACCCTTCCCCCCTGACAAAATCATGGTTGAATGGAGCCTCTGCAGCCATTCCAATGATCCATTATTTGGCTATTTCACTCCATTTACCATAAACACTAATGTGCATACTGCTTTACTTCTGTGATGAGTTGGACTTCATTTGAAAGTTTTATTTTGTATTTTACAGCACAAACACTAAGACATCTGCTAAACAAAGCAATGCAGTCTCACAATGAAAAACAGACTTAGCATTAAAACTTCTCTGCCCTTGAAACTCACATTCATTGAAACAGCATTGAAACCCACATTCAAAGAAAATACATTTTGCCAGTGGCAGATAAAGATTAATTTTGGGCTATTTTCAAATCATAGGCCCCTTGCATATGAAACATACATGTGCTCTTTGATACACCTTCCTCATGGTACTAAATGTATATTCCTTGTACAATACAGTACAGTTGTTAGAGGGCATTTTAAATTTGTTTTGAACATTTTTCCAGTAAGCAATGAAACAAAATGCATGCACCCATAATGACAAAACTGCCCAGTTCAGAACATTTCCATCATAAAAGTCTACTCAGACTTCCACAGTCCACCATTATTAGTAAATATGCACAATTCTACAGTCCACCATTATCAGTAAATATGCACAATTCTACAGTCCATTATCAGTAAATATGCACACTTCTACAGTCCATTATCAGTAAATATGCACAATCTCTGAAGAAGTATAAGTCATCTAAATATTTCCACATTAAATAAATGTGTAACTAATGAAGAGGTTGCTGCTAGCAAACACCTTTATATTTCATGGTTTCATCGAAAAATAAAGTGTCTGTTGCTCCTCAGGAATAAATTGCCTATATTACATTCAAAAAATGAAAAGCTAGTAATATTGCAAGAGGAAATGGATGGCAAACTAATAACAGACTCATAGTTAGTATCGTCACCAAGGAGAACATTCTCAGTATGGCAGCATCCACCCTTTGTGGGAGTAGAACTCACAACCTTCTGCATCAAAAGCAAGTATACAACCTGTTGTGCTATTAACAAGGCAAACCAACTTCACTTAAGCAACACTAAACTTCTGTTCCCCTGCAGCTCTCAGCTCCTTGTAAAATCTACTCAATACTCAACTGCATCTCAACTTTGCAGCACAAGAAAACTGGAAAAAGCCAAAATTTATTGGGGGGGGGGTCAAAAGTCCCAAAACCAGGGACACATTAAACATTGCTTGTATAATCTTGGAAAGTTGCTAGAATAAAATGCTGTGTTGCCACCATACATTTTACTGCCAAGGTCCCTGTGCAAAACAGTCAGAGCAACATACCACTATGCCAAATCAGTTGCTTTGTAAAAGAGAGGAAGACTGAAACTTAAATGGCTATCATGTAGTGAATTCAGTTCTCACCATAGCTGTCAACCTCTTAGTACAAAACACCTGGACAAACCCAGTAATGAGGGAATACAGCCCTCAAACATATTCAGTGAATTCAGTTCTTGCCATAGCTGTCAACCTTAGCACAAAAAACCTGGACAAAGCCAATAATGGGGGAATACAGTCCCAAAAATAGGGACAAATTTCAAATATTCATCTTATAAACTTAGAAAATTGCTAGAATAAAAGGTTTTGTTACTATGTATTTTCTGAAGAACACGAAGTCTGAAATTCAAATGCCTGTCAATTTTACATCTGACAGAACAAAAACAATTTTCAGCAGAGGCCCAGGGAGAAATACTGCAGACACGTCTTTGTAAAATGGCAGGGCACCAGAGCAAATCCACACAAACACAGGGAGGAGATGCAGACTCCACACAGAAGGCACCCCAGCCAAGAATCAAACCAGAAAAACATAAAGCTGTGAGGCAACAGTACTACCACTGCACCATCAAATATGTAAGGTATTAAACATTCAGAAACCTGAACTCTGAAATTCAAATGCCTGTCAATTTTATTTAACATTTGTTAATCAGGACAGTCTGACTTGGAACAAAAAAACAATTTTCAGCAGACGCCCAGGAAGAAATAATGCAGACATGTCTTTATAACATGGGGGGACACAAAAGCAAACCCACACAAACACAGGGAGAAGATACAGACCCCACAAAGAAGACACCCCAGCCAAGAATCAAACCTGATAACCTGCAGCTGTGAGGCAACAATGCTACCACTGCACCATCAAATATCAAGCATTGCAACATTTACAACCCACAGATATTATGAGGAACAGATCAGATCAAATATGAGGCAAAAATATGCAATTGTTTTACAAATGGTGGTGGGTAGGGAATTCAGGTCTTTAACACCTGCATACAAGGTACAGGGTTCAAGCCTGAGGTATTCCCTACCACACACACACACACACACACACACACACACACACACACACACACCTGTAGTAGCAAACCACAAAAACTAAATATACTGCCCTGGGTGCCAAACCGTCATTATGAGAGTCCAATCAAGACAAAATGAAGTGTAAAAGAATAAAAATATTTCAATGCATTGGCTGCATGACAGCTTAATATCTAGATGGAAACAAAAAGTTTGTGAGGCATGAAAAAATAAATTACTTTTTAAATACATTAATGGAATGCCAGTCAAAATCAAGTATAAGAAAAACAAGCAGCACTCAACTCAAACCACTTCTTGCACTGCAGTTCTAATTATAATTTATATTCAGCTTTATTAAAGTACCAAGTAACATGCTGAAAGTAGAAATCTCTGATGCCCCCACTTGTAAAAATGTTCCTTATCCAAAAAAAGACCTGCTGCCTGACATCTGCTTGTTTCATGGTGAAAACATGATCAAAGTAAAAAATGAAAAGCAAACAAGAAATAAGCTCAAGATACATTGCTTAAAAGGTTTACTGTACAGGTTATGGACCACATGATTGGCATTCTGTTTATGGGTAAAGCCTGCAGAGATGACTGGAAGTCTCCAAGTGTAATGAGACTCTTAAAATAATGTAATCCTGTCCTTTATTACAAATACTGGCATATGCATTTCAATACCCAAGGCTTATACATTATCTAGTTAAGTATTCTCTACATGGCAACAGAAAGGCTTTCAATGTTGGCAATTCTTTAACAGTATGCTTATTAAAGCTTACTTGCATCTTGCAATTTCAGCCAAGATTACCTGATGGTCATTAAAGTATTGCTACTTAAACACAGAGCAACAGGCACTTTGAGTAATAAGCATAAATCAACAATACAAAAATATGACAGAAACCAGACCATTCTGTAAAAATCAAGGACAGATGAAAAGCCACTCTAGTACTTGTGTCTACCTTGGATGGGTGGGATTCTCTGCACATTTACACTGCATGACTACTCCTTGCCTTGCTTCGACACATCCAGAGTCACTACATGGGGGAGTGGGGTGCAACATGTATGTCACAGTTTGAAAACGTATCATTATCTCTCACTTCTGATGTTACTCCTTCTCTCTCTGTTCTGCCTTCAGCTGTCACATTATCTCTCACTTCTGATGTTACTCCTTCTCTCTCTGTTCTGCCTTCAGCTGTCACATTATCTCTCACTTCTGATGTTACTCCTCCTCTCTCTGTTCTGCCTTCAGCTGTCACATTATCTCTCACTTCTGATGTTACTCCTTCTCTCTCTGTTCTGCCTTCAGCTGTCACATTCTCTCAAAAGCTTTGACTTCCAGATGTTTTACCTTCTGAACCGGTTTGGGTTTTGATGTCCACCAGGAATGGAATGGACTATCCTTTACTGCCTCCTGTACACCCACAGAACCTGCTAGACTGTCTCCTGGGTCTGTGGGCTTTGTTCAAGCTGTATAATAAGCTATCCCATGTCTTATTTGGACATATTGGCATGTGAAATCCTTTGATTTTTCACTCCATCGACAGGGTGATACTGATATCTTTGCATAGTTGTCAGTGGATTTAATTTCTGCCTTTTTTCTGACCTACTTTAGCTAAAAACATAAAATATATATTATGCAGAATGAAATCTTTGTTCATTTGATTTGCTGCTGTGAGAGTAGAAGCGCGCGCGCGCGTGCACACACACACACACACACACACACACACACACACACACACACACACACACACACACACACACCCCTTATAGCAAACCACCATACATCCAAATCCCTGTCCACACACTTACCTGTAGTAGATCTTGTCCGCAAAGTTTAAACATGTGAAACCACCATAATCCACCATAAATCCAATCCCCACAAGTGAAACCACCATAAATCCAAACTCCGCGCAAATCCACACCAGACCCACGAGATCTTGACCCTGCGCGCAAAAAGACCCGCGAGATCTTCCCCCGACGAGACTGCAGCAAACTCCAGACTGCTGATATTGCAGTCCGTGCCCGACGCGTTTTCCCAGTGAGTTTCAGGACAGTCTATGCAGTTTAAAACTGCATAGACTTCTGGGAGCTCTGTTCCTCATGTTTCCCAGTCAGGACTGCTGCTGAGACAATCTGCGCATGCTCCAGACTCTCAGCAGCAGTCCGGACTAGTGCGCATGCGCGAAGTCCGCAAATTAAAATTTTTTTTTTCATTTCTTTTTATTTCTTTTTATTTTTATTTCTTTTACTTTACAGTTGAGGAGGCTGCAGTCCGGCAGTCCAATAGCATGGGCCGCCCCTGGCTGATACACTTTAAAGATAATGGGGGAATTCATTAAAGCCTACAAGATTTTTCTGGGGGTGTATGCATCACAGAGTGATGAGTACACCAGCATGAATAATTTTAGATTCAGTAAGTGTCGCTTAGTGGCAGGCAAGTATGCAAAACAGGGCAAGTTTTGTGGAATGCAAATTTCTTCATAAGCAGTTGAATCTTATGCAAATAACCCAGATAGAGTGATCCAACAAGCAGAAAGGCATCTGTGTAGACTCTGTGTCAGTCTTCATAGTTTACTCTGAATGTTTACGTGTACAGGAGTCTACACGGATAGAAGGCGTTGTAAAACTCCACAAATATTGACATAACTACCCTGAAAATGTTAGATCACATATATGTGTAAAAGGTACATTGTGGATGTCTGAAAAGGAAGGGAATATGTAAAATTAATAAAAATAGTTAATAATAATTTTTGTTTAATAATTTCGGCATATTTGTGCTTTTTGCTGCAGTGCGCAAATGTGCTTAACAGAAAAAAAAAAAATAGAAAAATAAAATGTAACATTTCTAATATCGTTTTCACATATGTACTGCAGGACCTTACATCAGGTCCATACAATGGTGCATATGTACTGTTACCCAGCTCACATGGCCATGAACTGTGTAGTTTCTAGGCTGTCAGCGTAGATAGGCATGCAAATCAGGTGGATTTCCTGAATTGCTAAAAGGAGCAAACATGTCCGCATATCCAATTCATGTAGGCTCCTACATGATGTTGATATTTCCACTAGATAAAGATGACTTCGGGGGGTGTGTCTTATTATTTGTTAGGATTTTTTTGTTCCCAGCACACGATTGTGAGGCTCGCTGCATAGCTTTGCCTGTTCATAAAAGCAGTCTACCTATTTATGTATTTATTTATTTTACATTTGTTAACCGGGATGGTCCAACTGGATGCATGTCCATTTACAGCGGAGGCCTGGGGAGAAAAGCTCCAACACATATATTGCACACATGTACACATCAAGGCACCACCTGATGAGCAGGGTACAATCTATGTTAACCACAAGGGGTAGCACTCACTCAACTGCCAGGTCATGTGCAATGCCCAGGGGATTATCCTGAATGTGTGTGCTGGCAACCCTAGCAGTTATCAAGACTCCAAAATCTGGCACACATCACAGCTGTACCAGATGTTTGTTAAGAGGGACATCCCACAGGGCCATTTACTGGGGGATGTTGGCTAGGCCCTGGAACCGTGGGTGATGACACCCATGAGAAATGCACACACACCCATGGAAGAACACCATAATGAGGCACACACACAAACTAGGAACATCATAGAGCATGTGTTTGGGCTTCTGAAGTCATGATTCCTGTGCCTCGATATATCTGGTGTAGCCCTGCCGTATACTCCAGCCACATCTGCACAGATATTCACAGTATGTGCTACACTAAACAATCTGATCCTGTGGAAATGGCTGCAGCAGGTTCAGCAAAGGGATACTCAGCCCCCCCACCAGTGCTTAGGTCACCAAAACTGCAGTCACAGGAGGACATGGAGGAGGAACACCCTGCTGATGTCCCTGTAGACAGACATAGGCATGGTCAGTATGCCACAGCTTTGGCTAAGAGAAAATGCATAGCACATTCACTGACAACCTAGGGACCTAGGGGCTGACACCTTACTTCTACTCACATACATGAATTAAAAATTGATGCCAGGCAACTCACACATCCTGTACCTATCCATGTATTGTCTGTGTACTGCTTGCACCAGGCAGAGTCAGCCCTGAACAACAGTTGTGTCAATTGCTGCATTTGCAGGGTAAGTCTGTAACCTACACAGTAGTCTAGTGGATT
>NC_056732.1:794440253-794705253 GCF_019279795.1 Protopterus annectens | reverse complement strand
TTAACAGTTACACAGTATAGGGTCAAGTGTTTGTAGATTACCTATAGCTTTGTTGATAAGGTCCATGATGATTTGCCCCATGGCCTTACAGATATGTCTAGTCAGGCTAATAGGTCTATAGTTCCCATGGTCCATGGATGCACCACCTCTATGCAAGGGGATAACAGTGGCCATTTTCCAGTCAGCTGGGGCACAGCTGGTGGTTACATTATGATTGCAAAGTCCCACTGGTGTTGGTGATCTGTGTTGGATCCCATGTAGGATGGGGCCTGCGATGTTAGCAGGTGCAATAGATGCTGTGTTTGTCACCTTAGAGAGGCTATTTATGGCCCACTCTTTAGAGATACAAGGTATGGGACAGGTTGTAGGGATGTCATGGTGTACGTGTAGTGAGGACAGGGGAGTGCAAATGTCACAGAGCCTATTGGCCAACAGGTTTGCTATGTCTACAGACTCATTATATGTGGTATCATTAACTACAAGGTTGGCAACAATGTGGGCCTTTCCTTTTACATTACACATGTAACTACACAATGCCTACACGATGCCTTGTGGTTGTCCTTTGTAGAGGAGGCTAATTTTGTCCCATACTTTGTTTTATAGGACTTCCCAATGACACTTATTTGTTTGTTTAACCTGAGGAAGGAGTGCTTCTATTTTAGGGGGGCTCCCTCCCTTGTAATCTTAGACGCCAATGTCTACCTCTTATTGTAAAGCTTGCTAATGGCAGTTTTCCACCAGGCAGGTTTACTATGCCCTGAGGAGCTTGCTTTGCTCCTGTCAGGTACAGGCAAGTCAGTGCAGTTGTACAGGTGCTTGTATAAAGCATTGGTGTACAGCTTGACATAGTTCCTGTTCCATCTGATGGGGGTGGTGCAGTCAAGCTATTTATACCATCACATAGGATGTTATAATTTGTTTTGTTGAACTTTATTACTTTATCTGCTGCAAGGGCGGTCAGGTTTTGAATGAGACCAATATTTGGTTAGATCTCACCAGGGAGGACCTCACAGTGGAGGTTCTACAGTGGTCACCCATATTAGTAAGCACCTGATCCAGCCCATTGTCTCCCCTTGTGTAGATGTCAACCTACTGGTCCAGGGCATTGTAGTTAAGGAAGTTGACTAACTCCTGGGCAAGTGAGTTTGAGCAAGAGTAATCCACCTAGATGGTAGGTATTTAAAGGCACTCAAAGCTATCTTGTTTTGATGTATCTTGATAGTCTCAAGTAGATCCATATGAACACACTGGGTGTCCTGATTCATGGAGTTGCTCCTGTAGCTAACAATGTCTTGATTAGATGCCCTATGAGCAGTCAATAACACCTGCAGTTTTTCCAGGGAATCATTCTGTCTAACCAGTCTAGATGCTTATCTATCCTTAATGAATATGTAATGTCTAACCAATCTGGATGTTTATCTATCCTTAATGTATATGTATACTCCAGGGAATCATACTGTCTGTTAAAGAAAATTCAAAGATTAATTCAATTAAGGTTCAGCAAGGCATCCTTTATTACTTGCAGCAAGGAGACAAAGCATGTAGGTACAAGGTTTGTCTGATTTTTAATAGCCCAGCCTGCTGTTTTTATATAGTTCTTTGCACGTACACTATACAGTTCTCTGCACGTACACAGCAGGTTCTTATCAGTTAATTGCTGACTTTTACAAAAACATCTTTCAGAATTTAGCTTGTCCACAGGGCTTACCCTGTCAAACCCAGTTTCTGAGTTATGGTCCTGTAACTGTCTCTTCCTAACACAACATTTATCTGTTGCTAGTGTGAGGCCCCTATCCCAACATTCCACAGCAAGAACAACAGACCTTTAGGCATCAGCAGCTTTTACAGAGACCACCAGTATTTACACATTTTACGTAGAATAAATGTATTAACTCAACCCTTTAAGTGCAGAATTGTACACTATACTATTTGTACATTTCTAACATTTCCCCCCTTTTAATACTTTATTCTTATTGTTTAATGAGTCTAAAACAAGTCCATTTAATTTATTGACCAATTCCACTCAGGGCCTTGCAGTCAGAGAGTCATTCGGTTTAGGCTCAGTAAACAATTCTTCCGCCTCCAATTTTAGTAGTTCTTTATATTCAGTACTTTGTTGGTACAAGGTCTTTGAGACTGAGGCATCTATAGTGCTTTTTGCCAGTCCACACATGCAGGGGACGCAGCAGCATCCACAGAACATCAATATCACTGCTCCAACACAAATGGCGATCAACAGATTCATCAAGACACTGCCCCATCCCCAGAACCATTTCTGGAAAAAGTCTGTTAAAGGATTTTGACCTGGCTTGGTCAAGGCAGATACTTGCTGAATCACTTTGAAATGGCTATCTATTTCATGTTTATTGTTTGGGATAAACGAACAGCATTCCTCTTGGATTAACATGCAAGTACCTCCTTTTGCCACCAGGGTGAAATTGAGAGCCTATTGCTCTCATAGCGGTCAGTTTATCTGTCACCAATTCCAAGGCAGAAAAGGTTGCATTGCTCAATGTCTCAAGCAGCTTGGACAACTTTCTCAGTTCCCAAATCAATTTTACTGCTCTGTACTGAGGTAGTATGCCAGCCCATGATATGACATCATCACCGAGAGCCATGTGGGACAGTCCTTTGTCACTGATGTGATCCAGATCATGGTGATATATCTATGATGCATCGATTCAGCCTACTGGATTGGCAGGTTTTTTAACTTCTCGAACATTTCAGATTTTCCCTTGAGGTAAAGTTAACGTCTGTCGTATAGCTGGAACTAGGTAGCCCAAAAAGCAACTTCCGGACCACTTTCTTGGTAGCCATGTATATGCTTTTCTTCCACACACAAAATAACAATCTTCCACTTTAATGGTGATGTTGATAAACTTGAAGCAATCCCCAAAGTCCTGCTGTCCTCGAAACATTTACCAATAGACAGTTTCCATTTCCTGGACAAAGTTAACTACAGAGTTTTTAACAAGTTTTCTTATAGATAAGAAATTTGCCACACAACCCGAATTGTCTGTAGTGCAGTTATAGACCACTGTTTTGTTACAATGGCTCTTTCCTACCCTAATTTTATCAAGTTTCTGAAAACACACAGTTCCGTTTTGATGGAAGGCCAGCTGTAAGGCAACCGCATTTGCAGACGTAATATTAGCCGTGTTGCTCAACAAGCTTGTCCATGTCTCGGTGACATTTAGAGGAGATGCCACTAAAGGTAATCCTCCATGTGCAGTTGGTATAGCTGCACAGATCCAACAATTAGAGACATTAAGAGTATCTGCATATGCGTACTTGATAGCCTGATATGTGTTGAAAGCAGGATGCCATGCTGCATGCTTGCTAGGTTCAGTAAATGTGGTGGAAAAGAGAAATGACCATAGCAGAAAAACAATGACCACAATAATAGTCAATGAGATTACCATGCAATATTTTTGTGGAAAGGGTTGTCTTTCTAGTGTTCTGTTTTTTTTCATTTTTTCCAAAAGGATGGAATTCAATTTTCTTTGATGCAACCATGTTGCTTAATCTGGGTATTTTTATCTTATTTTCTACCCTATAGGACCTTAGCACCGATGATTGTTTTACTGGGTTTGAGAAGGATCAGTTTCTATTGATCTGATCCCCCATTTGTAGCCTTTTGTGCTTTAGGGTCCCAATGGAGAGGTAAGATCTTTACCCAATTCGAATTTCTTCATTAACTTGCAGTGTGTCAAATGGATCCACGAAGCTCGCTATGCAATCTTGACTGCAGTTGGTGTGGAAGAAGCACCTGGCAGGGACCTTCCCACTTCGGTAATGCCCAGTTCTTCCTCTTCATGATCTTGATCTACACCCAGTCTCCTGGAGTTACTGTTATTTCCGGTGCCTTAGTCTGCTCTGAACCTGAAACAGAATTAGACTGCAACAGATGTTTAGAATTTAACAGTTTCTTCATATATTCAGCTAATGTAAGATCAGCTTCCTGGTCTGAAGGCATGAGAGGTTTCCATTGGGGTGTACAATACGCCCTCCCATACAGTTTCTCATATGGGGTCAGCCTTTTTGCTGAGGGAACTGTTCTCATGTTCAACAGTGCCAGGGGTAAACAGTACAACCAGGTTTTCCCAGTTTTAGCCATTAATTTCTTCAGTTTAATTTTAAGTATACCATTATGTCTTTTGACCAACCCTGCAGACTGAGGATGATAAGCACAGTGATTTTTTAGAGAAATACCAAAAAACGTACTTAGCTGTTGTGTAGTTTGGTTTACAAAGTGTGTTCCATTGTCACTATATATTCTCTCCAGAATGCCAAACCTAGGAACAATTTCTTTCACAAGAACCTTTGCTACTGTAGCTGCATCCGGGTTCCTGGTTGGAAAAGCTTCCACCCACCTTGAGAACATATCTATAATGACAAGGCAGTACTTCTTATTTTCACATTTATTTAACTCTATAAAATCCATGCAAATGGTGTGAAATGGGTATGGAGGTGTGGGGAAACTCCCTTGACTGGGCCGCACTGCTCCTTGTGCATGATATTGATTGCAAATCTGACATGCTAAACAAAATTTTTTAGAGTAGTTTGAAAATCCATATGCAGTGAACACCTGATTCACTATCTGTACCATTCCCCCTGTTGAGACATGGCATTGCCCATGGCTCAATAATGCTGCATATCGAAAAAGATTAGAAGGTAATATTGGTTTCCCTTCTTTTGAGATGTACAAACCATCTTTGAAGACGGCCCCCTGCTTTAACCAAAGCCTTTTTTCTACCTGTGTGGTCAATGATTGCATTGTTTGTAGCATGTCCAAATTTAAATTTTCAGAGGGTTCTAAATCTTTTACAAGTTGTAAACAAGCTTCTGCAGCTGCTTGCTTTGCAGCAGCATCAGCTCTTGCATTACCTTTTGAGATAGCATCCTGCTGTTTTGTGTGAGCTGCACATTTGCAGATAGCTAAACACTGAGGTAATTGAATGGAGTTTAAAAGATTCAATATGAGCTGTGCATGATTTATGGGTTTACCAGTTGATGTAATCATACCTCGGTTTTTTTCATTGCTGTGCAAACACATGCACCATGGAAAAGGCATATTGACTGTCAGTAAAAACATTTGTATGCTTACCTTTAGCTAAAGTACATGCACGCATGAGTGCAATCAATTCTGCCACCTGTGTGGACAAATGTCGTGGTAAGGGTTTTTCCTCAATAACCTCTGTGTCGGATACTACAGCATAGCCCACTAGGTTCTGCCCTGCTGGGTTCTTTTTGCATGAGCCATCTACATAATATGTCAGATCAGCATCGGTTAAAGGTATATCTGTGAGGTCTTTTCTAGGTAATGTTGTCTGCTTGATCTCCTGCAGGCAGTGATGTGGAGTACCATCTACAGAGGTAGGGAGCAGAGTTGATGGATTCAGGGTTGTGCACCGTTAAATTGTCATGTGAGGCTGGCTCAGCAAAACAGTCATGCAGGAGAGATGTCTAGCTGGGGAAAGGTATGATACCTTTTCTTGTAACAAAATAATTGCTACTGCATGAGGGACCCTTAGGGTGAGTGGGTGAAACAAAACTACTGAGGCCGAAGCCTGTACTGCCATAGCAGCTGCAACAACTGCCTGAACACAATAGGGTAAGGACCGTGCCACTGGATCTAACTGTGATGAATAATAAGCAATGGGACGTTGCTTATCCCCATGTTGTTGCATCAGGACTGATGTCATATAGCCGTGCTTACAGTCTACAGTTTGAAAAAAGCGCTTGTGATAATTTGGTAACCCCAAGACAAAAGAAGACGCTATTAACTGTTTTAAATTACAAAAGGCTAAATCCGCCTCCAGTGTCCAAATCACCTGGTCCTGTGCTGCCATAGGCTTTTTGTATATGAGGTCAGACAAGGGTGCCACTTCCAAAGCATAGTTTGGAATCCAACTTCGACAGAAGTTAGTCATACCCAAAAAGGACATCATTTCCTTTTTGGTAATAGGTTTTGGAGCCTGTAAAATAGCTATTTTTCTGTCCTCATCCAAGGTTTTACCTCCATCAGATATTATATAGCCCAAATATCGGACCTGCTTTTTCCAAAGCTACAATTTTTCCTTGTTTACCTTGTATCCCTCAGCAGCTAAAAATCATAGCAATGCTAGCTTATCTTCTCAGCAAGCTTGTAAAGTGGAAGCTGCTAATAAGATATTATCAACATAAAGCAGGATTTGACTATTTCTCAGTGGGCTAAATCTTGCTAAATTACTTGACATCTCTTGTGAGAATATCGTGGGGCTCTCACAATAACCTTGTGGTAGTCGAGTGTATGTGTATCTTTTACCCTGATAAGTAAATGCAAACCAGAATCTACTGTCTAGATGTATCAGAATTGAGAAAAATGCATTACTAATATCTACTACAGAAAAATATTTCTGATGAGGTTTTACCCCATTTAAGAGTGTATGTGGATCAGGTACCATAGGTGCCCTAGGCATTACTGCCTCATTTACAGCCTGCAGGTCTTGAACCATGCGCCACACTCCATTTGACTTCTTAACTGGGAACAAAGGTGTGTTATATGGTGAATCAGGAGATTCAATTAACACACCACTTTTAAGGAGTGCAGCTATAATGGGCTTTATCCCTGCCTCTGCATCTTTTCTCAGCGGGTATTGACATTTTTGAGGTCTAAAAGTTGATTTTGGAGTAATCACCACTGGTCCTGCCATGCGAATAAGGCCTACATTTGACTTTCCTGTGGACCACAGTTTATCTGGAATACTTTCCAGAGCATTCTCTTCCTCCTTTAACAGGAGTATTTGTCAAATATTCTTGCGAAAATGTAGGTGTATTGCTTGCTTAGTCTGAGTTACCCAGTTAAATTTTTGTACCTGCACTCCCTGCTCTGAAAGTTCTTCTCTGGTCTATTTTTTCTATCTGGTAATATTTCTGCCCAACTCTACCCATTTTGTGTTTTTGTCTTTAGTGAGGCTTACATGTTGTAAGAGGTCAGATTTGTAAAGTGCTGTCATTTCTTTAGGCAGAGAGCAGCTGGCTATGCTATTTCCCATTGTGTCCCAGTATAGGTTACGTAACACCAGCCTAGCTGTGGGATATTTAAACAGCTTATCCATGTAGTCCTCATCTGGCCCTTGTGTGTCACGAAAATACAGGGTGCAGTGCAGTAATGGCTGCTTCTTAATATCTAATGAGGGAAATTTACTAATGGCCAAATCTGTTAATTTCTTGGTTACAGTCCATGGGCCAGTAGTAATCAGGTCCTGACTGTACCAGTAAAACATCTCACCTCTTGGCTGCACTACACAGGTATCATGCACTTCGCAGATGTCAGTCTGCCATTGTGCTTACATCCCTTGTATAGTTGGGACCACCGCTATGCCAGATAACTGCATCAAGTCTCTGCCTAAGAGATTTATTGGGCATTTTGCAGACATTACAATTTTACTTCTCTGTGTCAACCCTGTTACAGGATCTGTGATCATAATTTTGTGTGAGAGGCTCCCGGTATAGCTGCCCATTTGCAGCCTTAACAAATATGTAATCTGAAGACCGTGTACACTCCGGTAATTTAGAGGGATGTATCAGGGTCCATGAAGCCCCAGAATCACACAAAAAACTAACCTCTCTTCCTTCCACCAAAAGAGTGACTTCTGGCTTGGTATCTGCTAAAAAGAGTTCCAAGCACAGAAGTGCCAAGTCCAATACCTCATCACTTTCATTTTTATTGTCATCCCCTCCACCATCCTGTGCTTCCTCCATTTTTATTTCTACATTACCATTTATCCTGCTTTGTATTGTAACCCTTCCCTGTGCTTCCTGACTATCATATAGTCAGTTATCACCTTTTTGTTCATCCGTCCTTGTCCTATTATTCCCTTTGCAATCCCTTGCCATGTGACCTTTCTTCCCGCATTTAAAACATTCTCCCCTCTTTTTACGTCCCTCAAAATCTTCTGACTGTTGGTCAGACTGCCTACCTTCCCTATTTTTGCCCTTTTTTCCTGGATGTACCACATATACCTCAGCCCCGTCTTCTAATGAAAATACCTGCATTTTCTTTTTCTTTTTGCTATTAAAGTGCCTCTCAGCATGCCTTGCATACTCAAGCAGTGGTTGTAATCTGCTTGTACGATGATCTACCATGTGTTTTGTAATAAAACTACTAATAGGAGCACTGCTCCCCTTCAGAAAGGCATTTTTTAACTGTTGTTCATAGCGGGAGTCTACTGTCTGGTTGTCAGGGATTTGCATCCCACAATGATTATTAAAGCACTCTATGAGCCTAGCAAAATAACAGTCGACTGACTCGCCTTCTTGCTGGACACACTGATTAATACAGGTCCAGTCTGCCCATGGTTTCCACTTATCAGAAATTCGGTTTGTAAGCCCTGTCACTTGGGCATCTAACCCTACTTTGTTATGTGGAAGGGGTCTCTGCTGAGCATCACGAGGATTCCAATCACCACAGACCATGTGCCAGTCTGGACCTATAATTTGTCTTACCACTTTTTTATCTCTTCTCCATTTAGGTTATAGCTTAGCCTCATACCTTGCAGGTCCTCTGAAAATTTTGGAAAGTTGACCCTAGGGTGGGGAATACCCTCAGTGGCCTTCCTAATATCTTCAGGACTCCAGGGTCTATATACTAATAAAGTAGGGTCTTGGTTATCCTGACCTGCTCTGGGATTAGGTACCTCAATAAGAGGACAGAGTTCTTCTTCCCCACTAGTGGTGGCCTGGGTTTCACTAAACAATCCCCAGACTTCGAAATTTTTATCATCATCATCTGTGTTTTTTGTTTTGGACCTAGTCCCTATTGGACCCCTAACTTTAACTAGCTTTATTTTTACAGAGTCCTCACCTCCTGTGACTACAGGATGTAGAGGAGGCGCTCTGTGTTGATTATTTGCCCCGTATGCTGGTGGGGGGGGGGGTGCTGAAGCTAGCACTAGGTGGTTATCCTCTTTATCTAAAAACATTGTTTTAGAGTTTTTTTCTTTCTGATCTCTTCGGTTTGCTTCCTCCAGCCATCTGTGTGCCTGGGGAATTCCTAATTGTCGCTGTTTTTTAACTTGCCCTTGGAGTCTGCTTTTAATTACTTTATCAATTTGAGAAGTGAAGATTTATCTAATTTTCCATCAAAATCATACTTAGTTACCCATTTTGAAAAATATCTAACATTATCTGCGCGCTGTACCTGCATATATTTACCATCTTCTGTTAATGGTGGGTCTTTTGATGTTTTTGCACCACAGTTATAATTCCCCATTTGCTCACTACGTAGTTACCTTTAGTAATTTTATCTATTACCTTCAATTTTTTATGTGTACCACGGATTTTGTTATAGTCTCTTCAGAATGACTGTCTAACCTTCTACTATCCTGTTCACCTAGTCTATGACAGAACTGCAGTTTCTCTCTGTCCCAGACTGAATAAAATACAATCAAACAGAAATAAAATGCAGTTTTCCTGTCCCTGACTGAATAAGACAGTCTAACAGAAATAAAATGCAGTTTTCCTGTCCCTGACTGAATAAGACAGTCTAACAGAAATAAATGCACTTGCCTGTCCCTAATTGAATAAAACAGAATAGCAAAACCCACCTTACCTGAGACTATGTAATTGACCACTGATTCGCGGATACTCGTCCTTCAATCGCAGATCAGAAGGTGACTGGCCTCTTTTGATGACAATTCAGTTGGAGGTCTTTATATTGCAGAAGAACTGATTTGATTTCTTCCCCGTATGGTTTCAGCCACCTGGCCGTCTGATCCGAGGTGAAGAGAGGGCTCCAGCTCGAAGGACCAATCTGTTAAAGAAAATTCAAAGATTAATTCACGTAAGGTTCAGCAAGGCATCCTTTATTACTTGCAGTAAGGAGACAAAGCATGTAGGTACAAGGTTTGTCTGATTTTTAATAGCCCAGCCTGCTGTTTTTATACAGTTCTTTGCACGTACACTATACAGTTCTCTGCACGTACACAGCAGGTGCTTATCAGTTAATTGCTGACTTTTACAAAAACATCTTACAGAATTTAGCTTGCCCACAGGGTTTGCCCTGTCAAACCCAGTTTCTGAGTTATGGTCCTATAACTGTCACTTCCTAACACAACATTTATCTGCCGCTAGTGTGAGGCCCCTATCTCAACATTCCACAGCAAGAACAACAGACTTTTAGGCGTCAACAGCTTTTACAGAGACCACCAGTATTTACACATTTATACAGAATAAATGTATTAACTCTTAATCCTTTAAGTGCAGAATTGTACACTATACTATTTGTACATTTCTCTAACACTGTCTAATGAATTTGGATGTGTATCTATCTTTAATGAATATGTATACACCACCACCATTACTTTGCATGCTTTAAGTTTGAGGTCTGAACGTGTGGAAGGAGGTGTAGCTTGGTATGGCTGTGGTGCTCTCTACATCCTTGACCCAGGTGTCTTTGACTGCACAAATGTCTGGATCTTCCCAGGTGGAGAGAACTTCCAGTGAGCGGAGTTTTGTGGTGACATTCCTAGGGTTTAGCAGCATAACCGTGATGTTGTTTGTAGATTGCATTTTCCTCACTGGAAAATTTTCCCTTGCGACACCATCTAACAGGTGCACTATGGGGGTGGCAACAACCTTCACCAGTAGCCAAAATCCCAGGGGTGACAGATAAAGTCCATCTCTGGCAAAGCATTGAGGTCTATACAGATAGTGGATCCCCTTACAATGATACCATACACTAAGGCAATTACTGAAGTCAATTATTTTTCATTTGTATTGAGCCATCATCCTAGGTGATGGTAAAATGCAGCTCAAGGCCAAGAGCATACCTGCCTGTGACACATAGTAAGCTCAGTCATGTCTCTGCATATAGTTCAGAGAGGTAAGTCTCAAGATGTACACACCAACAGGAGCTATGAAGTAGTCATAAGAGTACCTGATGTTGACAGACTTGAGTGCATGTGTGATGTGGCATATTCTGTCACCTCACAGAAAGCTGACTATGACCTTTCCCTTATTTAGCCTGGTGAGATGCACATCAATGTGTCTCATGATGTAATCACCTATGAGTAATATGTCTGATTTTGTGTTCTGCCTTAGGTGTTTGACAGTGAAACAGTGGTGCATGAGCTATTATGTGTACTGTGTTCTGTAAGGGTATGATTATGTGTAGGAAGCTTGCATTTGGGTTTCTGAGGTGTCCGTTGTTTATTTATGTGTCTGGTGGTAAAGACCTCCACACATGTAGGTATGCATGATGTAGGTTTGGGTGGAGTAGGAGGTGAGGTGTGCATGTTGGTAACCCGCTCATTGTCATATGTACTGACTGGTGTGTGAGCGAGCATGGATGCAAGGTTTTTAATATAGTCACATCTCTGATAAGTTGTGTTTGTCTGGAGTAGGAGTAGAGGGTTGGGAATGCTTTCCACATCTTCTCAACTGTCAGTGATAATGCCATTAGCAATAGATTCTTGCTTGTATATACAACACAACAGGCTATGGTTAGTCAGTGGCTTGACAGATACTTACATCTAGCATGTTATCACCTTTATGTTGTCATTCTAAGGTAAAACAGTACCTGAAAGTGTAGCATAACATGGTAGATTGAGTATGATGTTTTGCCAGACATGTGGCACTTGCATTAACCATCATACTGTTATTAGACAGGATTGCAGAAGCATACCCCCAAATGTGACAATGTATAACTGCAGAAAAGTTAGGGTCATGTTGCTACACTCTTGTGATCAACAGCCTCAAGCACACTGTCTGTAGGCACTCTTTGCAGTGTAGATGTGGATGTCCATGCATGCACAGAAAACTTGTTTAACTTCGCAGTCATTACTTTGGCCTTTCAAGTCTACAATGGCTGTCAAGTAACCAGACAGTAATTGGATGCTGTATGAAATGATGTGGGAACACAGAATTGTGTTCTGGTAACATAAATCTACAGTATGACATACCTAGGACATATGGGAGGGAGAAACACATTGGCCAAAGGTGGTCACTCCTCTGCAGTAGGCCTCACATCCATGTCACGCAGAAGTCCACCATCATGCTGTTGAAGGGCAAGCTGCATGAATTGCTGTGAAATTGTTACCTAACATGGATCACTACTACTGTGGAGCTTGCTAGAGCAACCTTGGACATCTATGTCACCTGACATTGAACACTGAATTGCGATGCAGAATCTGTGCTCCTAATCACCATGAGGTCAGTACCCTAGTCAAATACTACGAGGCTCAGAACACAAGGCATAGTACATGCAAACGTCAAAAGATTGCTGGCTGCTAATCAAGGCATCTACCTGGAAAAGGGTATGTCAAGCCTACATAGCCTTACATCATGGGGGACAACTGTGTGGATCAACAAACAGACTGTGGCCTGCTTGTCATCTTGAGATTGTACTAATGTTTGGCCTCTGGTGAGAGTAAAATAATGGGAGCTTTGTATCCCAGCAGAGTGTGGCTTTGGTGAGACCAACAGTAACAGTAGTTGAGCACCAGAAATTCTGGGGACTCCCCTCTTTTCAGCATTCTTCTCAAGGTAATTGTTTTCAGTATGCACTGCTTTATTAGTGTTTGACTGCAGTTTCCCCTCCAGTGTTTGCCTGTGCTCTACACAGACTCAAACACCTTGGGTGACAATTTCCTTGGAAACCATGATGGAATTAACTGCAATACCAAGTTGCACGTAGGACAACCAGCATGCAGTGACAAGTACTGTCCCCAGAAGTCTTAGTAGTCTGATATTTAAAGCCATGAAAATAATTATTATGGAAATGATTATTAAAGATGTAGTACAACTACAGACACTGGACCAAACCCAGTCTGGTTTTGTCAAGGGAAGATCATGCCATCCCCACCTAGTGGACCTCACTGAGTGGTAAACAAAGCAATGGATGAAGGGAAAAACATTTACTCCACCTACCATGTTCTGAAAAGGCATTTTTATAATTAGGCCATTAGGCATTGTTGACAAACTGTAGGGGTTAGTTATATTTAGTTACAAACTAGTATTTCAGCTGGTGTTTAGCCAAGTGGCTGACAGACATTATCCAGGATAATAGCACTGGGGAGTCCACTGCTACAGTGAAGCCAGTCACCAGTGGACTCCCTCACAAATCATTCCTGGAACTGCTCCTTCTAGGCATTTACTTCTCTGCAGTCACATCCACTGTCATTGGCCTCTGACTGACTAAATTTGCAGGTGATTCCAAATTAGGAGCTGCCATTGAATCCCACACTGACTCAACAGCTATCCAGGATGGGCTGACACAGACATTCAGTTGTTGTCAGAGCCATGGGCTAACAGTAAATGCCAAGGAATGCACAATACTATCCCTTGGGAAGTCTTCCACCCCTGGTAACTATCATATTGACTGCACACCTCCAACAGTTGACCAAATAGACAGGGACTTACGGACACATGGATAGTGATCTAGCCTCTGACTGTCATGGGTTGGTAATATTTGGGGATGCATCTATGTTGTGCAACCTATAAATAAAGGAATGGCATGTAAACCCAAGACAGTTATTGTTCCACTGTATTAAACATTCATCACACTTTTTACTTAGTGCAATGTCACCTTTGGTATGTAACTAATTAGGCATATCCAACAACTGTCACATCCACAGAGGTTCCACAGTAAACCAATATGCAGTGTACATAACGTGTCCTATGCAGACTGCATCAGGCCCGTAACTGTGTTTTCTGTCTCTGACATGCCTTGGAGGAGAGGTGTATGTCTGCCATGCAGGGAGATGTCAGACCCCATTGTGTACCTCCTGCATATCCAACAAAGGACTAGCACGAAAATTACCTGTCCTACACTCCTACACCTTGATTGTGGTATAAGCATGACATGCTGGACAGACAGGGTATGTAGCCCAGACACTATACCCAATATGTAACAGGCTCCCAATGCATGTGAAGCACAGTTCTGCCCTAATGCAAATCATATGCAAGTTACATGACAGGATGGGGAACATGGCAATTATAACTGCTTAAGGACAAATGTCTCTAATAGACACAGGGAAACTGTAGATGGTTCATCTCTCATGCCCTGGCTTGTACATTTTTCAGCTCCCAAAATCCTACTTATATGCCGTATAAGGGATATCAGACCTTGTCAGCGTTTAGGGATGCATGGCTAGGATGAAAGAAGCCCTTGTTTTTGTTAGCCTGTTATACACAAATGAACCTATGGAGCCATGCAGCTATACTGTTTTACCTTTCTGATGACATTTTTCTTCTGTGCTGTCATTCCATCCTGTGCTCTGACGTTGATGTGTTTATTGTAGATGTGTACCATAGGTGTATCCTACACAATCTTGAAAGTGAAACGTAAACAATTCCATGAGACAACTTTTATTGTTTGACTACACAGCCATTACAACAGCATCCAATGTAATGTACACAAAATTATGTGGTTAAATCATTAGTAATGCAGTGTACAATATTTGCAACTGACCAGTACAAGTAGCATGTCAAAGGCATCAATGTATGATACAAATACATATTAATTTAGATAGTCACCCTGTGCATCAAACACATAGCTTCATTTTTCCTGCATGGATAAGAAGGATAACAGGAATGTGACACAGGTATCATCACTTGCACAGGGTGTTGCATGGAGGTGCACGAGGCCAAGGCTGACGGAATAGGTTGGCAAGTGTGTGAGTCAGAAAGGAAAGCAGGCAAGACAGACCATATAAATGTGGCGTGTGTGTCTGTGCATGACCTGAATTTGACAATTGTGTGAGAGTGTCTGCATGAACACAGCCAAGCTCATTGCTAGCCCTATGGGTCTGTATGTTGGTCAGCTATGAGCCTTGCATGGTAGAGTGGACAGTTCATCATCTCTGCCCCCAAAAATGAGAACTGGCTCTACCAGGAGTTGCACTGGCACCTCCATGTCCATGATCAGATGCTGGGTTACTACCTGAGGGTGACTGCTGTCTGCTGGGACCATGTCCTCCACAGGAACACCCAGGACCACAAGCCCATGGCCTGCCACATCTTGGTGTGGACAGCACACTTCCCTCTGGAGGGCTGTATGTACTGCCACTACAGGAGTGTGACTGTGCACGGCCATGTGGACTCTCAGCAGATGTAGTTGCTGACCTACATCCACAAGTCTGATGCTTAACTTCAGCCAGACATTTCATCACAGCCAATGTGCATTCCAAGACAGATAGTGTGTGATCTGTCTCAGACCAAATTCTTTCCACTGCATCTAGGGTATCAGCAACCAGGTGGAGACAGTCACAGATGTCAGACTGTGCTGCATTCATAACCCTGAGCATTCATCTGGAGTTCCTTTTGGAACATGCATGTGCCTCCATGACAGCCTTAATTATGCCAAGTGGCATGTTGTGAGACACCTGCAACAGGTGGTGGAGGGACAGCAGGCCTCTTATGAGTACACCTATCAATCTGCCTGTATGGCACCTCGCCAACTGTTTGGCTATGGCCAGTGTCGACACTCACTGCAGCCACAGTAACCACACTTCCTTGTTCAATGTCCCCACCCTCCAACTGTCCAATAGCGATGGCCTCAGAGGACTGGGAATGTGTAGCCATAATGACTATGTACAGTGATAAGGAGGCCAGATGAGTGATGTAAACCTCTATGATAGATTCATTCCCTGCAACCACCAGCTGTGCCTCACTTTGGCCACCATCATCATCAGAGTCTGAAGAGACACTAACATCAGGTTATGAAGGGGAAAAAGACCAACCTCCCAGGTCACCTATGATATAAAGGGAAAGGCATCACATAAATATCTGCACTACTATGCTCTGCAGTACTATGTTGCAATATATGTTAAGCTGTATACACTGCTGTCACTATTACAGTCTTGCATAACCCACAATCTGATATAGTAGGACATGAGGACATTATTTTCTAACCCAAATCTGTACATATTTGAAAATAACTAATCTTTAAGCTAGACTCTCATGAGAAAAACATAAATTTTCTACACTGTTGACATTCTGCAGAACTCTGTACAGTTTACTGGTATGACCATCTGAAAAGTCCGGACAACACTGTGAAATCAATCACTATGGTCACACTACAAGGCAAAGATATGACCCTAAACTGTGTACAGTCAGAACATATCTGTACATTTGTCAATCATGCAGACAGCACATCACTCCAGCCTGCAGGCCTGGCATGGCACTTTAGCTAATACCTTGAAGTAAATCTACATCTCTGGCAAAATGTTTTGTGCCTACCAGCAGCAGGAGCACAGCCTATTCCTATTCCTGATGGTCCTGAAAAACCTTTGAGGGAGAAGTAATGCAAACAGCACCACATGTTACATTATTGGTACTACATCCAAATTTCTCATTTACAGTAGCTGCTATGTTAACAGGTATGTGGGTCACACTCTCTGTGCAGCCATGGTGGTGCAGCGGTTAGCATTGTCATCTCACAGCTAGAGGCTCTCTGGTTTGATTCTTGGCTGGAGTGCCTTCTGTGCAGAGTCTGCATGTCCTCCCTGTGGTCGAATTCACTTTAATAGACATGCAGGTAGGTGTGTGTGTGAGTGTGTGTGCTTTCCTTGAAGGTTGAGCACCGGGGTGGCAACTAGACACCATAGAAATTCACTGCCAATCATTAGCGGACTAGAGTTCCGCTGTGGCAACCCCTAATCGGGAAAAGCCGAAAGACCGTTTACTATGTCCATATTTCTCCCATTTACAGTAGATGCTATGTTAACAGGTATGTGCGTCGCAATCTCTTCATGAGCTTAAAACTGCAGATAACCTCCTCCCCCTGACCCCATAGAATACCTGACACCCACAAAAAACTATACACACCTGACATGCTAAGTGTTACAGTATTCCAATGCTGATCAAAATAAGCATACCTGGATGCTCCTCATGGAAATGGTGACACCTACATCCATGACGTATTGCGTGATGGATGCCCAGGAGCTTTTCTGTGTTGCAAGGTTCACCAAGAATTCTTCAGTAGCTGACAGAGGTTGTGTCACTGCAGGCCCACTACCAGTGACCTGACGATCCGTGGCCAGATCCTCTGCCCATCTGGGTGCCAAGTGGATCATGTCTGTGGCATGGTGTCGTAACAGCTCATATATGCAATTCTGGTGAACCACAGCATTTATGTAATGGACCAGTTTGTCCTACAAGGCATGTTGCTCTTGCCTATTTGCCCTCCCTCTGAACATCATGACTTGGTAGTGTTGTCTTAATGCCTCAATTATGAGGTTGGTTTCAGCCTCACTGAAAGGTGTCCAGCATCTGGAGTGCATGATATCACCTGAAATACAACAAAAAATGAAAACACATGTCAGGATCACATATGCAGGTGCACAGTATGTACAGATGCAGCAATAAAGGAAGGCTATCAATATTCCCCACTTGATTATACATCTCATATACAACAGTGTGCCAGACATGCAAAGGGTGAGGAACCAACTAGGATGGTAGCAATAGTGACCTAATCGTGTTTGTGGCATGAGAGATACTCACATATGATCACACATCCAACACAGGAGTCCACTTGTAGTGTGGCCCATAGCAAGAAACCATCCCCCCTCCCCAAAACATATATATAAAATACAATGCCAAACAAATAGCTGTGTAGTAAAAAGATAGAGGGGGAGACTTTAAAAATACTATTGAATTAGTTGAACAAGAATGGATTCTGCTATTCCATGCTGACAAGCCTCCGAGCTTGAACAGCATGGTTTCACTTAAACCCTTTCTCAAGGCAAATTCACTGAAGCATTGATTGTATTGTTTTTAAGAGGTGCTATACATTGCTCCTTTAAGTAAGCTGTGTTTTATTTGTATGATGTCATCATTTGTTTGTTTTAGTATTTAAATGCGATGCTGTTTGTTTGATTGTAGTCTGAAAAAACGATGTATCAGTGAAAGCACTTACTCCATTAAATGCTTTTGTTTTTAGCCTTGTTACAACTGGTGTTATTGTTTTTCTTAGTATAATTGCACAGTTACCTGCTGTTAGATACCTTACTCACATGCATTAATATGCGCCTGGCTTTATAGTGATGTATTCCTATACCAGAGTCCAAGTTACACTCCTATTTCTGTATTACTCTTTTATCAAATTTGTACAACATGACGTGATGCATAACATTGCTTAAACAACCTTAATGATGGGAAAATGACAAGTATTATGCTTTGTTTAAAACATCTGTTTCAATTAAGAGCTATATGGCTTGGTGGCTTGATGCACTGTTATGAAGGCGCAAAGATCCTGGGCCCGAGCTAGGATGCAGATGTACTTTTTGAATGTGATTAATATTTTTTTCACACACATATATCAATATAGCACCATTTAGCATAGCTGAGTGGCACTGAGCATCATGCAGCATCACACAAAAAATCTTTAAAGAAATGACACATGGGGAGATAGGACAGTGGTGAAATGGGGTGCAAGCAGGGGGGGGACATAGTGAAAGGCAGGTAGGTATGTGCAGGAAGGGTGTAGGAAAGAGCCATAGCTATCAATTTTGTGTACAGCAACAACTGTGCACTTTGACAGGCTTGTTAGCTGAATTTGAACTCTCACCACTAGAGAGGGGTGAGAAAAAGATAAGTGCACTGTAAAGACAATTGGACCAAATTAAGTGTGTCCAGTGGACACGTATGTGAAATGGAGAGCTATGTATGGGACAATATATACTTTTTTGGGAACAGGTGCCCATTTTCTTTTTTTTAAGGTGAGAGTGGAATGTTGGGGAAGGTACATAGGTATGTGTAGAGGAGGTAAGTTGGGAAGGTGAGGAAGCTTTTGCAGACAGACAAGACAACAGACAGGTTTGGTGTGTGACACAAGAGGGGGTTAACACCTTGGTTGGGGAGGGTATTGTGGAATCCTAGTCCCATGGATGTCAGACATGGTAGCAGTGTGACTCACGTCCTCACTCATGGGACTGTCAGTACTGTACCTTCACTGTTCCTGTGGAGGTAGTGGTTGATGCTGGAACCTGGGGTGAGGCTACCCTACCAGGATGGACAGCATGCTGTCCATCTGGAATAGGCATGCACCAGCAGTTTGGTGCAGCAGCCCATGTTCCATGCCTAGCATTTCATCATGGGTGACACAAGCACCCCTTCCACTTCCACTCCCAGAAGGGAGCCACCCATAGCATGTGGTGTGGAACTACCAGATAGAGCAGGTAGTGCAGGGGCAGCAGACAGAGTGCCACTAGGCTGCGGCCGGGATGTGCTGTGCCCCGGTGCAGCGGCCAGGGGAGCAAAGGTAGGTGGATCACCTGGAACTGGCCTACTTTGTCACACTGTAGGAAATTAAATATTAACATAAGGTAAAAATACACATAACCAAACAAATGTAATTAATAACATAATAGAAAAGAATAATAAGTAATAGAAAGAAATAAAAAGGAATATAATGAGGAATACAAATAACGTAAATTAAAGTATTTTAACAGCAAAGCTAACATAAGAAGTAATTACAAATAATATATTAATAACAAATCTTAATAATAAATATAATTAATAAATTAAAGAAGAGAAGGATTGGGGCAAAAGAGAGAAAAAAAGAACATCAGTAACGTCACAGATAATATAACTACACATTCTACTACTGCATACTTCTACATATGTTGGATTTCAGTTGTGAGAACAGTGACTGCTAATACTGTATAGGAGATGTTGCTCTCAAACTGTTAGCATGGGACATTATGGACCAGGCCCTACCAAACAGTGTTAGAAAGGCACAACTACAGGGAACATTTTTACATAGTGTGATCATACTTTACTAGCAAGGTGTTCTGATAACAGATTTGTCATTACACTATATTCAAAGTAATGTCATATATCCAAATCAAGGACCAGACATATGGGCAGTAGTCATTACATTCTGGAAAAATCATGACAGTTGAGAGGTATGTTCATGTATGCTAATTACACTAGACAGCTGGTTATTTCTCAGTTGGGATTAGAACCCACAAGCAGTGACTACAGGAATAATGTGCACTTTATTTGAATATAATGAATTCTCAAAGCACTATCTCCTTTAAGACTTTTATTGCAACATTTTGTGTGAAATCATACATTCATGCACATGCATAGCTGTGTCTGGTATTGGACTGGAAACCAAAAGCAGTGACCAGAAGAATAATGAGAACTTTATTTGAAAATATTATTTATAAAAGCATAATTTCCTTGTATTGCTTAATGTCACTTCAAATCTAGCATTTTCTCATACATATCATCTGTCTAAGACTTCTGTTAACTTACCCATATACTCTGTTCTTTTACTGAGTGCTATCTACAGAATACTTCAGGAAAATGATCAGAACTCAAGCTTGAACCTTAATCTGGGTATTGCACTACGTTTATTTCTGACATTTGTTGGTACATTATTTATTCATACAAATATAACAGTTGACTGGTGTCAGATTAGAACACACATGTGGTGAACAGACAGACACATGCAGTGAATAGAGGAATAGAGAACCCTTTATTTGAAAAATTACTTATCCAAGACCATTGTCACCTCACAGTAAGACATTGTCCTGTTCAATTCTCAGCTAGAGTGTCTTTCTGTGTGGAGACATGCATGAATGGGCGTACCTTCATTGAAGTTTGTGCATCAGGGCCAGCAACTTGGCACGTAAAAATTTACTGCCAATCATTAGCGGACCGGAGTGTCGCTGTGGAGACCCCTAACCGGAAAAGGCCGAAAGACACAACAACAACTTATCCAAGACCATCTCCTGTTACCCATTATTGCTTAATGTCACTTGAAATCTGTCATTTCCACACATGTATGGTTGTGTAGGAAGTCTGTTAACATATCCATATGCACTGTTCATTTACTGTTCATTTACTGAGTACTGTCTACAGCATATTCCGGGAAAAATTATCAGAACTCTAACTTAATCCT
Source organism: Protopterus annectens (assembly GCF_019279795.1). Classification (NCBI taxonomy): domain Eukaryota; kingdom Metazoa; phylum Chordata; order Ceratodontiformes; family Protopteridae; genus Protopterus; species Protopterus annectens. The sequence continues at coordinate 794,684,357 of NC_056732.1, read as the reverse complement.
TAATCCTGATATTGTACTACATTTATTTCTGACATTTGTTGGTGCATTATTTATTTATTGGGTGGCCACGGTGGTGCAGTAGATAGCATTGCTGCCTCACAGCAAGAGGTACTCCGGTTCAATTCTTGGCTGGGGTGCATTCTGTGTAGAGTCTGCATGTCCTCATGTGGTCACGTAGGTTTCCTCCTAGTGCTCTGGTTTCCTCCCACATCCCAAAGACATACTGTAAGTGGATTGGACACTCTAAAATTGGCATTAGGTGTGAGTGTATGCCTTCTTTGGAAGGTTGTGTTCCAGGCTGGAAATTTGACAATGTAAAACTCCACTGCCAATCATTCTGCAGACTGTTATTCCACTGTGGTGACCCCTAACTGGGAAAAGCAAAAAGAAGTTGGTGTATTATTTATTAGTTAATATATAAGAGTTGTCAAGTGTCAGATTACAAACACATGTAGTGAATACATGAGTAACAAACACTTTTTTGAAAAGATTGCTTATCAAAGCACCATCTCTTTTTAAATGTTATTGATAATGTTGCTTAAAATATGGCATTTAGACACATTTAAACAATGTCCAGGACTTCAGTTAACTTACCCATATACCATGTTCATTTACTAAGTGCACTATACAGCATTATTTCAGACAAAATGAGCAGAATGCAGGCTTGAACCTTACTGTGGGTATTGCACTACCTTTATTTCTGTCATTTGTTGGTGCATTCTTTATTCATTTACATGTAACAGTTGAGTGGTCTCTGATTAGAACACACAAGCAGTGAATACAGAAATTGTGAACACTTTATTTGAAAACATCACTTATCAAAGCACCATCACTTTTTAATGTGTATTAATTAATGTTGCTTAAACTCTGACATTTATACCATGGATAGCTATCTAGGGCTTCTGCTAACTAACCCATATACCCTGTTCATTTATTGAGTGTGAGCATTTTTCAGACAATGATCAGATCAGAGCAGTGACTCTTAATCTGTGTAGACCCCAACATTATCTGATGGTTGGAAACTATGCTACACGGTACTGCATGCTTATTTGCTCTATCATTTCAGATATGTACTGACACATTAATAAAGATGTAGGATGTTCCATGTATGTCATACCTGACTAAGACTGCAACATCTGTATTTAGTTTATTGTATTATTAAGTTATGCATTAAGTTATTACTTTGAAGATTTTCCTACTTATCACACTACTGTTTGGGATATACTTTTCTGAGGTGCAAGTCAAAACCAGTGGTCTGTGGCTGTCCAGGTTTATAGATGACTCAAGTTGGGCACTGTCTTAAATTCCCCTAGTGATGTGAACATCCTTCAAGATGTCCTTACCCAAACTAATGACTGGTGTCAGAAGCATGGCCTCAAACTGAATGCCAAGAAATGCATCATTGTCCCCTTTGGGTAAAATTGCATCCCCACTTATTATCACATTAATAACAATGAACTAAGCACACAATCAGTTGTGAGGGACTTGGACACCTAGGTTGATAGCAACCTGAATTTTTACCACCATGTTGCCTCCATTGTACAGAAGGCTTTCTACATGGCCTATCCCATAAATAAGGGTATTTCATCCAGGAACAAGGAGGTCATAACATCCCTGTACTCCACCCTTATGAGACCCATTATCAAGTACAATGCCCCTTCAGTATGTACCTTGCCAAGCACATACAGCAGCTGGAGAGACCACAGAGGTTCCTGACCAGGAAAATCTTGGGTCTCAAACACCTATCCTATACAGAGGGGTTAAAAGCCCTGTCCCTCTACTCAGTCACATACATACTGCTCAGAGGTGACCTGTGACTGGCATACAAGGCCATCTCAGACCCAGCCTTGATCGAGTTGCTGCATATCCGTAAGTCAAACTCCACTCACCCAACCCACACACAAGGTCTCAACCTGGTCTGTGACATTAATAGAACTTGTTGGTGGGATAGGTTTGTGCCCCACACACTCCCCCATCTGTGGAATAGACTCCCTCTCCATGTCAAGCAGAGTACCTCTCTAGCACTCTTTAAGAGGGACCTGGATGACTGGATGGGAAACAGAAACTGCACCCCTGGGATCCCACCTATGTCCCTGCTGGACAGGGGAAACAGGTGCTGACATTGTGGGAACATGAGCAAAATTCTTGGCTAGGCTTATAAGGCCCTCTGTGTCAATAGCCTAGTGTCATCCTATGAACCTATGAACCTACAAACGATTGCCTCATCCTGGCCAAGTGTCCTGCATGGGACTGGACATTGTGAGCCCATTTTACTGCAGCTGTGGTAAGAGAAGCAAACCATTATTCATACCAGTTTTGCACAGATTCAGCTTGTATTTTTATAAATTACTGAAAAGCATATTTACATATCTGTGCGATGTGCCCACCCATAGCCTCTTGGACCCAGGTGTCCATGGTTCCCCTTTTCCTATGCCTCAGGTCATCATAGTAGTGATTACACTGCTCACCGGTGTGGGGGATACCAGTAGCACTGGTTACGTCTCTGACAAAATGATCCTAGGCCTCAGACTTACACTCTGAGCCCTGTTAGTTGCCCTGCAGCAGCCGGGATCCATAATGCTGTACCAGGAGTTCCACAAAAGTCTGGACTCCTGCACTCCCCACTTTTGCGCATGAAAGCACACTCCCTCACCTACAGCAGCAGCCATATCTACAGCCAAGGTATGACTCCAAAGAATGATGTGAAATTCCTACCGATTGCCCTTTATAAAGGGTGCATTCCCACCATTGCACATCATACTGTAATTTTCCCATGTTTAAGTGAAGCTTAGCAATGCTCAAACTGGAAAAAAAACGTTGACCATGTTTAAACACTGATTAGCATTGTGCAGCTTTTCTAAATGTTACAATTTTTTAATTTACACTAAACTGATGTTTCAGTCACCTGACACATTTTCACAGTAATATACGAAGAAAGTATGACTGCTCAGGACTCGAACCCGAGGCCTACTGCACTGTCGGTCATAACTCAACCTATCTAACCACTGGGATATTGAAGGGAATTTCTATATTTTCACATATATTACAAAGGTGACTGTAAGTGTAGCACAGCTTCACTGCATGGGTTTGCACATTGCTAAGTACTGCAGAACTAAAACAATTGAATACATAGGTTCATAGGTTCTTAGGTAGGTACTAGGCTATCTGCCCTAGGGCATTTATAAGCCTAGCCAGAATTTGTTGGCTTTCGCCTCCCTTATTGACTAGATTCCTGAGCCTCTATCCAGTAGGGCCATAGAAGTGATCCCAGGAGCAAATTTACGATTACCCAACCACTCGTCAAGATTTCTCTTGAAGAGGGTCAGTGAGGAGATCTGCCTAACATGGACTGGGATTCTATTCCATAGTGTGGGGTGCCTTTGGCATATGAATCTATCCCTCCAGCATCTCCTATTTATTGTTGTGTTAACGTTTAAATCCCTGGAGCGTGTAGTTCTAGTGGATTTGGTTTTCTTGAGGTGGAGCATGTCGAACAATTCCGGGTTGGACATAGCGTTGTATGTCAGGCAGAGATCACCTCTGTGTAGGCGGTAAGTAACTGAGTAGAGCTGGAGTTTCTTTAGTCGAGCTGCATAGGGCAACTATTTGAGGCCCACGATCCTCTTGGTGAGGTATTTTTGAGGTCTCTACAGCTGTTGCAGGTGTCTGGCAAGGTAAATCCCAAATGGGGCATTGCACTCAATTATGGGCCTGATAAGTGATGAGTAGAGGGGCACAATGACCTCTCTTGATCTAGATGTGAACCCTTTTGTGATTAGGTGGGCTATATAGAAGGTCTTTGTAACCACTTTGGCAATGTGATTGTCAAAGGAGAAGGTACTATCTACTTGGGTCCCCAGAACCATGATTACTTCTTCTGAAATTAGTGGATTTCCTCCTATATGGTAGTTTGTGGGCTCTTCGTTTTTCCCAAAGGGGATGACTATACGTTTTTTGCATTTAGCTTGAGGCCATGGTTCTGACACCAGGTATCAGTCTCCGTAAGGCCTTTCTGAAGGATGCTTGTGTCAGCCAGAGAGTCGATTATGGCTCCCAGCTTGCAGTCATCTGCGAACTTGGTCAGCCACAGTCCTCCCGTGTTTGCCTGTACCTTAGAGAAGTATATACCGAACAAGAGTGGTCCCAGGACTGATCCCTGTGGGACGCCACTTGTGACTAGTTTAGAGTCGGACAAGGCACGCGCAACTCTGACCATGTGAGTTCTATCCCTGAGCCAGTTTGCAACCCATCTTGTGATGTATGGGTTGATTTTTAAGCTGGTAAGCTTATTTATGATACCTGAGTGGGGTATTGTGTCGAAGGCCTTAGCGAGGTCTAGGTAGGCTGTGTGGACTACCTTTCCCTCATCTAAGGCATTGGTAACTGTTTCAAAGAAATCAACTAGGTTTAAGAGGCAAGATCTGCCTTTAACAAAGCCGAATTGGGTGGGGTCCAGTGTTTGGAGGTTCCCAATGTCTATGTTAATGAGATCCATGATGATGCGCTCCATAGCCTTGAGGACCAGGCTAGTCAGGCTTATAGGGCAATAGTTCCTGGGATCTATTGTGGCACCACCCTTGTGGAGCAGGATCACTGTTGCTGTACGCCATTCTTTGGGTACATAACCTGTGGTAAGGCTGAGTTGGAACAGTGAATTCATGTGAGGGTTTAGTTCGTTTTGGAGCTCATGTAAGACACAGCCCAGGATACCATCTGGTCCCATTGATGCTGTGTTTTTTACTTTGGAGAGGACTGCTTTCATCTGTGTGTCTGTGATGTCTGGGGGACTGCATTCTTCTGGGATAGACAGAGGCCCTTTTGGGGGAAAGGGGGGTGAAGTTTGCACTGAACCTGTCCACCAGGATGTTGGCAATGTCTGTGGGTTCAGTGTATTTTGTGCCATTATGCACCAGCTCAGAGCAGATCTGAGAGCTGCCACCCAGATTTTTGATGTAGCTAAAGAACGCCTTCTGATTATCTTTAAAGTCTTTGGCAATTTTTCTTTCGAAGTTGGCCTTTGATGCTTTTATGAGGGATTGAAGTTTCTTACTGGTAATGATCAAGGATGCCTTCCCTTTATGGGATTTTGCCTTGTCATGTAATAGCTTCCTCCTTCTGTTGTATAGCTTGTTTATGGCCAAGGTCCACCAGACTGGCCTCCTGTTCTTGGAGGAATGAGTCTTTGTTTTACTTGGGATGGCACGATCCATGCATTCCTGTAGGTGTTCATAGAGTGCATTTGTAAAGGATTCTGTGGTTTGAGTACCATTTTCCATTAGCCCGGGGGCTTTAAAACTTTCCACCTCGGTCTTGAGAAGTGTGAAGTTTGCTTTTGAGAAATATTTTACAGTGAGTTCCTTTGCTGGGGGCGGGGTCGGGATGTGGATGTCTATTGTGATAAGTTTATGGTCTGATCTTACCAACGAGTGATTTACCTCTGGTGTGGAACATTGAGCCCCCATGTTGGTGATGACCAAGTCCAATATGTTGTCCCCTCTTGTGGGAGTGGTGACCAGTTGTTCCATGGCATTTGAGTTTATAAACTCCAGGAACCATTGGGCAAAAGAGCTGGGACTTGAGTAGTTTTCCCAGTCAATGTTTGGGTAGTTGAAATCCCACAATATCATTGTGTTTGGTGAGACCTTCATATTTTCCAGTGTTCTCAGGAATGTCGAGTGGGGTTCCTGAGACAAGGTGGGTGATCTGTAGCAGGCTATAAACTGAAAATCAGTTTTGCCTACTGTTAGTTGCACGTGGATGGTTTATGTTGCCTCATGCAATGCCACTAACCTGGAGGTGTGGGTATCCTTGATGAAAATGGATACTCTCCCACCTTTAGTAGTCTGGTCCGAGTTCTGGGGCCAAAAAGAATGGTATGAGTTGAATCCTGGTAGTGCTGGGGTGCTTTCTGGAGCCTTGAACCAGGTTTCTGTTACTGCACAGATATCGATTTTTTCCATACTGAGGAGTGCCTCGAGTGCATGCATCTTGATGTTTAGACTTCTGGCATTGAGTAGCATTACCCTTCGATTTTTGTTTTTGGTATTGTCTATGGAGGTGGGTTTGTCAAGAGCCTTAGCCAGTATTCGAAAGCCCAAAGCTGACAGGTGCAAGCCATCCCTGGCGAAGCAACGTGGCTTGTCTAGCATGTCATCCCAGGCTGAAAGACACTGGATCCCCTTTGAATGACACCAATAGCTTAGCCAATTGTTAAAATTGATCATTTTGTCTTTATACTGCGGCATCATTCTTGGTGAGGGCAATATGCTACTCAGGTTCAGGGTCATACTGGCCTGGGCTACATGATCAGAGAGCTCCTCTATGTCTCTTTTCATGTAGTCCAGGGAGGTACATCTCAGGTGATTCACACCAACATGGACAATGACAGAGTCATATTTCTACCTGATGTGGAGTGACCTGAGTGCCTGTGTTATGTGGTGGATCCTGGCTCCCAACAGGCAGCTTACAGTGACCTTCTCCTTGTTCAGTCTGGTGAGTGGGACGTCAGTGTGCCTGACTATAGAGTCTCCAATTACTAGTGTATTAGGTGTGTTATTTAGCCTTAGGGGCTGCGACTGTGTGGCACACTGACTTCGTGAAGTATGTGATATGTGTAAGTTGTTGTGGGGTGGCGGTTGCTTGGGTGTCTGCTTTGGAGGTCTCTGCTGCTTTGGCAGATTTTTATTTAGAGCCTCTGAGTATGTTTTTGTGATTTTATGTGTCTTGTTTGCTGGTGTGTTTGGTCTATGTGAGACTGGTCTTATGGTGTGAGTGGTTTCCTTCTCCTCATGACTGCTTGTGCCAGTCTTGGACTGAGAGAGCTCAGCCTCCAGTTTGGCTGTATAGTTGCATCTCTCACAAATATTTGAGTTTCTTGGAAGAAGGAGAGGGTTGTCTGTGTACATAAGGCAATTGTAACATTGCCTCAAGATTCCCAGATTCATCAGCTGGACTGGAAAGTATACCTGAAACTGTGCTTTGGACATGCCTGGATAGTTTAAGGAACTGGTTTATTGACTGACTGGAATGAACGAATAGGGAACCTTGTACTTCTGGATAGTATCAGGGGGTGTAGTGCTAAAATTTGTTAGCACTTACTGAGAAATTTGAGCAAGTGCTGGGCTGTAGAATGAAGGTTGAGTGCTTACTTTGAGAGTTTGACTAGTTCTAAGGGAAAAATTGAAGAGCAGACTTTGTGGAGCCGGGAATTGTTTAAAACTGCTTAAATGGCACTGTGGTACATTGCTCGATGTTGTGCGATGCGCAAGATCACACAAAACCATGCTAAAGCGAGATTTAAAGCAGAGGACTTGAAAGAGCTAGGAATTAGCCCAAAATGGCCAATAAACAACTAGTTTCTGGGCTGAGACCACTCCTCCAGGGACAGATAGGCTGCTCAAAGCTCCCCACTCTCACTGGTGAACAGAGAAGCTTCCTCCTATCCAAGTAAGGATATGGGCAACACAGGAACTTGTAATAAAGCCCAGAATTCCGCAAAACCTGAACTCAGGACTATTCTAGCTCAGAAAAGGTGGGAAACAAGGATGGATATATATTATATATATATATATATATATATATATATATATATATATATATATATATATATATATATAATCACCACACACAATATACCACAACCACACCACAAACACACGAACCCCACATACAAACCACACATATAACCACCACCTACACACAAACACAACCAACCAAACACAAAAAACCCCACCACAAATAAAAACAACACACACACACACAACACACACACACACACAACACACACCACACATCCACACAAGCCCACACTACACCTTACCACACTACTATCTTACCTAACCCTACCAAACCTTACCCTACCCTCACCCAACTAACCTTACGCCGCCCCCTACCTCCCCCTAACAACTCACTTCGCCCCCCTTCTCGCTCCCCCCCTAAAAACTTAACCCCACCCTCCCTCCCTCTACCTAACTCCCCTCCACCCCCTAACCCTCCTAACCCTAACTCCCTACCCCACCCCACCCTAACCCTACCTAACTTAACCCCCCACACCCCTCCCACACAACTCCCCCACCACCTATCACTTACGACCTTCAATCCTAACGTGCACCACTAACGTCGTCTACTACCGATACCACAGCCGCCCTTCGGCGGGTCGGGTGGCATTTGCCATCTGTTCATCGTCGGTCTTGTCGGTCTTCTCTGTTGTCGATGCATTAAAACCGATTTTCGGTTCTTCTCTTCGATCTCTTTCTGGCCGTCTTTTTCGGGTCGGGTCTTCTCAGCTGTCGAAGCGTCGTGGAGGTCAGGTATATATATATATATATATTTTTTTTTTTTTTTGAAACAGTAACAGATATCAGCAGGAAAACACGGTAAATGCTTTGCACAGGCTAGCACACTTAACTGGGCAGCCTAAAACAGTTAAATTAAACAACAAAATAACTTCTAAAGTGCAGGTAAGCAAAAAATGCGATAACAAGCTTTTTAAAGTAGTAGAGCAGTTACAGACTCACTTTTCAGCGAGAATAAGCAGTCACTAATTTACATCCGGTTTCTATTTTTAGATGTCTAGCAGATGTTTACTGTATCTGTAAGCAAAGCTAAGCATAGCTAAACTATGCACTATACTGCACAAACAAGCACATAAAAAAGAAATTAACTAAAATTGAAGACATCTGGTTTCTATTTTTAGATGACTAATGAATGTCAACTGTATATGAGAGCAAAGCTAAGCATATGATAGCTAAGCATATTAAGCATAGCTAAGCAACACACCACACTGGACAAACAAATACATAAACATAAAAAAATAATAAAAAATACAAAATTGCAATTTATTGAAATTGAATCTGTTGTATACCTCTCAGTCCAAGTTAACAGGCTGAAAGGTATTGTGATGTGCTTACCAACTGTCCAGAATTTTTCTGGACAGTCCGCTAAAGTTCTTGCAACCCCTATAGTGCCTTTTTTAGGCAAGGTTCAAATGACAAATTCAAATTCAACACCTTAACAAAAACTGAGGGTGATGCTACTCAATGCTAGAAGTCTAAATCTCAAAATGGACTCACTCCAGGCACTCCTTAAAATGGAGAACATCAATATCTATGCAGTGACTGAGACCTGGTTCAAGGCTCCAGAAGGCACCCCTGCACTACCAGGCATTAACTCATACCACACTTTTCGGCCATGTAACCTGGACCGGAACACCAAAGGCGGAGGTGTGTCCATATTCATTAAGGATATCCACACCTCCAGGCTAGTTGCTCAGCATAATCCAACCAAGGTTATCCAAGTGCAACTAACTCTGGGCAAAACTGAAATCCAAATTGTAGCTTGCTACAGATCCCCCACCATGCCCCAGGATTCCCACTCCTCTTTTATTGATGTACTGGAAAATATTAGGGTTCAACCAAACACCCTAATAATGGGTGATTTCAACTACCCCACCACTAACTGGGAAAACTACTCATTACCAACTCCTGTGCTCTGCACTTTCTGGAATTCATAAACTCCAATGCCATGGATCAACTTATCCAAACCCCCACCAGGGGCAACACTATCCTAGATATAGTCATTACCAACATGTGTGACCGGTGTTCCACACCTGAAGTCAATGCCTCATTGGTCCGATCAGACCATAAGCTAATTACCCTAGATATCTACATCCTGCCCCACCCCCATTAAGGAAACCATGGTAATTTTTTTTTTTCCAAAGCCAACTTCATGCTTCTTAAGACAAAAGTGATGAACTTCATGACACCCATGCAAATGGACAATACAGTTATGACTACTGAATCCTTCACAGTTGCACTTTATAAGAACTTACACGAGTGCATGGATTGTGCTATCCCACACAGAACCAAGATGCTATCCTCCAAAAAAAGGAAGCCAATCTGGTGGTCCCCTGCCATAAACAAACTGTACAACAGAAGGAAGAAACTGTTGCAAAAGAGAGTAAAATCCCATGAGGGGAGGAGCTCCCTGGTCAGCCTCAGTAAGAAGCTGCAATCCCTGATAATATCCTCCAAAGCTAGCTACGTAAACAAAATCGCCACTGATTCCAAAGACAGCCATAAAGCATTCTATAGCTATGTCAAGAATCTCAATGGCAACACTCAGATCTGCTCTGAGTTACAGCACAATGGCACTAAATATACAGACCCAACTGATATTGCCAACATCCTGGCAGATAGGTTCAGTGCTAACTTTACCCCCCCTCTCACCCCTTAAAGAGCCCATCTCTATACCGGAAGAATGCAAAGTTCCTGTAATCATGGCTGCGCAGGTAAAAAACACAATCTCCAAAGCCAAGAACACAGCATCCATGGGACCAGACAACATACCAGGCTGCGTTCTACATGAACTACAGAATGAACTGACACCCCACCTAAGTACCTTGTTCAATCATAGCCTCTCCTCAGGCTTTGTGCCCGCTGAATGGTGCACAGTGATAGTTATCCCACACCACAAGGGGGAGCCATTAAGGACCATAGGAACTACCACCCCATTAGCCTGACAAGTCTGGTCTGCAAAGCCATGGAACGTATCATCATGGAACTTATAAACAAAGACATTGGTAATCTCCAAACTCTAATCCCCACCCAGTTTGCGTTTGTAAAAGGCAGATCATGTCTCCTAAACCTGATAGATTTCTTTGAAGCAGTCATCAAAGCCGTAGAAAAGGGTAAGGTGGTTCACACAGCCTATCTAGATCTTGCCAAGGCTTTCGACACAATCCCCCACTCTGGAATTATAAACTCACTAAACTAGGTATAAATCCCTATGTCACAAGATGGGTTGCCAACTGGCTCACTGACAGAACCCACACTGTGAAAGTAGCAGACTCCAAATCCAACTTCAGACCAGTGACAAGTGGAGTACCACTAGGTCCAGTCCTGGGCCATCTCCTCTTTGGTATCTACTTCTCCGAAGTACAGGCTAACACAGAAGGTCTCTGGCTAACAAAGTTCGCAGATGACTGCAAACTAGGAGCCATAATTGAAACTCCTAACAATGTGGACATCTTACAAAAGGGTCTCACTGAGACAGATGCCTGGTGTCAAAGCCATAGCCTCAAGCTCAATGCCAAAAAGTGCATTGCCATCCCCTTTGGTAAAAACTCTGTACCTATGAACTACAACATAGGCGGTAGTATACTTAACACTGAAAGTGTGATAAGAGACCTTGGGACACAGGTGGACAGTAATCTCTCCTTTGATAATCACATTGCCACAGTAGTCAACAAATCCTTCTACATGGCACACCTCATCACAAAAGGTTTCTCATCCAGAAAAAAAGAGGTCATTGTTCCATTCTACTCATCAGTCATTAGACCCATTATAGAGTACAACGCCCCTTTTGGTAAGTACCTCACAAGACATCTACACAACTGGAAAGGCCGCAGAAATACCTCACAAAGAGGATTACTGGCCTCAAACAGATGCCCTATGCAGACCGTCTCAAAAAACTCCAGCTTTTCTCCGTCCCATATCGCCTACTCAGAGGTGATCTCTGCTTAACATACAAAGCTATGTCAAACCCAGAGCTGTTGGACATGCTCCACTTAAAGAAATCCCAATCCCTCTGAGCTACACACTCTAGGGACCTAAACCTTGTCACCAAAATAAACAGAACATGCCGGAGGGATAGATTCCTGTCTCAGAGACTTCCCATACTCTGGAATAAACTACCTATCTATATTAAACAAAGCTCCTCATTAGCACTCTTCAAGAAAAATCTTGATGATTGGATGGGAAATAGGAAATTCACCCCAGGGATCACGTATGTGGCTCTTCTCGACACTGGCACAGGAAAATAATTTTCTTGGGTGTCAATAGCCACGGTACCTTTTTGGCTGGGCTTGCATAGGCCCCAGGGTTAATAGCCTAGTACCTACCTATGAACCTATGAATTAAGGGATAGACTGTAAAGTGTGGCTTACATGGATTCAATATCAGTGTTACTGTGATCTCCCTCGGCAGCACACCATAGTTAATATGTATGGTACGCTGCCGAAGAGGAACTATGGCCATGCACACAGATATATTCCATGTAGGCTCTACATGGAGCCTGCATGGATTTTATTGAATCCTGGGGACTGTGTATGAACCATTATATATATTTTCAGCTATATATACTTAGTATTCCAAAGATTTTTGTTTCAACGTTAACAATAAAGAAACATTCCTAGAAATTGATTCAAGGTTCCCACAACAGTTCTATTCATTCAAGTCTACATTAACAGGGACCTCCTCTTTCAGGGATATTCATTGTACTAATAACAAAAACACAACCTTCTTGTAGTTTGCACAAATAAGTGAATGATTAATATTATCCTTCTTAGTATCTTTAACATGCTCATAAATCCTTCCTTTAAAGGGACATTCCATTTTCCCTTCATAATATGGATTGCAGGAAAGACGTTGTACAAAGTATACAACTGTTTTGGTGTTGCAGTTGCATCTGCAAGGGCAGGAGATGGCCCTCTAATAGTTTTTAACTGAGACCTTTGCTAAATTCTCTGCAAATTCCATAGCTGGACACTTCTCCATTGTGAGTGACAGAAATATCTCAAGACCTCTTTATTATGGTCTTGATATTATGCGTCTTTCTAAAAACAGCTTTTTGTTTAACTCCTAAAGTTTGCATTAGGTTTAAGGCCATAGCTATTTTACACTTTTACAGATATGCCCTACATCCCTTGAAAAAGATGAATGAGTTATAGGTCCTAGCTCAAACTCTGCAATATTTCATCATAGTGAATTCTAAGAATTTCAGAATGAGTTTGTAAACCAGACTTTAACCATTAATAACTGCAGCAGCCATCTTATCAATAAGTTGAACTTTGCATTGTCTGTTGTTGTACATGTTTTTAGCAAAATATATTTCTTCTAAAAGACATTCCCCGAGATTCATGAAGCTTGCGCCAGGTGCAGGCGTAGCATTGGCGATCTAACACCAAATATGGCTGTTGAGCGATTCAGGTCCGAGCTGTTTCCACATGTACTACCTGTGTATGCCACGCCCGCACAGCTCCCGGCACATGTATGCTAATTATCCCATGTGCAGCAGTGTAGCATGCAAATGAAGGTATATAGCAATTCAGGAAGTGGTGCATGCGTAGTGTAAGCATGCAGAAATGTAAACCGAAAGAAACGGTTTACATTTTTCAAACATAAAATCGGAGCCATGGCAGCGGACCAAACTCATGTATTATACTGTTAATATATGCTAATGGCTAAATATATAGCCATTGGCATAAAACAACATGCACAAAATATGAAAAAGAACATTTAATATTATGCCCACACTAACACGAAGTTAAAGCGCAGGGCATCGGTGCGCAAAGGGGATGGCAAGGAATATACAAAAATATCAAATAAAACTGCAATGAAATACATATCACGATTTCCCCATAATAGTCAATGGTAGGCATGCTACACCATACTCACGGCTCAAGGGTTGCTAAGGGACAGTGACAGTGTTATGCGCAGTAGCTAGGAATTAATAGGCAATGCCATGCAAATGAAAGGAGTAATACTGAATCGCAGATTTCATACTGGTGTAAGGATGCACAAAACAGCGTAGTGTTATAACACTGAGGTGAGCCCTTGAGATAAAAATGTCATCAAGAGAGGGGTGTGTCGCCATTGCTGTAAGCACATTGGAGCTTTGCTAACCCGGTTTGCCTGTTGCTAAGCAAAGCTGCAGGATAGGGGTGTGTTAAAGTAGCCATAGCTTGGCTTAGCTGAGAGCACACAAGGTAACTGAATGTGCATGTAAATGTGGATGAAAACATGCTGTAAACTCGGTAAACGGCTGTGCGCAGTGTGCACCAGTGCGGAAACAGGAAGGATATGGGAAAAAGATAAGGAAATACTGCAGCATGGAAATAGGAATACAAATCAGTAATTAACACCTAGGAACCCACAGTGGGCCATTGACAACAACTAACAAGGCTGCTAGCAGCTACCTGTAGAACAGGAAAGGGGAGGTGCTGTACTGCAAAGAAAACAGAACTGTCACAGCAGAATAAAGCAAAATTGAAGTAGAACAGCTACAAAACACATTTCACAATACATTCCTGGGTAGGGAAAGTACAAAACAAGAAAGCTGGCAGCTGGATGCATGCCTGTCAATGGAAGGGGATCCGGGTTGAAAAGTGAAATAAAGGGCAACAGATTAATCACGGCAGGCAAGCATAATTTAAAACCGAAGGTCCCACAATTGCAGTACTCACTGTAAAACTCATAATTAAGATACCCTGCAGCTGAATTTGCACATACACACCCGATGACATCAACAGCATCCAAAGCACAATAGTATAAAGTGTGAAAGCACCTCACACACACTTGTGTATTTCCAAACACTCTGCACCATCAGTGTAAACAGACAGGGAACTTTCAAAATGTACATGGTAGGGGCTGCCATAGCTTTGATTCATGTGTTGGAGACTGAAGTTAGTGTGGAGGATGATGCTGACAATCACCTCAGGCACCGGAGGAGAAGACGAGTGTTCAGACCAAAGGTAACCTACCAGGGGCTAAATGATCTGGGGATAGAAGAGCATTACAAGGTGGACAGGGACACCATACATCAACATGTTGAGCTGTGCCAGCCATGCCTCAGAGCCAGAAATAACAGAGGTGAACCCATCCCAGTGGACACAAATGTATGTGTAAGCTTGAGAATACTAGCCATAGGTACCTTCCAAAGGCCAACTGGGGGTCTCACAGGCATCAGCATCTAGGGTACTCCACCAATTTCTGCATGCCATGTTACCACATGCCAATGAGCATATATACTTCCCCCGAATGCAGGAGGAGTTGGCCAGCAATATGCTTCTCTTCCACCATGTGGCCGAATACCCAGAGGTACTGGGTGCAATAGACTGCACGCACATAAACATCAAGTCACCACCTGGTGTGCAGGGTAGACGCTACATAAACCACAAGGGATACCCCTCCATCAACTGCCTGGTTGTGTGCAATGCCTAGGTCATTATCATGGATGTGTGTGCTGGCAGCCCTGGAAGCTATCATGACTCCCACATCTGGCATGCCTCACAGCTGTATCAGGTATTAGCCAGGGGGGACATCCCATATGGCCACCTGATGGGGGATGCTGGTTATGCACTGGAACCATGGATGATGACTCCCATCAGAAATGCACAAACACCCATGCAAGAATGCCATAATGAGGCACAATTGCAAACTAGAATCAGCATAGAGCATGTGTTTGGGATGCTGAAATCATGGTTTCATTGCTTGGATATATCTGGTGGAGCCTTGCAGTACTCTCCAGGCACATGTACCCACATCTTCATAGTATGTGCCATGCTACACAATATGATCCTGTGGAAACAGCTGCAGCAGGGACAGAATGGTGAAGGCCCTCATAGCCCACCACCATTGCCAAGGGTCCCAGAGGCACAGAGGTACTCATACCATGAACACCCTGAGCCAGCCCCAGTAGGCAGACGGAGGCATGCCCAGTATGCTGATGCCTTGGCAAAGAGAGAACATATAGCACGCATACTGACAGTGTAGGCACCTACGGACTGACACCCTTCTCCACCTGCACACACAGTAAACATGGATGGCACACACACACAAGACCACCTGTAAATTGTCATGTATAGGTGGTCTACTGTGTGCATCCTACAGAGGCAGCCCTCAACTATTGCACACACAACCGCTATTGGCACAAGGTAAGTCAACACCTGAACAGTAAATTAAGCTATCAGCATGTGCTGATACTGTATGTATAGGTTCATAGGTACATAGGTAGGTATTTGGCTAACTGCCCGAGGCCATTCATACACCTAGCTGAAATGTGTCAGCTATCGCCACCCCATTGATTAACAAACTGTCCCTCTGTGGAGCAGAGCCAATTGTGGGATCCCTGGGGTGTACCGACTGTTCCCCATCCAGTCTGCAAGGTGTCCCTGGAGTGTTAGTGAGGGGCTCCATATAATGTAATCAGGGATGTAGTTCCAAAGCATGGGGAGTACCTGTGACAGGAATCTGTCACACCAGCATCTTCCAGTTATGGTTGTGGCAAGGTTTAGCTCATTACAGTGTGTGGCTCACTGTGACATGAATTCCCATAGGTGGAGCATATCCATTAAGCCTGACTTGGACATGGCTTTGTTGGGCAGCAAAGATCATCTCTGAGTAAATGAGTTGCCACTGAGTAATGCAAGAGTTCATGCAGTCTGGCAGCATAAGACACATGTCTGAGGCCAGTAATGCTCTTGGCGAGGTATATTCATGGATCCTACAGCTGTCGGATGTGTCTTCTGAGGTACATCCCAAATGGGTTATCATACTCGATGATGGGATTGATGAGTGAAGGGGCACAATAATCTCAGTATGTCTAGATGTGAACCCTTAAGTAATCAGGTGGCCTACATAGATGGATGGCCTAAATACTTTGGAGATATGATTGTCAAAGGAGAGATCACTATCTAATGTAGTCCCCAGATACCCATTACCTCATCTGTATTAAAGTGGCTGCCACTCATGTGTTAATATGTGGGTGTTAGTTTTCCCAAAATGGAATGACCATGCAGTTTTTGGCCTTTAGCTGGAGGCCATGACTGTGACATACTGTGTTGGTCTATGTGAGGCCCCTTGAAGGATGTCTGTGACAGATGAACTGTCAATTATGGCCCCCAGTTTGAAGTAATCGCCAAAGACGGTCTGCTGAAGTCCACCTGTGTTTGCCTGCACCTCTGAGAAGTATATGTCAAACAGTAGGGGTCCCAGGACTGAGTCCTGTGGGACATCAGTTGTGACTGGTTAAGAGTTGGACCTGGAGGCTGCTAGGCTTACCATGTGGGTTCTGTGTGTATGCCTGTTGACAACCCAATCTGTGATATATGGGTGTATGTACTGGCTGGTGAGTTTATAAACAATACCTGAGTGGGGAATGGTGTCATAATCATTAGCGAGGTTCCAGGTAGTATGTATAAACTACCATACCCCACACCTAAAGTCTAGGTGACTGTAAGACATCAAACAGGTTCAGTAGGCATGATCTGCACTCATCAAGCAGACCTGTGTTGGGTTGAGTGTCTGGAGGTTCCCAATGTCTCTGTTAATGAGATCTATGATGATGCGCTCCATAGCCTTGCAGACCAGGCTAGTCAAGCTTATAGGGCAATAGTTCCCGGGGTCCATTGTGGTGCCACCTTTGTGGAGTGGGATCACTGTTGCTGTGCGCCTCTCTGTGGGTATGTAGCCTGTAGAGAGTCTGTGTTTGAACAGTGTCCTTAGGTGAGGGGTTAGTTCATTTGGAGCTCATGTAAGACACAGCCTGGGACACTGTCCGGTCCCATTGAGGCTGTATTTGTGGCTTTGGATAAGACTGTTTTATCCTGTGTGTTGGTGATTGCCAGGGCCATACATTCTTCTGGTATGGTTAAGTGCCATTTAGGGGTTGAGAGGGGGTGTGAAGTTTGCACTGAGCATGTCTGCCAAAATGCTGGCAATATCAGTCGGTTCAGTGCATTTTGTGCCAGTCTGCACCAACTCTAAGCAGATCTGAGAGTTCCCGCTTATGTTCTTGACATAGCTAAAGAATGCTTTGTGGTTGGCTGTAGGGTCCTTAGGAAATTGTCTTTTGAAGCTAGCCTTGGATGATTTCATGAGGGATTGTAGTTTCTTGCTGATACTGATCAGGGATGTCTGTCCTTCTAGGGATTTTGCTCTTATCTGTACTAGTTACCTCCTACTATTGTAGAGCCTATGTATGGCAGGGGTCCACCAGACCAGTTTCCTGTTCTTGGAGGAGTGAGTCTAGGTTAGACTTGGGATAGCACGATCCATGCATTCCTGCAGATGATCATAGAGTGCCTTTGTATAGGTTTCTGCATCTTGGACAGCATTGTCCATTGGCGTGGCGGCTGTGAACCATTCCACCTTGGGAATAAGCAATGTGAAGTCTGCTTTGGAAAAGATTTCCACTGTGATTTCCTTGTTTGGGGTTGTAGGCGGAATGTGAATATCCAGAGAGATTAGTCTATGGTCTGATCTAACCAGCGAGGGGTTGACATCGGGTGTGGAACACCAGTCACCCATGTTGGTGATGACCAGGTCGAATTTGTTGTTCCCTCTGGTGGGGGTGTAGACCAGTTGTTCCAGGGCATTAGAGTCAAGAAATTCTAGGAAGCACTAGGCAAGGGAGTTAGTACTCGAGTAGTTCTCCCAGTTAATGTCTGGGTAGTTCACATCACCCAGTATTAGGGTGTTTGGTAGGACCTGCATATTTCCAAGTGTTCCCAGAAATGCGGAATGTGGGTTCTGGGTTATGGTGGGTGATCTATAGCAAGCTACAATTTGGATTGCAGTGTTGCCCATTGTCACTTGCTCTTGGATGATCTCTGATGCATTGTGCTACACCACTAACCTGGAGGTGTGAGTATCCTTGATGAATATGGATACACACCCGCCTTTTGTGTTCTGGTCTGGGTTCTGTGGCCGAAAGGTGTAGTATGAGTTATAATCTGGTGGTGCTGGGTGCTCTCTGGAGCCTTAAACTGGGTGTCTGTTACTGCACAGATATCAATGTTCTCCATACTGAGGAGTGCCTCGAGTGTGTGCAATGTGAGGTTTAGACTTCTGGCATTGAGTAGCATTACCCTCAGTTTCTGGTTACATGTGCTATGTATAGTGGTGGGTTTGTCTTATGAGCCTTGCCACAAATACAGCCTCAATGGGACTGGACAGTGTCCCAGGCTGTGTCTTACATGAGCTCCAAATGAACTAACGCCTCACCTAAACACACTGTTCAAACACAGACTCTCTACAGGCTACATACCAACAGAGAGGCGCACATCAACAGTGATCCCACTCCACAAAGGTGGCACCACAATGGACCCTGGGACCTATTGCCCTATAAGCTTGACTAGCCTGGTCTGCAAGGCTATGGAGCGCATCATCATAGATCTCATTAACAGAGACATTGCCTAATATCCACCTCTCTACTATTGTTTGTAATGACAGCTGTGCATGTGTACATGTTCTGCAAATGTGTACTGACCCTTGTTACAGGTCTATGCCAAATGTCCATGTGCACACCTACATAGAGTGGATATTGACAGTAGAGACACACTGGTTGAACATGTAGATTTTTTGTAGCCTAACCTCTCATTGCCAGATTAACAGCTGCTTGGAAATATGTTGACAGTACTGGTGATGAAACAGGGTGCATATCATCTTTAACTCCATTGTGACATCTGCAGTAGGCATGTAAGATGTAGAAAACTGCTGCCCATGTGTAATAGCAACTTCATAGGTGATGGCGTATACTAGCTGATTATATCCTGATCATGTTGATAGTGGCAGCAGAGTCTATTGATATCTGACTCTGTGTGGGGAGTGGGTGTCTGTGCCCAACAGAGCTCATGGTACTGCTGGGTATGTGAGTTTATACCCAGAGAAGGATACAGCCCTGTTCATACTTACATCATCTGTAATCAACTATCAGGATGTGATGTGGCCCTCAGAGGGGGAATGCTACTAAAGATAGCTACCATGTTCCTGTAATAGCTAGTGTTGCCACGTCCATAACTCAAATATTTACATGTGAGCATCATTGTCTAAAACATCTTCATAAGCAGTAAGTATACTAAATACAGTATGTGGTACTTGTAGTATTGAATGCTCATACAGGCATGTCCACTACTCAGCTACTGGTGTTTACTAATGTCAGCTTTGTGTATGTGGCCATCCTGTGGGAATGCAATCTCTATGCCATGTACACTGCCAAACCAACCTAACACCACACCTCACACATTGTCTGGGATGCAGCTACAGGGGTGATCTTGGAGGCAGTCCATACTACACCCATGACTGGACTAGACAGTCAAGAGGTGTAGGTTAACACATGCATCTCATCACCACAACAACACATATCCTTACCAGAACACAGTAAGGACAAACACACACATTCCACCAGATATCACACACATCCACACAGGCCTCTAAGTATTTGGCCAAGCAAGAGGCCTCCCACGTTGGAATAGACAGACAACATAATACAAAGACTGTATGACATAGTTTGCATAATTGTGTCATACCTCAGAACATGTGGCCAGAAACATGGCCAACAGTACTCATTTGTGAACACAAACCCTAGCATTATGTTACACACCAAGCTATATGAAGGCAAACATACTGTCAACTGCCTGCCTGCCATGATTAGCCACATACCCATACACTCCGACCACCTTTAGGACTATACACATGTCACTGGCATATGCTATGTTGTTGTGCAGGACCTGTGATGCAGTAGCCTGGACTGCATGGAAACACATGTAGGAACTGTCAGGTCATGTAGCCCATGCGGGTATGTCCCAAGGCCTGGGTAGCATTATGCCAGTGGCCAGAATGATGCAACAGCACAGGGACAAGGATTGTAGTCCACACTCATGACATTTACTGGTGTAATTCAAAGAGTATCCAGCATCTCTCTGCCTGGGATAACATGGTTGATAGACCATGATGCTTTGCCAGACAGGGTATGTACCTGTCACCCCTGAGAATCTGGATACTGGCAGTGGCCCATGCATCCCCTATAGTGCCCTCATCATGCCAGGTTCAAGTGAAAGTCCACTGGTGCAACAGGGACATCCAAGAAATAAACTGTGGGTCTTGCTACTCGATGATACAACTCAGGTACTCAATATGGACTCACTTATGGCAATCTGAAACATGGAGAACATATCTGAGCAGTGATTGAGATATGGTTCAATGCTTTGGAGAGCATCCCTGCATGACCATGTTATAACACATACCTCACCTCTTGGCCAACATCCTTTATTGGAACACATGGGCCACAGGTGTGTCCAATCTACTGAGAGATATGTACACCCCCATGCAAGTTGCACTTGCACAACATAAAATGCATTATGCTGAGCAAATACCTTTGTGCCAAAGTGTAATCCAAATTGCACCTTGTGAAAGATCATCCACCATGCTTCAGAAATCCCAACTGTCATTGTGCTGTAATGGGCAATACCAGTTGTGAGACAGGACACCATAATCATGGCCACTCAGCTATCCCATTATGAACCGGGAAGACTCATCATGTACCAACACATGTGCTCAATGCATGTTGGATGTCATCAACACCAATGACCTGGATTATCATAGTCACATCAACAGGGCTAAAAGTATGCCACACATGGTCAGTCTTCAAAGACAATGTTATGCTCCTTAAGAGCGAAGTGGTGACTGTCATGGCACCCATGCAGATGTACAATGCAAGTGCAAATGCTGGGTCCTACACAAATGCACTTTAGGCACTCACATATTTGCAGTGATCATGCCATTGAAACAGAAACAGGATTCAAACAAACACAACCATGAAGGCAAACCGGTGGTACCCTGCCTAAACTGTACCACAGAAGGAAGTAACTGTTGCAAGGGTCAACACACATGAGTGGAAGTTGATCCATGGTCAGCCTCAGTAAGGTGCAGATACACCATATAATGCCATGCAACGCTGCTGTGAAACTACTCATTCACATATTATGAGGCCAAACACAAAGGATTCCATAGCTGTGTCATGAAACATAATGGCAACAACAAGACCTGCTGTGCTTCACAGCACTATGGCATGAGGGGTACTGCACCTACGGAAATAGCACCTGTTCAGCCAGATAGGGTTTTGGATAACATAAACACACTGCCCCCCCAACAGGTACACATTCATATACCCATGTACACTACAGAGTCCCTGTAATAACAACTATGCAGGTACAAGCTGCACTCTCTAATGCCATACATACAGGCTGCATGGGACCTGTCCACATTCCAGGTTATGTCCTACACAAATATCAAAACAATCTGCTCCCTGCATAAACATCTCGCACAGTCATAGTTGATAGACCATGATGCTTTGCCAGACAGGGTATGTACCTGTCACCCCTGAGAATCTGGATACTGGCAGTGGCCCATGCATCCCCTATAGTGCCCTCATCATGCCAGGTTCAAGTGAAAGTCCACTGGTGCAACAGGGACATCCAAGAAATAAACTGTGGGTCTTGCTACTTGATGATACAACTCGGGTACTCAATATGGACTCACTTATGGCAATCTGAAACATGGAGAACATATCTGAGCAGTGATTGAGATATGGTTCAATGCTTTGGAGAGCATCCCTGCATGACCATGTTATAACGCATACCTCACCTCTTGGCCAACATCCTTTATTGGAACACATGGGCCACAGGTGTGTCCAATCTACTGAGAGATATGTACACCCCCATGCAAGTTGCACTTGCACAACATAAAATGCATTATGCTGAGCAAATACCTTTGTGCCAAAGTGTAATCCAAATTGCACCTTGTGAAAGATCATCCACCATGCTTCAGAAATCCCAACTGTCATTGTGCTGTAATGGGCAATACCAGTTGTGAGACAGGACACCATAATCATGGCCACTCAGCTATCCCATTATGAACCGGGAAGACTCATCATGTACCAACACATGTGCTCAATGCATGTTGGATGTCATCAACACCAATGACCTGGATTATCATAGTCACATCAACAGGGCTAAAAGTATGCCACACATGGTCAGTCTTCAAAGACAATGTTATGCTCCTTAAGAGCGAAGTGGTGACTGTCATGGCACCCATGCAGATGTACAATGCAAGTGCAAATGCTGGGTCCTACACAAATGCACTTTAGGCACTCACATATTTGCAGTGATCATGCCATTGAAACAGAAACAGGATTCAAACAAACACAACCATGAAGGCAAACCGGTGGTACCCTGCCTAAACTGTACCACAGAAGGAAGTAACTGTTGCAAGGGTCAACACACATGAGTGGAAGTTGATCCATGGTCAGCCTCAGTAAGGTGCAGATACACCATATAATGCCATGCAACGCTGCTGTGAAACTACTCATTCACATATTATGAGGCCAAACACAAAGGATTCCATAGCTGTGTCATGAAACATAATGGCAACAACAAGACCTGCTGTGCTTCACAGCACTATGGCATGAGGGGTACTGCACCTACGGAAATAGCACCTGTTCAGCCAGATAGGGTCTTGGATAACATAAACACACTGCCCCCCCAACAGGTACACATTCATATATCCATGTACACTACAGAGTCCCTGTAATAACAACTATGCAGGTACAAGCTGCACTCTCTAATGCCATACATACAGGCTGCATGGGACCTGTCCACATTCCAGGTTATGTCCTACACAAATATCAAAACAATCTGCTCCCTGCATAAACATCTCGCACAGTCATAGCTTCATGTCAGGCTGTGTACACACTCAATGGTGCACAGCAACAGTATCAGTATCAATATATGAGGGACCATGGTATGTGTACAGCTGACTTGGTTACAAACAGTGGTATCATTGCATTGCGTAACACATAATGTAACTGTGTCAGTACATGGGTACTCTGCACAGGTGCTGTAGGGCTAGGTACAGTCCACCAGTCAAAGGTTACTTGGTGTTGTTCCATTACATGTCATACTGCATGTATATATGTGTGTTGGTGGTGTGAAGACATGGTGGTGTCTGAGGATTACATCCTAGAATGCAGCTTTTGACACTGTGACCTACACCTGGCTCATCTGTGATGATATATGTTGGAGTACTGGTCTGTACATGTGAGTAGCCATTATGAATGTGGGGACACCACCCCCTGGAGCGGTCCATACCAGTGTTATGGCCCACATGCCTGGTTCTGAGTTATATGGTGGTAGTGCTATTGTGCACAACAGAGCCATCAGCCACATGTTCCTCACTGCACAGATGTCAGTATTCCCCATTGTAGGTTCAACAGTGACCAGCTGTGATTACGACAGCAACACATCTAGCACTGGTTAGCATAAGCATACAATGCAATTGTCTTCTAGGTCTCAGGGTGTTATCCTGTGTTTAGGTCATTTGCATTGGAATGGCACTATATGGGCAAATGTGAATGAGGTATTGACAACACTCCCTTGAATCATGGATGCATGTGATCTGTGACAAAAGCTTGTCTTCTGTCAGTCATGTCATCCCAGACTGACAGACACTGGACAACCTCGTAATTACAGCAGGACATTGGCTCATTGTGTCAGTCAAGCAGCTGACATTCCTAGCATGAAATCACTGCGAGTGGTAGTATTGTGCTTATTATAGACTGATACATCTAAGGTGTCGGACAGCAGCAGGTGTTGTGTAGATGACCAGTATCAGATACATGTAGTGCAGCTTTCCTGCTAACAATTGCAACTACTAACACCGGAAACCATTACAACATGTTCTGTACATCTAACTGTATGAGCATGGCCACTGTGGCCTTCCGTGCTTAGAATCAGAGAGCATCCTATATAACCCTGTGCTACTAAGTGTATGAGAATGCCCAGTATAACCTTCTGCATTTGGACTCATAGTGCATTCCAAACAGCCCTGTGCTACTAAGTGTGTGAGCATGCCCACTGACACCTTGGGTATGTTATGTGCTACTATGTGTATGAGCATGGTGATTGTAACCCTGTATAATGATAGTAGTCGTCCATTCCACAGAAGGGCATACTCCTGTTCAGGATGGACTCCTATGTTAAACACACAGGTTCACAGCTATGTACATCATAACTGTCAGCATCCCTGTTGATGTCCGCAATCCTAGAAGGTCATGATGACTGCCTTGGAATGTGTAATCTCTGTGGCACAACTCGTAACTCTGCAGTATTGTAATAGTTATCTGTAGATAAGCAGGTGTTCTGATCCCATCACTGGTGTGTGTGTGTGTGTGTGTGTGTGTGTGTGTGTGTGTGTGTGTGTGTGTGTGTGTGTGTGTGTGTGTGTGTGTGTGTCCATCTGCCAGTGGACAGAACAATGATTTTTAGAGAACTCACACTCCGTACAATTCCTATACTCAACTTTGGCAAGGCTGATGATGTCACCCACCTAGGAATATTCCTCTGGGATTGATGTGACCCAGTAATCTCGATAGCGCACTCTGTAACTGTGTAATGCTGTAGTATGATAAAGTAGGTAGGTCGGTGTTCTAATTCCAGACATGCCGTGTGTGTGTGTCTGTCTGCTGGTGGACAGAACAATGCTTTTTAGAGTACTCACACTCCGTACAATTCCTATACTCAACTTTGGCAAGGCTGATGATGTCACCCACCTAGGAATACTCCCCTGAGATTGATGTGACGCAGTAATCTCAATAGCACGTTCTATAACTGCATAATGCTGTAGTATGATAAAGTAGGTAGGTCAGTGTTCTAATTCCAGATATGCTGTGTGTGTGTGTGTGTGTGTGTGTGTGTGTGTGTGTGTGTGTGTGTGTGTGTGTGTGTGTGTGTGTGTGTGTGTGTGTGTGTGTGTGTTTGTCCGTCTGCCAGTGGACAGAACAATGCTTTTTAGAGTACTCACACTCTGTACGATTCCTATACTCAACTTTGGCAAGGCTGATGATGTCTCCCACCTAGGAATACTCCCCTGGGATTGATGTGACCCAGTAATCTTGATAGCATGTTCTGTAACTGCGTACTGCTGTAGTGTGATAAAATAGTTAGGTCGGTGTTCTAATCCCAGACGTGTGTGTGTGTGTGTATCTGTGTGCGTGTGTGTGTGTGTGTGTGTGTGTGTGTGTGTGTGTGTGTGTGTGTGTCCATCTGTCAGTGGACAGATCAATGCTATTTAGAGTACTTACACTCTGTATGATTCCTATACTCGACTTTGGCAAGGCTGATGATGTCACCCACCTAGGAATACTCCCCTGGGATTGATTTGATCCAGTAATTTCAATAGTATGTTCTGTAACTGTGCAATGCTGTAGTCTGATAAAGTAGTCAGTTGTTCTATTCCAAAGCATAGCACGTGTGTGTGTTTGTCAGTCATATCCCATGTGTTGGTGGCTGTGAGTGGCTAGCCGCTGGATGTGTTGAGGAGCATTTGTTTCCCTATATAGTGGCCATAAATGTCACAATTAGCCAAGAGACTGGGTTGGCAAGATATACCCATACGTTTGGCAATAGGCCTGGCAAGTAATGTTACCCTGAATACAGTCTGAACCCGTGTGTTGCACAGAAACACACTTGCCTTGGGATTAACACCAGTACATAATACAGAAGTCACTGGTGGTTTCCTTTTGTTCCTGTCTAATGCTTTGGTGTCACGAGGTTTGTTCTTGAGATATATATTCTATACCTATGTATGTGTGTGTGTATATATATATATATATATATATATATATATATATATATATATATAGACATTAACACAAATACATCTACGTGATGGAATACATGTCCTATACTGTTGAATGCCTGTGCTGGATGATATGTAAGTGATAAGATCTGATGTATGTATATCTGCCATGGCTTAGTGGTAAAGCACATTGTCTGTGATATGCAAGGTCCTGGTTTTGAGCCTTGCAGAGGCTGGTTGTTTTGTTGCTGGGCAGAACAAGATCCGTTGAATTGGGTGTGAGTAAGGCACTTTTAAGCAGTTGTGTGCGGGTTTGCATGATGGTAAGCAGTGGTTAGTTTTGGGGAGGTTCAGTATGGGTCATGTAACTATGCATTAGCAGGCAATTCTATGCAAATGAGGTAAAGGATAGTGAATCCCAGTTATCCCCACGGTGTGAGGCAGGTCCCAAGAGTGTATGTGTATAGATAACCGGGTGCAGGACTAGGATATGGGTGACATCATAGGGGGTGTCAGGCATACTATACGTGGATTGAAGCCCTGTGGCTCGGGATTTCTCCTAGCTTAGCACGGCTAAGTTAGGGTTGTGTCTATACCTGCCTAGTGCAATTGGGAGGGACAACAGCAGTAGGAGAGTAATCAAGGTGAACTAGCTGAGCTGACAGGTGATATCTATCAGAATCAGCCGATTACAAGGGCAGCAGACCAGCCAGCCCAAAACACTACTATAAACTAAGCAAACACCTTCCCCTCTGTTTTTTCCACACTCTACAGCACCAGTGTATACATGCAGGAAAATTTTAACAAACAAACCTACGAAATGAGAAGGGCTGCAGCAGGCAATATAGACCAACATGTGCAAGAGGCTGAGGGTGGTGAAGATGTGAATGCTGTTGAACAACCCTCAGTGAGGAGAAAGCGAAGAATCTACAGACTCAGGGCAACCTACCAGGGGCTACATGAGCTGGAGATAGTGGAGCACTATAGGGTGGACAGAGACCTCCTACAGCAGATTGTTGAGCTGTGCCAGCCACACCTTACACATCAAACAGGCTGAGGTGAACCCATCCCAGTGGATACCAAGTTATGTTTAGGCCTAGGTATACTAGCCACAGGTACCTCCCATAGCACAACTGGGGATATCATGGGGATCTCACAGGCATCAGCATCCAGAGTATTCCACCAGTTTCTGGATGCCATGTCAGCACATGCCAGTGAGCACGTATATTTCCTCAACACACGTGAGGTATTGACCAGCAATATGCGTCTCTTCAACCAAATAACAGACTACCCTGGGGTAGTGGGTGCTATAGCCTGCATGCACTTATGCTTCAAAGCACCACCTGGTGAGCAGGGTAGGGCCTACATCAACCACAGGGGCATCCCCTCCATCAACTCCCAAGTCATATGTGATGCCCAGGCCATTATAATGAATGTGTGTGCTGGCAAATATGGCATCTGATGCAGCTTTGCCAATATGGACATCCCCTATGGTCACCTAGTGGGGATGCTGGGTACCCACTGGAGCCGTGGATGATGACACCCATCAGAAATGCACACACACCTGAACAACAATGCCATAATGAGTCACACGCACAGGCCAGACATATAATAGACATATAATAGAGCATGTGTTTGGGATGCTCAGGTCATGGTTCCAGTGTCTGGACACATCCGGTGGAGCCTTGCAGTATTCACCAGCTACAT
The DNA here is from genome assembly GCF_019279795.1 of Protopterus annectens. Taxonomy (NCBI): domain Eukaryota; kingdom Metazoa; phylum Chordata; order Ceratodontiformes; family Protopteridae; genus Protopterus; species Protopterus annectens. The sequence continues at coordinate 794,656,458 of NC_056732.1, read as the reverse complement.
GCACCCAAATTGTTATGGTATGTGCTATGTTACACAATATGATCCTGTGGAAACAGCTGCAGCAGGAACAGCATGGGGCAGGATCACACAGCCCCACAACAATGCCAAGGCCTGTACAGGCACAGAGTGACTCAGAGGAGGAACAACTTGAGCCTGACCCAGTAGGCAGAAGGAGGCATGCCCAGTATGACCTGGCCTTGGCAAAGAGGCAATGCATAGCATATGCACTGACAAAGTAAGGACCCAGGGAATGTCACCCTCTCTGACTCGCACAGACAGTAAAAGGGATGCCAAACATGACACTACCTGTGCTCAGCCATGTATAGGGAGTGTACTATGTGTATCTGACATAGGCAGCCCTCCAACACCATCCTCATGTCTGGCACACCCTCAAGGTAAGTCAATCAACCTACCAATTGCCAAATGTAGTAGAATGTGTTGGTATGGTGCAGCAGTTAGCATTGCTGCCTCACAGCAAGAGGTTCTCCGGTTCAATTCTCGGCTGGGGTGCCTTCTTTGTGGAGTCTGCATGACCTCCCTGTGGTCGCGTAGGTTTCCTTCGGGTGCTCCGGTTTCCTCCCACATCCATAAGACATACTGTAGGTGGATTGGACACTCTAAATTGGCCCTAGGTGTGAGTGTGTGCATGTGTGCGCCTTCTGTGGAAGGTTGGTGCCAGGCTGGTAAAACTTGACTGCCAATCATGAGCGGATAGGTGATCCGCTGTGGTGACCCCTAACTGGGAAAAGCCAAAAGAAGAAGAAGTAGAATGTGTTGGTACCTGTAGCTATGGTATGGATGTGAGCATGCAAGGGAATTGGGTGGCTGAATGTTATATCAGCAAACAGTTGACACCCATAGTAGCACCATGACATCTGTAACACATACTGGAGTTACCATAGTAGCCAGTACTACACAGGGTGACAAAACCCACTGCAGGTAATGGGTTGAGCATCATGTGTGTCCATAAGTCTCAACCAGCTGGACAGGTGTAGACTGACACAAACAAATGCTGTACTATGGCCTCTGAATGTGCCCTATGGGTAACCCCTCCCACAGACCCACACAGATAGACTACAGCAGGCCAGGAAGTTGGATGTAGGTTGTAAAGGCTATGAAGTCAGAAACTAATATGTTGGTAATTAAAGCTAAGATCTGTAGTACTAATAATCTAACAAGGTGCCTGGAAAAAATTGAGCTGAGATGTAGAAATGTTGTCAAATCATTTATTTAAGCCACAAATGCCAAGCACCAAATATCAACACCATAAACGCCTTGAAACATATGAATGCGTTTTCATCATACAAAATTCTGTAGTACACTGGTATGTCTCTAGCCAGCACAATGGGTAAGACTACAGACTACACACTGAAATGGAGTGCCTGACATACCAGTACAGTACTAGCAAATGTGTACAAGTGTCAGGTGTGCCCCACATCTAATGTACACTTATAGCAACAGTCAGGTGTGCCCCCCCACTCCTGTGTAGGAATGTAGATACAGTCATGTGTCCCCCCCGCTATGCATAAAGATAGCAACAGTCAAAACCACATGACCGATGGATACCCTGCAGACACAGCATGCTAGCTGTCGGTGTACAACACAAAGGTCAACACCACAGTACAGACTACCTGGACATGTAACACATGCAATACAGATGGCCATACTGGGCATGCTTACACACTTACACACATGAAGGCCATGTCTGCAAACATCAGTGGTCCGGAGATATCTGGCAGTCGCAGTTCTTAGTGCAGACACATGTCAGTATGCGCCGTGTCTACCTTGCACATACAGTGGATAGGAATACAGGCATATATGTAAGGACAACACACTATAATATGTCTAAGGTAAACAGACATAGATGTGTGGAAGAGGGTGACCATGACAGGGAGCTATCCGTGCCTGTCCCATCCAGCACACAGCCAAAGGGTCCCAAACACATGAGGTGCAGATGTCATTCACTGCAGATACTAGCCACCTGTATCTGTCAGCATGTCAGACTCTGTGGTGCATGTGCCAGCTGTGCAACATGACTGTACAGGGGAGTAGTCATCTAGTAGCTGTATACACATACTTTTGACATATGGCCCCATGTGCGCCAGCATGTGGCATGTCAACCCCTACTTTCCTGGGGTATGGCGCATGCACACACTGCCCTCCCCATAGCGGTATTATGACAAGCCTGCTGAGGTCATCCATTGTGAAATACACCTTTGGGAGAGCTGTAGCTCAGTAATCTCCATGGCACATCCCATAACTGCATACTGCTGTAGTGTTATACTAGTTAGGTAGTAGTTCTAACCCCAGACTTGCCAATTGTGTGTGTGAATGTGTGCGCGTCTGTCTGTCTCAGACTGTGTAGAGAGAAATGGTTTATAGGCTACCCACAGTCCGTACAAATCATATACTCACCTTTTGCAATGCTGATGATGTCACTCACCTAGAAATACACCTCTGGGGAACTTCATAGACTAGTAGTCTATGTTGTGCGTTCTGTAACTGCATATTGCTGTAGTGTGATAGAGTAGTTACGCCAGTGTTGTAATCCCAGACTTGCTAACTGTGTGTGTATATGTGTCCATCTGCCTGAGGACAGACCAATTCTTTAGAGTACTCACACTCCGTACAAGTCATATATTCACCTTTGGCAATCCTGCTGATGTCACACACCTAGAAGTACACCTCTAGGACTACTGTAACCCAGTATTCTCTGTAGTGCGTGCCGGAAATGCATATTGCTGCAGGGTGATACACTAGGTAGGTAGGGGTTCAAATCCAGGACATGGCAGGTGAGTGTGTTTGACTGTCAGAGCCTGTGTGGGGGCAGCTGTGAGGGTCTAACTACTGGACATATTGGGGAGTGGATTTTGTAGTTTTCCTATATGGTGTCCGTCTTATGACACAATGCCCACCTCACAAGGCGTACAGATGTCAGTCAGCCACGGGACTGTGTTGGCAAGCCATACCCAGACATCTGGCAAAAGGCCTGGTGAACAAAGTATGCAACCCTACTAGTACCCGGTATATGTCCTGAACCCATGTGTCATACACAAACACACTTGCCTCGGATATCCTGCTATGTTGCTAGTACCATGCCGACTGATGACAGATAGTAGACATGTGATTGCAGTGGGCCGCAGAGGACATGACACCCTGTACAGCAGTACAATAGGCACATAAATGCGGACAATGTGCCTTCACTATGTTTCCCACTGGATGCCTGCAACATATGTGGTGCCATACAATGTGATCCACAGAGGCCATACAATATGGTACACATTTGCCCGGTATGGACCGATACCACTGACACCAGGGAATACCTGTGTCATGCTATCAATGCAGGTGCAGGGTTGACCTGTTGACTATAAGCAGGTTTCACCACACCAAGCCAATATTGGCATATCAGAGGATAACAGCCTGTGTACACATGTGCCTGCCATACCAGGTACACCTGTACATGTCACTGTACAGTATTGTGGGACATGCACATCCCAGGCAATGTCTATGTCAAGGACTATCAAACACAGACATGGCATGCATTGCAAAGCTATGGCCATACACAATGGTAACCAGGATGTTAGGGCAGTTCATGCTGTACCCATCTGTGTGGGACATTGCAGACACTACACCCCTGTACCACACTGCACACCATTGTTGGGTGGTGCAATGCCAAGGAGTACAACTCACCCAGCCTTGTACAGCCATCTTGCACAGCCAACCACTACACACCCATGAAGCAATGCATACATGCATGTCAGTACTAGCATCTTGTGTCTTCATGTGGATTATGATGCCCCCAACCACAGTCACTCCCAGTATAACCCCCATTGGCATACCAACAGATGTCAAACATGTTCACATGCCCTAGCCCATAGAAACTCCAGATATCCCCTGTGGTGCATGTAGTACCTGTGCATTACTGCAGTGTGGCAAACTAAGTAGTTAGGGAGTGTATTTGTGGCCCTGGCAAAGTGTGTCAATGCAAGTCCATTAAAGAGTGTGAAGACAAACTGGTAGAAAACACACGTTGAACTAAACTGCAAAAAGCACGGGTCCTTAGTACTCCACACTAGTCATAAACCAAAGTACTCGGAATGGCAATAACGTACTTTTAATAACCTTTAAGTGTACAAAAATACAATCCACTTTTCGTCAACACAAGTAGCTCGACTTCTTCAGAAACCATACAAAAGATAAATGTTAAAACAGGTTGCTTAAATATACAATTTGATTCTGTCACATGGTGAACAAATTGAGGTTTAAAGGCGTACAACATAAATGCTGGAAATGATGTCCAAACCCTTAGTAAATCTAAAACCGCCTTCCACCTCAACTGTACCTAAAAACCTCTCCAAAAGACATATGGTATACAGTTAAAAATTCAACTTTAAAGTATATATAAATTTGTATACATTTATAAATATTCTATGTAAAAAAAGTATGTTAGAAACTATATATATATATATATATATATATATATATATATATATAATAAATTGATATATGTACACGTGCATATGTATATTCAATATTTATAAGAAGTACATGTAAATATACAAATACATAGAAAACAAATTATATAGACAAGTACGTAAGTATCTATACACTAATATAGTGTGAATATGTATATCCTGTGTAAAATAGATATAGAAATCCGTAGTGTATAATGTATAAGTAAGATAAAATATGAGTATAAATATATTACATGAGTTAAATAACCCTATTTGTACATTCCATCGTACATATAATCTACATAATATAATAAAATAAAATACAATATTAAAATGAACAAAATATGTCTGATGGAATGTTCAACCAGAAAATATATATTCACTGAAATAAAAAAAATATATATATATATATATATATATATATATATATATATATATATATATATATATATATATATTATTATTCCTATTCCACTAAGATAAACATAAAAAGGATAAAAAGGAGAGTGTGGTTGTGGTGACAATGGCATCCGATCACATGGACAGCCATGTATGCTACACCTAATGTATGTTTACTATATCTCTGTTGCACATGTCTCTCACCAACACACATATATGTTATAACAGCACAGCAACGTCGGCTTTGTGGCACATATAGTAACTGCATGCACTTGTAATAGTAATGACTAGTCAGTCAGGGGTTTGTCCCCTGTACTGATAGGTGTGTGACAGACGATGCTTAAGTTATAGTCGCCAAGCCCTTCTCTGATGTACTTTGTCTGCCCCCCCACACACCTTCTGGTGGATGTGGAGGTGTACACCTGCTCAGCAGCAGCATGTGTATTATAAGTGAAGGACATGATTAGGTGATGGCTTCTGCACCTATTGCAGTCCTCCTCTAGCTGATTGCATATGGAACAGCTGTGATGGTGTTCCCATAGCCATTTGCATGATAAACACAGTACAATATCTAGGAACATCATGTTGGTGTTTGGCCATGGCCATGACAGTCGCTGTGAGTGGTAACTGGATGTGGTGTTTGGAAATGGCATCACAGATAATATCTGGATGTTTCTCAAACATCATACACAGTGATAAATAGCCTAAAGACAGGGGGGTGATGTGCGAGACATGACTACAGCATGTAAGTGTAGCTATGCTCCATTGAGACCACTGCCTGTTTAACATGTTGTGTGTGGTAATGGTTATTCTGCATGTATTATAACAGACATGACAGTGCTCTGTTCATGGGGGACCCCCATCTGTAGGGCCATCTGTAGACTGGTCAGTGTGTGGAACCATTTGTTTCCTTTGTTACACACTGAACACACATCTGTGCACAGCAGGAGCATAGTGTGAGGATTGCTTTCAGTACATGGTGATAGGGATGTGCTATGGCCATCGCATCTCTGAGTGGACATATGTCACATGAAACAGTGGCATGACAGACACTGTCTGGGGCTCTCAGTGGCAAGCCAATAATGGGCCACTGTTCATAGGTGAAGTCACACGTCTTCTACACTTTGTACAGATGTCATCCAGTATATATGCATGTGTTCTGCTCCCTCTGAAAATGCATACCATCTGTTGTGTTGGGTTGATGGTCATATCTATGCATACTGTTGTAAATAATCCTAAATGCTGTTGTCTATTACTAAGCCATATCTGTGTTTAAACTGCAACACCATAGGCTGTATGGGTTTGGAGCTCCCGGCAGAACCTCCTGTCCCACTTCAGCTGACCATGGCACCAGGCACCAGCACATCTGGGGCCCAGACTTGGACCTCAACCTCTGTTGGCTCTGCACCACCTTCTGGTGTTACCACCACTGAGGATGGGGCCTGTCCCTTCTGGGAACAGGGCCAGACAGGAACATGTCTGCTGTCATGCGGTCCTGGATGTGGTGTGTTGGGGGCTCAATAAGGGGTTCCGATGCCAGATATACAAGCTCAAGGGTGGAGTGTCACATTTACAGGGTGAGGCTGCCCCTCCTGGTCAGCTCCCAGCACTGCCTCCTTTGCAGCTGTTTTGGTGCAGTGGCAGCTGACCATAGCTTGGGACTTCCGTTCCACTGTTCCCATGGGCTTGTGAATGCCGAACACCCCTCCCCGTCCGAGGTGTATCCCCCCACATGTGTCATATACCAACCCTGTATGCTGTCTTGTGTGTGATCCTACCCTACCTATCCTCCATGGGCATACCTACTCTCCTTCCCCCACATCCCACTCTCACCCTAATGAAACATAAGGCCAATCGGTTCCTATGACAACATTTGACCCATACATAGCTGTCCATTTCACACACGTGCCCACTGGACACATGTAACTCTTGTAATATGCATCACAACATACTCCTGTTATCCTCACCCCTGTCCCTCAGGCACACGATCCTGGTATGCACATCACTCCTAAATGGTTCAGGTACACGTGATGCGGATGACCCCATTATACACACAACACTACCTGTCCCTCTATGGTTTCCCCATTTACCTTTATCATGATGATGATGTTGCACACAGCACCTTGCAAGAGGACTGTTCTCACATAATGATTGGACAGGTACTGTTGTGTTAATGTGTATTACATGCACAGAGTGATGTATATGGCCAATGTACAACTGTTTGTTTGTATGAATAACACATGTCAGTCTGCGGGAGTCTTGATATTACATAGAACAACACCACTACATAATACTGGCATCACTGGTGTTTCCCTTTTCATTAGTTTGTAATGCTTTGTTGCCACATGGTATGTTTCTGATATATCTCTATATATGTATGTATCTTTATGCTGGACATAAACACTCACACATACATCTACATGATGGGATACATTCCTATATTGTTGAATGACTGTGCTGTATGATATGTTTGTGGTAATGTCCAATGTTTTTTTTGTTACAAAAAGGTCACTAGTATTAAACAAATTCTAGAATCCAAGAGATATCAGATCACAAGTTCAGTGATTTGTACAGTTGGAAGTTTTTCATGCGGTAGATGCAGACAGTGTAGATACATGAGTAATGTGTCTAGCTTAGAATTTAAACATTTAAAAAGAAAGTTTGTGGCTAGAGTGCGATATGATTGTAGTATAACCAATGTGGTATATTGTGCAACATGTGATACATGCCAAAAATTTTATATTGGGAAAACTATTAGAGCATTAAACAAAAGAATTTATGAACATAGTTTAGCCATAAAGAAAAAAGATGTCAACAATGCTCTCGCTGTTCATGCCACAGAATGTTTTGTTTAAGAAGTTTTCTTTTTTTGTTTTGGAAAGGGTCGACACTGACTTTTTCTCTGGGGGCTATAAGACACTTTTGGAGTGTAAGGAAAGTTTGTGGCAAATATTTTTAATAGCTGATGAACCTCCTGGCCTCAATGGGGCAGTCAACATGAAATGTTTTCTGCAGATGGCCAGAATTAAATAATTGTATAAATTCAATTTTTATTTGTTAATTTATACATATACATATTTAAATCATTAAATTATATGTTGTTAAGTCAGAAATGTGTACATTAATTATTTGATCAATATTATTTATTTATTTTTTTTAAATATTTGAATATAAACAGAAAGGTTACTTTAAGGTTTTTAAATGGAAAGTCATGTGATTTGATATCAAGTGGTATTTAAGCAGTTTGTAATGAATGTAATGTTTGTTCTGATGAAGCTTATGTGCATTAAAGTGAGTGAAAGCACTTAACAAAGTTACTCTGGTGGTCCTGTGGTTGGATTTATTGTCTCAGTTCAGTTCTTTCAGTGTCATTTTTTTATTTTGTTTTTGATCTAGTTTATGTGAGTTTTAACTATTGTGTTTGCGTTGCACCATGACTGGAGGTGATTCTTCCCAGGACAGTAACCTTAATTTAACCATACACCCCACACCAGGAGATTCAGGTAGGGTTTCAAATCAATTGGTTTCTATCATCACTGATGCTATTCATGATGGGTTTACCAGATTATCAGGCTCATCTGGGGATTCCAGCAACCAAGCACAGAGTATAGGAAGGTGTGCTATATGTGAAGGGGTTGGTCCTGCTCCCGAAACAAATGTTTCCAACAATGGATGCCAGTCACTTAGTTTGAGCGAAATAAATGGAACTTTTACAGTAGTTTCAGATTCTAATGGAGGTGATTTGATCAACAATTTGTTTTCTAACAGTTCTAATCCATTTTCAGATGTCAAAGACAGTGTCTGCTCTTCACAAGTAAGTAATAACAACGTTTGTAACGAAGACCAAGATTTTGAACTTTGTAAAGACAATATATTCAAACTAGAACAGTTGGCTACTAAGATAGCTTCTTTACAGTTGGAAATTTTGTATTTTGAAGAAAACATTAGGCTTGGGTGTGTCCCACAATGCCTAAGAGTTTTCAAGTTTCCAAACTGTGTTAAGCAAGGTGACTTGTTATATAAAGAACTAGTGGACATGTTTAACACAACTGGGATTTCCCTTATTAAGTCTTTGATAGTTCAATACACCAAAGATATTTCTGTTATGAAAGATGAACTAGAGATTTTAGACAAACACATCGTCTTTTCCTAGTTTTTCTTTCTTTAACACTTTGTATTGCAGTATCAGTGTTAAAGTGGATCGACACAAAGCATCAATAGTAGTCAGAAAACGGGGTAAGCTTATTAGAGATTTACAAGCATACTCTAATGGGACAGCATATTCTCTTAAATTTAACAACAACATTCAAGGTAGAAAATATTTTCAACCTACAATCATCAAAACTGTTGTTAATAACACCGATAGCAGTAATAACAATTCAGCTGCATTGACTGATAATTCTGACTGCCCTGACATTACTAGTAATGTTAATACTAATGGTCATTCTACCCAAGTATCTAACAATAACAAAGGAAACAGCAGTAATGATTTGGGTCCTTTTTTAGTGGACTCCACAGGGAACAAAAAGACTCCCAAGTGGACACAACAAGTGAAGAACAAGAACAATGTGAAAGGGAAGAACCGGAGAAAGAATTGACTTTTGACATAGAAGTATTGAATCTGACTGGTGATACACTGGACAATGATGTTACTTCTGTTTTGAAAGAAGGTTTTTCCTTTGTTCCTACTAATGCAGTGAATATTCCTAGATTAATTGTAGATTTTAGATTAAACCTCAGGAAATTGAATCTAAGCTTTATTTTTGACAACATTCCTAATGTTCAAACTGTGACAACTGTGTTTAAAAAGAACAGCACTTACAATCCAGCTTTACATTTTACCATTCAAATGTTTGGTACACTTTGTGAGAAACAGTTTAGAACTATGAAAAGTTATATGTTTGATTCTAATTTGCCTGAAGGGGAAAGAAGGGCTCTGTTTAATTTAAGTAACAACAATGGAGTTAGAGTTATGAAAGCAGATAAGGGGGATTCATTAATGGTTATGAAGACTATTTCTTATGAACAAGCTATGCTTTCCTTACTTGCTGATGACAATTGTTATAAAGCAGTTAGTACTGAATACATCCTCAGCTACTTTAGAAATTTGGATACTATTGTATTCGATTTATTTTGTGATATCAGCATAGTCTTTGATACTTATAGGTTTTTACAAGTGAAATATCCCAAAATGGCTGTGATGTTTGGTATTCCCAAAGTACATAAAAATCGTACCTGTCCCCCTTTTAGGCCTATTGTATCTGCATCGTACTCTAAGATGGAGCCCATTTCAGTTTGGCTTGACAGCATATTTAATCCACTAGTTCAGAAATCTAGGTTTTATTTATGAGATTCTTGGCATTTACTAGAATTGTTAAGTGAGCCTAATGTGGCAGACATTTCTTCTTCTTTTTATTTTGCTAGTTTAGATGCTACTTCATTATATACTAGCATAGATCAGGAGGTTGGCCTGGAATATCTGAGAGAATATTTGACAGAGTATACAGCCCTTGAAAATGTTATGGTCAACACTGCTTGTATACTTATGGAGTTAGTTCTTACAAATATTTTTTTCAAATTTGGCAAGAGCTTTTTTCAACAAATATCTGGGGTAGCTATGGGGTTTAGAGTAGCACCTTCATTTGCCAACATTATCATGGCCCTTTGGGAATTGAAACATCATTATGTCATGCCTTTTGTAGAAAATATTTTATTTTACAGGCGATACATAGATGATTTAATATTTCTTTGGAAGGGCAGCTATGACAGTTTTCTACTCTTTGTTGAGCATCTTAATAGCAGTACTACCTTTCTGAATTTTACTATTGGTAGTTTTGGGGACTCCATAGATTTTTTGGATTTACATCTCACCTTTGACATCAACACCCTAAGATTTCAAAGTCAGATATTTAGAAAGAATACCTTTGTCAAGCAATATTTACACAGCGAGAGTTTACATCCTATTCATATGAAAAGTGGGGTTGTGAAAGGTCAGTTCATACGACTCAGTTGATTGACCACTGAACATTCGATTTTTTTAGAAGAGGTAGATAAATTGTTAAGCTTTTTTCAACAAAGAGGTTATGATTTGAACTGGCTTTGCAAGATAGTTCAGGAAGTTAAACAGCTTAGAGTGACTTCTGCACGTCCAATTTTGGACAACAATGTCACTCTAAGGGTTACATCTCACAGTGTTACAAATAATGGATATACGAATTTTATGTTAGTTTTTCCTATACCTATTTGTAATGAGATGAGTGTAATAAGAAAGATTCTCATGGAACATTGGAAGGTAATAATGGGCAATACAGAATTAGTCAAGATTTTAGGTGAGAAACCATTTTTTGTTACAAAAAGGTCACTAGTATTAAACGAATTCTAGAATCCAAGAGAAATCAGATCACAAGTTCAGTGATTTGTACAGTTGGAAGTTTTTCATGTGGTAGATGCAGTGTAGATACATGAGTAATGTGTCTAGCTTAGAATTTAAACATTTAAAAAGAAATTTTGTGGCTATATTGCAATATGATTGTAGTACGACCAATGTGGTATATTGTGCAACATGTGATACATGCCAAAAATTTTATATTGGGAAAAATATTAGAGCATTAAACAAAAGAAGTTATGAGCATAGTTTAGCCATAAAGAAAAAATATGTCAACAATGCTCTCGCTGTTCATGCCACAGAATGTGTTTTGTTTAAGAAGTTTTCTTTTTTTGTTTTGGAAAGGGTCAACACTGACTTGTTCTCTGGGGACTATAAGACACTTTTGGAGTGTAAGGAAAGTTTGTGGCAAATATTGTTAATAGCTGATGAACCTCCTGGCCTCAATGGGACAGTCAACATGAAATGTTTTCTGCAGATGGCCAGAATTAAATAATTGTATAAATTCAATTTTTATTTGTTCATTTATACATATATATATATATATATATATATATATATATATATATATATATATATATTTAAATCATTAGATTATATGTTAAGTCAGAAATATGTACATTAATTATTTGATCAATATTATTTATTTTTTTTTAAAAAACATTTGAATATAAATAGAAAGGTTACTTTAAGGTTTTTAAATGGAAAGTCATGTGATTTGATATCAAGTGGTATTTAAGTAGTTTGTAATGAACGTAATGTTTGTTCTGATGAAGCTTATGTGCATTAAAGTGAGTGAAAGTGCTTAACAAAGTTACTCTGGTGGTCCTGTGGTTGGATTTATTGTCTCAGTTCAGTTCTTTTGGTGTCATTTTTTTATTTTGTTTTTGGTCTAGTTTATGTGAGTTTTAACTATTATGTTTGTGGTAATGTCCGATGTCTGTATATCTGCCATGGCATATTGGTAAATCACATTAGCTGTGGGTGCAGGGTCCTGTTTCCGAGCCTTGCAGAGGCCATTTATTTTGTTGCAGGGCAGAACAAGGCCATTGGATACGGAGGTATTAGGGCACATTAAAGCAGTTGTGAGCGGGTGTGCATGGGTTTGCGCGGTGTTAAGCAATCCTAACCTCTGGTTACAGCTTCTTACACTCAGTTAGCCTCTACATTGCTTTACCAGAGTAATACTCCCATACTGGCGGCCAAACATGCATACACCCACTCGCTCCTACACTTGCAAATGCACTGACATTGGTGCTTGCATCTGACACTCACACCCCTGGGTGGGAACAAGGACCACAATATTACCTTGTGATGCCTATTACATCGGATTGCATGCCTACAGTATCGGGAATGGCTGCCCATCAGAAGACAGCATGCCATTCGACTGTACGGAATCAGAGGCCTGTCCAGTATTTTATTCATATTATTTGTGTGTTCCTCTTACAATCTGCACCCATCTGGCTGATACATGGGAACTGAGACTCTTCAATACAGACAAGTAATTGGGTTTTGGAACCCACATCCATCAGCAGAGTCATGCTACTGCATACTTATTATTCTATCATCTTACTAAGGTAGTCAGTGGAATATGTGCTTTCTGTCCCTATCAGACCTCTCATACTATTGGGGGAAAATGAAGACTGAATCAAGGACACGGCATAACATCAGGGACACATTTAAATTATTGGTGCTATTAACCTGACACATTGACAGACTCAGAGCAAAGGTATTCATAAACATTGTCTGAGGTACATGCTGTTTATGACTCTTAATTGTTGTCATTATCATTACTTCTAATCCACCACCTTTCCTCCTAATATCACTAGTTCTAGGTGGTTTAGGTGGGACAGAGTTAGAATCTGAGTCGAAATCAGGGACGTCCCTGGTAATTGGGGACAGTTCAATGGTATGGTCCCTATGTGTTCCCCCAATGGTTCACAGCCTATCCAGTGGATGTGCTCTTAGGGGTTGGGAGGTATGGGAGTCAGGTATGTCCATATCGGAATATTACTTACATCCCCGGGGCAGACCTAATATGGCTCTGCCAGCCAGCACCTGCACGCCTAGGCCTATAATCGCATACCCATAGTTCACCCACCTGCAACTCCTCTACAGCACTCATCCTTACTGTGGGTGCAGGTGGGGTATAAACACAGCACTACACACTGCCCACTCTCCCCGTGTCGGGACACATGTTGTATGTTGTGTTGACCCACGGGTTATCAGGCTTGCACAACCTACTGGTCCGTGTACATCTACAGCCTGGTTTGATAAATCATTACTGGGACTGGTTCTGATCATTAATTTTTGGTGCCCACAGGGTACATCGATGTCTATGTTTCAGGATTTTACCTTGCAGGTCTCTCCCACTGGTAGTATCCTGCTGGTGGTCTGGGAAGCAGTGGTGTGTTTACCTTTATTGTGTGTCTGTATGTCTCACCAGCCTAGCTGGGGGGTGGGGGGTGATACTACGTGTTACACTTTTGTTTATTGGACCTCCACCACCATATTCACGGCTTGTGAACATATGTTACTTGTAACTGCTGTATCATATCCTAGCTATATACATATGTATATTTACTTTCACACACGCATATATATATATATATATATATATATATATATATATATATATATATATATATATATATTTACATTAATATATACAGATATATCTGTATATGTATGCATACATGTATATTTATATCTTGATATATATATATATATATATATATATATATATAAAATCTAACGACATATGGGTCTATGGTTGTCTGCATGTGTATATGTTTATATGTGGGTATGTATCTGTATTCTTTCTCTATATGTATACATTCGTACTACGTTGAGGGAGAGGCATATCTCTATGTTAATATGGGTGGATATACACACACAAATACCTCCACATATATACATCTACATCTGGTTATTCCGTTTCTTGCCATATAGATTACACTTTGCTTTAGTGGTCTCGCAGTGGGTGTGGCTGCTCGTTGGCCGATGCCTCTGCCCAATGAACACATTTGCTTGCATCCCTGGGGCTGTCCATATAGGCCCACATTAGCCAACACCTGCACACCTAGACCCATAAGTAGCTACCCATAGTTCCCCCACCCTCGCTTCCTCAACAGCACCCATCCTTACTCTTGGGTCCTGGTCTGTTCTGGACACACCACTACACGCTGTCCACTCTCCATTTCACTGGACCCATTTCATACAATTGTCTCAGCCTATGGGTCATCAGGATTACCCACCCTTGTATTCCAAGTCTGTATACACCGCGGAAAAAATGGTCAGTCTATCGCCATTATTTGGTTTGTGCAAATTTTGGGGTGTCCTGCACGCTACGTGTTTCATGCCTGGGCTCCTCACTTCCATTGGTATAGCCTGTGAACATATGTCATTCCTGTGTGCTGTTTCCTACCATAGCTGTATATCTCTTTATATCTACGTGCACACACACACACACACACACACACACACACACACACACACACACACACACATATATATATATATATATATATATATATGTGTGTGTATTTATGTATGTATATATGTACATATATATATGTGTATATATATATATATATATATATATATATATATATATATATATATATATATATATATATATATATATATATATATATATATATATATATATATATATATATGTCTGCAACTATATATATATATATATATATATATATATATATATATATATGTGTACATGTATGTCTGCAACCATACATATGTGTATATATATATATATATATATATATATATATTTGTATATATATATATATATATATATATATATATATATATATATATATATATATATATATATATATATATATATATATATATATATATATATGTGTGTGTGTGTGTATGTGTGTGAGTGTGTGTGTGTATGTGTCTGTAAACTAATACATACCCCGCACAAACGCACTTACACATGTGTAATGATGTTTATATATGCTTCACCTGCATACTAGTGCCTTATTCATTATGACACTGACACTTCACTCCAGTTATCTTGTAATCAATATGTAGCAGGTTATACAGCGGACAGATGTCACAATATGTTCATGTACGGATTTCCGATGGTAATTGGAATGTGATACAGTGGGATTCGGTACTAGAATGTCTGTTTGTTAGGGGGTTGCTGTAACGAATGCACTATTGTTGTGCTGCTCCATATGCATATATACCCATATACCCATGGCTCCTGGTTCCCCAAACACACACCCCAACACCTCCCTGCTGTCATCCATTCTCCTGTCGGATTTGCGGTGTATCAACACCACTGCACACTGGCCACTCCCTACTTTTATAGAGCCATCCCATCAGTTTACTCACTCCACGTATCCTCAGAACTCCCATACCTTTAGTCCACAAACATTGGTGACGTGAGCAACCAAAGGAATACTATTCGCAATTACTGGGTTGCCCCACATGGAACACGCTTGTGTTTATGGCAAGATTAGACAATACTTTGTTACATCCTTACTACCGTTAACATGACACTACAATTAATTAATATGCATGACTATGTGGTATTGCACACGTTGAACATGGGAGCCTAATTATGTACATGTTCAGCATATTTCTTTTACAAATCAACCGGTTTAGTACTTGGCGTTGCCGTAGGGGGCAGATCACAGGAATGATTCCATGTGTGGGGAAGCCCTCACATTTGATTATCATCAGCACAGCACTGAAATTAGACAATATACACACCTCTGCGTTTTAGAAGTTTCGTCCCATCCCTGTTCTGCACAGCCTATTATGCCATCTACTGTCGATGTTTGTATGTGCACATTCCTGTTATCTATGTTTACAGATGGAATGCATGTGTTACAGAGAATGTACTTCTATATATTGATGTCTGCATGCGTGTATGCATATATACCAGTTATGAACCCACTGACCTCCATGGGGCGGTCCAATTAGAACTAGGCCATCCAACCCTGGCACACCTGGATCCATAATTTCATACCCATAGTTCCTCCACCCCTACCCATTTTAAACTTAAATGCGTACCTTCCAATATCCACTTATTAGCTCAGCCTTAACACACATCCAAACATTGCCCTCTCCAGAGCGTTAGGGGCCCTACACATATGTTGTCCTGCCTCGTGTATTCTCAGGCTCTCCCACCATTTAATCCTTGAACATACCTGCCCTTGCTTATGTAATGGTCGGATGCCCAAATGTGCCTTATAATTTGTGGGTAGTCCCAGCAGGGACTACTGTCTGTCTGTGTGTAAAGTAGACTTAGCAATTCAACGATGTTTCTCCCACTGGTAATATCCTGCCTGTGGTGTGAGTAGCAGTGCTTTGCTCACTCCTGGCCAGCGTGATATGACATACGCTGACAGCACTCTATAATGCTATAGTTGCTGTTGATTCCCTTCTCATCCCTTGTCTATGCTTTATTGTTATGACGTTCATTTTTCATATATATATATATATATTTATTTATTTTATTTATTTTACATTTGTTTACCAGGCTGGACTGACTGGATATATTTCCATTTTCAGCAG
Source organism: Protopterus annectens (assembly GCF_019279795.1). Lineage (NCBI taxonomy): Eukaryota > Metazoa > Chordata > Ceratodontiformes > Protopteridae > Protopterus > Protopterus annectens. The sequence continues at coordinate 794,639,661 of NC_056732.1, read as the reverse complement.
AGGCCCGGGGAGAAAAGCTCCACGTAGAAATGAAACACAGTTACGTCATACATAAAAAAAAATAAGTAGCAGGTTAAACATAATTCAAGACTACATTACAGAATTCTACATACATACCCTGTAGAGAAAACAATTAAGTTGTAGTTCTTGAAATACAAAATAGAAAGGTTCTGTAACAGTAAAATATTTGTGGCAAGTGTAGAGCACATTCAGGAAATTTCTTTTACATTCAAAATTCTTTAATGGATTGTAATAGAAGCTACTTGTAAAAGAAGTAGATTGTTAGGAAACTTCTCAAAGTGTAGGTAGTAGAGAGCTAATAGAAAGAAGGTGTTAAAAGAGAGAAAAAATTGTGGAAGTCACAATTTTAGTCAGGATTGAAGCATAACCAGTGTATTTTAAGGTGTTTTTCAGCTTTGTTTAAAGAGAACAGGGAGGGAATGGAAGTTAGAGCAGTAGGTAGAAGATTCCAATATTTACCGATGGTATGGAGAATAGGAGTCACCAGCAATGTTATTAGACTTAGTTAAGGTTACTAGAAGTTTGTTTGAAGAGTAATGAATTTAGGTTAGTGTAAGGGGTAAATAGGTTAGAACATAGGTGTGTTATTAGGTTGGTAAAATATCCTATGGACAAAGGTGAGTTGGGAAAGTATCAACATGTTTTTTAGTTCAAGCCAGTGGAGTTGCTGTAGGTTCAGACAGTGGTGAGTTCTAAATTGGTTCCCAGTAACAAACCTAGCAATACTATTGTAAGCATTAGCCAGTTTAGAGAGATTATTTTTCTTTAGGTTAGTGTATATAGGTGAAGCATAGAGAAGAGTGGAAATAAGATGAGAGTGGGCAAGTGTAGCTTTGGCTATAGGAGTTAAGAACACTTTAATTCTGTAGAAGGAGCCCAGTTTTCTATTTACAGTTTTGACAGTATTATTAATGTGGTTATCAAAGGTAAGGTTATTGTCTATAGTGACACCTAGCAGCTTGGTGGTAGAGTCAGGGGATATAAGGGTGCCATTCTTGGATAAGATAGAGAATTCTATTGGGGAGGACCTAATAGTAGGCTTAAAGAGCACGAGTTTGGTTTTTTTAGCATTCAAAAGGAGGCAGCGTTTTAAGAACCATGCCTCAACTGCGTATATATATATATATATATATATATATATATATATATATATATATATGCTTATATGTATATATATATATATATATATATATATATATATATGTATATACACATATGTATGTATGTATGTGTATATATATATATATATATATATATATATATATATATATATATATATATATATATATATATATATATATATATATATGTGTGTGTGTGTATATATATATATATATAAATATATATATATGTATATATATATATATATAAATATATATATATATATATATATATATATATATATATACATACACATATCTATATATATATATATATATATATATATATATATATTTATATATTACATCTGTACATACTTATATACATTTCCTATGCTGGGCGCTGCTTACACCCGCGCAAGCACACTCGCATATGCTTACTGTTTGTTACATATGTTTACTGCCACTTATTTATGCTTATTTGTGCCTTATTCATTATGACAGTACCACTTTGTTTGAAAGGATCTGGTTAAAAACCCCATGCAATACTCAAGTTCACTTTTACATGTTATTATGTTGGATTTACAGCAGAACGACATTCATTCCACATGAAAAAATATATGTGCTATAATCGAAATGGAACCGTGAATGTCTGTTCGTTAGGCAGATGCTGTAACCTCTACACTACTGGCTTGCTGCCACATTTAGATGTATAACCATGGTTAATAGTTACCTGAACACATGCCTCAACACTTCACTAACACAGTAGGCATCCATTCTCCAACTGGATTCTATGTGTATCCACACCGGTACACATTGGCCGCTCCCTACCCCTGTAGACCCAGCCCATCGGTTGACTCACTACATGTATCCTCAGGAAACCCTAACATTTAGTCCACAGACATTGGTGACATGAGTGACCAATAGGACACTATTAGCAATATATGTGTTATCCCACATGGGACACACCTGTGTTTATGTCAAGATTAGACTCTTACTTCCTTACATACTTACTCCCGTTAACATGACACTACAATTGACTATATGGTAATTTACACGTTACACGTGAACTAATTATGAATGTGTTCGATGATTCATTTACAAATAGACTGGTTTATTAATTGGCGTTGCCATTGCAGGCAGATCACAGGGATAATTCCCTGTGTGAAACAGTCCTCACATTTAATTTATTCAGCACAGCAATGACTTTGGACATTGTACACACTTCTGAGCTTTAGCAATTTTGTCCCTTTCCTCTTATGCACTACCTATTATTCTATCTACTGTTGAAGTCTGTAAGGGCACATTCATGTGTTTATGTCTGCAAATGGAATGGGTATGTTACAGGGAATGTACTTCTACATATAGATGTATGCATGTGTGTATGCATACATACATATAACTAACTCACTGGCCTCCACGAGGTGGTCCAATTAGAACCAGGCCATCCAGCCATGAGACACCTGGATCCATAATCACATACCCATGGTTCCTTGACCCCACCCAAGTTCGACATACACGCAATCCATCCATTATCCAGTTGCTTTCACAGCCATGACACACCACCACACATTGCCCTCCCCCCAGCGTAAGGGGCCCTACACCTATGTTGTCCCAACACATGTATTATGATGCTCTCCCACCACTTAGTCCTTGAACATACCTGCCCTTGCTTGTGTAATGGGCGGAAATCAAAATATGCTGTCAATTTTTGGTAGTCCCACTGGGGACTACCATCTGATTGTTTGTAAAGTAGACTTAGCAGATCAACAATGTTACTCCCACTGGTAAAACCCTACCTGTGGTATGAGTAGCAGTGCTTTGCTCACTCCTGGCCAGCTTTTTATGACATATGCTGACAGCACTATATAATACCATAGTTGCTGTTGATTCCTTTCTCATCCCTTGTCTATGCTTTATTGTTACGACGTTCATTCTTCATAGATATATATATATATATATATATATATATATATATATATATATATATATATATGTCTATGTCTATGTGTGTGTGTGTGTGTGTGTGTGTGTACTTATATACATATATATATATATATATATATATATATACATAAATATATATTTATTACATCTTTACATACTTATATGCATTTCCTATGCTGGGTGCTGATTACACCCGCGCATGCGCACTCACATATGCTTACTATTTGTTATTTATGTTAATTGCCACTTATTTCTGCTTACTTGTGCCTTATTCATTTTGAGAGTACCACTTTGATTGAAAGGATCTGGTTAAAAGTTCCATGCAATACTCAAGTTCACTTTTACATGTTGTTATGTTGGTTTTACAGCAGAACGACATTCATTCCACATGGCAAATGATATGTGCTATAGTCGAACTTGAACCATGAATGCCTGTTCGTTAGGCGGTTGCTCTAACCACTACACTATTTCTTTGCTGTTTCATTTATATGTATACCCATGGTTTATAGTTACCCGAACACATGCCTCAAGACTTCACTAACACAGCAGGCATCCATTCTCCTGTTGGGAAAACCACACCACTACACATGCGTCATTCCATACTGCTCTGGACCCGCCCCGCATGATGACTCACTCCAAGTCTATTCAGACTTCCCAAGCCTATAGTCCTTGCACAAACGTTCATATGATGATCAGCATGTTCATATGGTCATCCAGTTTTAGACTTGTCTGACTGGGTACCAGGGCTGACCTGTACCCATTTGAAAGTCAGACTTAGCACGTGGACAACATTAGTCTTGTTCTGTATATATATATATATATATATATATATATATATATATATATATATATATATATATATATATATATATATATATATTATCTGTACGTACGCATGCATATACATCTACATGATTAATTACTTTGATCATACTGTTGAATGACTGTGCTGTCTGCTATGTTTGTGATAACATCAGAGTTAGGTATAACTGCCGTGGCTTAGTGGTAAATCACATTGGTTGTGGTGTGTAGGGTCCTGGCGTCGAGCCTGGCCGAGGCGGTTTATTGTGTTGCTGGGCAGAACAAGGGCCGTTGGACAAAGGGTGAGTATAACACTTTTCAGTTTTGCCATGTTTAACCGCCATTTCCCGTCACGCAAACACCTTCTGCATTCTTACTGTGATACATCACCCCAGTTCACATTTCAATGGTATTATATCATTATACAGCATAGAATTAGCAGGATATGCTCGTATATGGATTACACGTCGTAAATGGTGTGTGCTGCAGTCGAACCAGCAACATCTGCTCGATAGGCAGATGTTCTAACCACGACACTATTGCTGTGCTGCTTCATTTGCATGTATACCCATGGTTCATAGTTACCAGAACAAATGCAGCAAAACATCACTAACACAGAAGTCATCCATTCTCCAGTCGGAAATAAACCACACCACTACACATGCACCACTCCCTACTGCTCTAGACATGTCCCGTATGTTGGCTCACTCCAAGTATATTCAGACATCCAAAGCTTATAGTACTGGGACATACATTCATATAATAGTCAGGGTGTTCAATTAGTTTTCTGCTTGTCTGAATGGAGACTGGGACTGACCTGCACCTGTTTGAAAGTCAGACTTAGCATGTGGGCAAAGTTAGTTCCATTGTTAGCATCCTACCTGTGGTTGGAGATGCAGGAAGTTATACTCACCTCTGGCCAGCTTGATATGACAGTACTAAATAATACGGGGGTTCCGCTGCTGTTTCCCTTCCCATTAATTATGACTGCTTTATTGTGACCATGTTTATTCTTCATGTATATGTGTATACATATATATATATATATATATATGAACAGAATCACCCAACGAAGGAATCTAGGAGCATCAAATACCAATGGCGAACGTTTCAATAGTAGTAGCAGAATGCTAAAAACTATACGATGACTTCAATAATCCAGTACGAAGACAGAAACCATTCGGTTCTAACACAAAACCATTTAATACTGTAAGCGCTTTCACGGCAACTAAAAAGCCGCTTCTTCAGACAAACAACAATGCACTACTAAAGCGCCAAATTTAAAAACAATACATCAGTCTCCTCCAATGAACAGCTTTGCAATATTTACAGTGCTAGTGCTCACTAATTAAAGCTATAATGTATATCTAAGCAATAATGCATAGTTAACAACAACTTAAAAACAAAAACTAAAGCTGAAATGCTTGAAGCTATCTAATAAACACAAGCTATAATGTATAAAAATGTATGCATCCCAAATAAAGACTCACAGATGAATATGAAACTAAAAATAGATAGCTAAAACTAAATGGGGGCATAGGAATCTACCTCAGAGGTCTGCCTTTTAAATGTGGCTTAATGGATAGAACTTCGGTCAACCCTTTCTCGACCACGACCAAACGGTATGACAAACCCCACAGATCTAGAATTGGTAGTCTCAACAAACTCACTTCCATGATTATGTTCAGCTGAATAAAATGGTTTTGCTCTGCACATCCTAAGATTATGCATTCCTCTATATACATTTTGAATCTCTTCCTCAGTATAACCAAGTGTAATAAGTCCTTCATGTAGGCTCTCTAACCCCACCTGATAGTCATATGTTCTGGTAGAGAGTCTAGAGACTCGCATCGCCTGACCCTTTATTATATTGTTGAAAATATGCGAATGATGCATACTTTCTCTGTGAAGAAAGGATGATCTATAGCAAGGCCAAACCAACAGGACCCTAAGAGAAAGAATACGTGACCATGGATATTGTCTTGCTAGAGGACATGAATACAGTGCTTTAGCGAAGCACACTTTAAGGGAGGGGGGGACACACACATTTTTATTTCAAGTACTACAAGTCATCAACACTAGTGTTAGGTTAGGGGATGTAGTGAATCTCACGGAGCAAGCAGAATTAAAATGGATCTGCAGGTTGGCTGCTCACAGGGAGAAAGGGTTGAACGAAGTTCTATCCATTAAGCCACATTTAAAAGGCAGACCCCTGAGATAGATTCCTATGCCCCCATTTAGTTTCAGCCATTCATTTTTAGTTTCATATGTATCTGTGAGTCTTTATTTGGGATGCATATATTTTTATACATTATAGCTTGTGTTTATTAGATAGCTTTAAGCATTTCAGTTTTAGTTTTTGTTTTTTATATTGCTGTTAACTATGCATTATTGTTTAGATATACATTGTAGTTTTAATTAGTGAGCACTAGCACTTTAAATATTGCAAAGCTGTTTATTGGAGGAGACTGATGTATTGTTTTTAAATTTGGCGCTTTAGTAGTGCATTGTTGTTTGTCTGAAGAAGCGGCTTTTTAGTTGCCGTGAAAGTGCTTACACTATTAAATGGTTTTGTGTTAGAACCGAATGGTTTCTTTCTTCGTACTGGATTATTGAAGTCATCATATAGTTTTTAGCATTCTGCTACTACTATTGAAACGTTCGCTATTGCTATTTGATGCTCCTAGATTCCTTCGTTGGGTGATTCTGTTCATTTTATTTTACCTTTGCATTTGGGTGGTTATATACACCTACATACTTATTTACATTTCCCATACTCCACGAATTGACCAAAACGAAAAGGAGACTCAAGCAGCAAACTAGCAACACCGGTATATAAACGTTTTAATGTAAACCAAGTTTATTTAAAACAAGACACGTTTTTGTCCCTCTTAATAGAAAGACTTCATCAGAAAAACAAATAAAAAAGCCAGTTAGGGCTTTTTAAAAGTTCCACTCCTGTACAGTCGAACCTTTGAGCCAATCAACTAGTCACATTTAATAAAGTAAGGCTCAAAATTTAAAGAGCCAACAACGTGGAAATCATAATAAAATAGCCATGTAAATATACACCAATTAAGTAAAAACTAATAAGTAAGTAAATCCATAAAAAATAACGCAACTCTAAACAGATAAGCACTAATCCAGTAGTTTAAATCGCACACAAGTATTAAACCCTACTATGGGCATGCTTAAACACATATTGTATTATAAAATAAGCCAATAAAGCTAATTTGTATAAACAAACTAATTTATATAAAAGCTATAGAAGAGCTAGGTGGTAAAGATGGAAAACAACTGTCTATCAGGTCATGTAATATAAGTTTATAAACCTTTAGTGGTACCATTTAATAAGCTTTAACTCTTATTGTTTTAAACAACTCTTTAGTTTCAAAAGACAAGTAATATTACAATTGTTGTTAAGACCAGGATAACAAAAAGCGTTTAACAACAATTGCCATTCAAGTTCACGACATTCTAATAATATAGAATTAGGTCCTCCTCTAATGTCAAACATCAATTGGTCAATGGCTAAAAAGTGAAAGGAGTGATCAGGGTTAATGTTAATATGCTTAGCTAGAGCATTATCGCTCTTATTTTTAGTGACCGCATAAATATGTTCATAAATCCTATCGTGGAATATGCGGTCAGTTTTCCCCACATAGAGCACATTACAGGTTTTACACTTAGCTAAGTAGATGATGCCCTTAGAATTACAGTCTAATTTGTGCATAATATGAAATGTTCTACTTCCATTTTCAAAAAAAACTACTATTTTTAACATATTTACACATTCTACAGGATCCACAAGCAAAAGACCCACAAATTATGTTGTTCACTCTAGGTTTTTTACATTCAAGAAGACTTTTTAAATTTGCACCCCTCCTATAAACTACTATTGGTGATGGTCCAATTCTCTCCATCAATAAGTTGTCTTTGTGCATTAAGCACCAGTTCTTGAATAAAGACCGTTTAATTTGGTCACTGTCATTACTGAAGGTTGTAATAAAACAAGACCTATAATGTTGATTTGTTTGACCAAAGTTAACCACTGGTTCTTTAATGTCCATCCGGATGGTGTTAGTTAGACCATTAGTAAGATATATAACATTAAGCGTGCCAACTGTAGGGTTTAACACCTCATTATTAGTGGAAGAAAAAAGTAGAATAGGATTGAATAAACCTAACTTACGTTTATTTGTAACCTCAACAATAAGTTCTTGAACAAGTTGAGTAGGGTAACCTCTATTCATAAACATATTCTCTAACAGTTGGCATTCAGCCAGGAAGTCTGTTTCAACAGAACACATCCTGGCTGCTCTGACAAGTTGTCCCTTGACAATAGAACGTTTCTGTTTAAATGAGTGTGCACTAGAGAAGTGTAAAAAAGAGTTACAATAAGTTGGTTTCCTGTAAATAGTGGAACACAACTTGTTGCAAGCAGGCACTTTAAATAGTTTTACATCCAAGTAATCAATAATAAATTAATCAAATTTGTGTGTAAACCGAAGAAATGAAGTTGTAGAATTAAAATATTCTAAGAGCCTGTCAGCCACAAGTCTGTCACCCTTAAGGATGATAAAAATGTCATCCAAAAATCTTGTGTAAAACACAAGAAGATTGGAAATATCAGGTCTATCAAAAATAAATTGTTTTTCCCAATAGGCGACAAACAAGTTAGCTAAACTAGTCCCACATGGGGAGCCCATGGCTACCCCATGTTGCTGCAAAAAATGTTGGCCTTTAAATATAAAAAAATTATTAGTCAAAATGATGTCGATAACTTCAGTGACCACATCTATATCATTAGTTGGAGCTTTTAAATCTCTCAGCATTAAAGACAGCCATTCTACTGCCTCAGTATGTGTAATAGAAGTATAGAGGTCGACTACATCAATAGTCAAAAAAATTAAAGTTGTGGTCAATAGACAAATTATTGAGACTATCTAAGAAAGACCAAGAGTCTTTGCAAACTTGTGGAATTTTTCTTAGATATTTTTGGAGTATAAAGTCAACCACTTTGGCACAAGGGTATGTTAAAGACACACGACCATCTATGAGAGGTCTAATAGGGGGATTCAGGGTGTCTTTATGAATTTTTGGAATGCTGAACATGATAGATAACTTTGGAAAAGGAATATTAATAAAATTATAAGTGTCTAAATCAATTTTGGATTCAATAAATAAGTCTCTGAAGTAATTTTTGACTCTGGACAAAGCTATATTGTATTCATTCAATGATACCTTAGAATAAGCTGAGTTGTTTAACACTACTTCCATCCTACTGTTGTAGTCTGTAGTGTCAAAAATAACTAAACCACCCCCTTTATCTGGTTTAATACATCGTGCCATAGAAGATCTAATCAAGTTTAAAGCTTGAGTTTGTTCAGTAGAAATATTGCATGATCTAGAATAGTTCATAAACTTATGAGTATATGCAATATGTCTAAAATCAAGTTTACAAACCCCTTCAAACAAACGCAATATAGGGTGTAACGGGGGGGTTAAAGGTACTTAACGGTTTAAATGTAACATGAGATGGATCATGGTTACCTAAAAGGAAAGAAAGGTTTAGTTTCCTCACAAAGCATTTTAAGTCCATCAATGTTTTAGCAATGTTCATATTTCTGCTAGGTACAAAGGTGTTACCCTTTGCCAATAGTTCCACTAGGTCAGGTTCTATAGTGATGGACGAAAAGTTGTAAATGTTAAAATCACTACTAGTGTTCCTCAATACAGTTAATTTTATGGGGGCACAATCCAAGGAAGAAGATGAAATGTCACTCATCTCTTCCTCCTGTTGTTCCAGCCTCAGTTCCCCTGATTCCGGGAACGTTGTGGTTTCAATGGGTTCTTGGAAGAAGCCCCTTGGTGAAAAACCTGTTCTTGTGGATGGTTATTAGTAACTTTGGTGGAATGGTGCATGTTAGCATTGTTGTTACTACTGTTGTTGATAGATTGTAGTCTTTCACTACGTCTTAATGGTTCAGGTTCTTGAACAATATTAGCATCCGGACCTGTATTAACATCCCCCGTGCAGTCTGAAGTGTTAGTTGGATTCGTATAGTTAGACCCATTTATGTCGTTTTTGTTGTGCCAAACGTGAGCTACATGGGGTTTGGGGTAAGCTACCCCATTAGAATAGGCTACACGGTCTATATTTAATTTCTTTATTTTGTTTGATTTTAGTTTCTCTAAAAGCAGATCAATACTAGTAAAAACTGTTTCATAATCAAATTTGTATCTAGCAAAATCAACGTTGGACCTGATGTCCTTGCCAAGTTCATTTACTTCAACAATGATGTTATCTATCTGGATGGAATAATGTTTTATCATCAGTTCCATCAACAAGAAGCCAGAACGATTAAACAAGTCCACCAATTTTTTATGAAATAAAGAGTCAGAGAGTAACCCTGTTGGGTACTGATAGTAACGTAAACCCTTCGGTACCAACTTCTCAGTTAAACATTGCTTGAAGTAAACCACTTCAAGCTGAAGTTTTTTTCAGTTTAAGCAATTTAAAGTCAAGAAGCTTTAGTTTATCTGTAATACCTTGCGTACTCACAGACGTAGGTGTAGACACTGAAACCGGTCGTTCCGCATTCAAGCTGAAACCTGTGGCTAGATTACTCGTGTTATTCAACCATGTCTACAATGGAGGAACGCCAATAAGTCCAGTGCCATTCAAATGATTATCCAAGTCAAAAACAACAGTTCTGGATTCAGGCTCACAGTGATTTTGTCCTGGGGGAACAGATAGAAAACTAGAACACGGTCCCACCTGTTCACACCCCACCAGGTTAAGGTTGTGTCCATTCTGTAAGTTCTGTAAATTAAGATTAGTGGGACGTACACTGCCAAGAGTTGCTTCAATTAATCTCTTATCAACCGAGTCTAAACGGTTGGTTAAAGTATCCATACGTTGAATTAAAAGACCCAGTAGGTCAGTCAAAGTAGAAGAGTCCGGTTGTCTACCCGAACCAAAAAGGTTCAGGCTCACTGGGCTGCTAGGAACTCCTGTCACCATGATTCACAAACAAACAAGTCAGTAACAAGAAAAAGAAAACTCCACGAATTGACCAAAATGAAAAGGAGAATCAAGCAGCAAACTAGCAACACCGGTATATAAACGTTGTGTTTAAGCATGCCCGTAGTAGGGCTTAATACTTGTGTGCGATTTAAACTACTGGATTAGTGCTTATCTGTTTAGAGTTGCGTTATTTTTTATGGATTTACTTACTTATTAGTTTTTACTTAATTGGTGTATATTTACATGGATATTTTATTATGATTTACACGTTGTTGGCTCTTTAAATTTTTAGCCTTACTTTATTAAATGTGACTTGTTGATTGGCTCAAAGGTTCGACTGTACCGGAGCGGAACTTTTAAAAAGCCCTAACTGGCTTTTTTATTTGTTTTACTGATGAAGTCTTTCTATTAAGAGGGACAAAAATGTGTCTTGTTTTAAATAAACTTGGTTTACGTTAAAACGTTCATATACCGATGTTGCTGGTTTGCTGCTTGATTCTCCTTTTTGTTTTGGTCAATTTGTGGAGTTTTCTTTTTCTTGTTACTGACTTGTACATTTCCCATACTGTTGAATGACCACCACTTACCGCCCCGCATACCAGCTTACATCAGCTTGTAAGTCACTTAATCACCCTATATCTGACAGCCATTATTCTGGGCATGATATAAAATTAGTAGCCCTTGCATGGCTTGGACCCAGGAACAGAAACACCTTAGTCACTGGTTTGACCACTACACCATCCGTGGTTCATTCTGCATGGATGGCAGTTAGGATATATGACTTTACTACAGGCATTCCACACTACTGACAAAAAATGTGACAGTCAGTTGGTGTACATATGTATAGTACATGTTAATGTTCATGTTTCTGAGAGACATATGTATACATTTGCAAGTATACATATTTATAAATAGGACACATACTTGAAAACTACTTATATGCACGTATGTGTGATGTGTAGCTGTAGCTATGCGTATATAAGTATGCAAATTTATAGATGTATGACTACATATCTGGGGTTGTACATGGCCATGTATAGGAACACCCGCATCCGGGATGGACGTGTACCATTTGTATATAGGGGTTGTGTGCATCATTACGACGTTGAACCTGGACAGGGTATACAATTTGTGGACATGTACTATTTGGACGATGGCTATGGGGAAGCTTCTAGGGGACATGTGAAAGGTATATATTCCCGATAATGCACATGGGGAGATGTGCATCATGGTCGGGTGTTTAATCCCAGGTCGTAGGTTATGCAGGACTGGCTGGAGGCTGAACAGGGTTGTGGACAACTACTGCTAATGCAACTTGTGTCTGGATGTCTACGGGGCTGGACATCGTGTTGTGCCACCAAGTCTAATCTTTAGAACAGACACTTATCCCATGAGGTATGTCCACAAATTGTGGACGCCAATGACTCCCATTCTTTTGGCTATATGAAAATGAGGGAGGGTTATACATGCATGGGATACCTAGTTTGCAAGCCTGAGATGGTCTAGGGTGAGACTGCCTACTAGATGTGGGTAGGGGGCACTATGTGCAGATATGGCTGGCCCAAGCTAGCAGCCCGAGTATGGGTGGTTTTGGTGGAAGTTCAGCAATGGGGGGTGATGTGCTGTGGAGGGGATGATGGGTATTCAATTATGTATCCAGGTGTGTAGGGGTTGGATGGCTCAGTTCAGGCCAGCCCATTATGTGGGTGTGAACAGGTACCATTTTTGTACATGTGTATCGCACATTTTAATGTTCATATGTTTGTGGGATTGTGTTCTGCAGTATGGCCTGTCAGGGTGTATTGGGGATGTGAATGTATGCTCTTTGGTTTCCTTTTTGATTCATCCACTGCTCCCCCATACACCTCCAGTTCACCTATTGTACATCCAACCCAGTCTCCCCTTGGCAAATTATTACATTACCCGTCACCCCCCCACAAATTCCACAAACAAAACATTTATCCCTTCTCTGTGTGTCAGACAGCAGTACACATTGCGTACTCTACATATCTCTAGCACCAATATGGTTTTGAGGACAACCCTAGAATATTTGGTCTTCCACATGCTGTACTTCACACACATAGGTAAATGCAAATACTTATCTTTCATGACATGGTAAGTTGACCCGGGTAATACCCATTCATCTTTGGGCCGTCCAGACAAGGATGACTCAGACCGCGAATGGCCAGATATTGAGCGAATGCTCTGACCATTGGGCTAGGATTAGCAAAGGGTAGCGGCGTGCAAACACACTGCGTTTCACTTGCACTTGGTATAAAAATCAACACTACAATGAAATACGGACACAGGGTTTTAAATGTCATTGTTTGAGGGACGGGGGCTCAAAATTCAGCTACGTGCTTTTGTGCTTACTCCTGTGATTTTATTTTGTTGTTCGCGGAACTCTCTTTTATGCTTTGCATACATTTCAGTATCCATGGACACTGACAGGAGTGATTACTATTAGAGGCAGGCTGTACTAGTCAGCATTTTAGGTTGCGCAACTGTAGCCAACATGTTCACGCCTCTGTGCAGCACTTAAACACAGCCCCTGCACTCGCACACATTTCCTGTGCATGTGGATGGTGCGGCAGCACGCCTTCATTAATATGGTGCTGCTGCGCTATCTCTATGCTGCACGGTCGGTGCAAGGCTAACACCGTCCTTGCGCCGAGCTTCATGAATCCCAAGGTTTATCTGAAATATGGTAACAGGTGGGGCTGTGGCACTCATTCAGCTAATTTAGTGCTTACACATTTGGAAAAGGAATACATTTTAACTCTTTACTTAAAGATGTAATCGTTTTGTATGTCTGATATCAAGATATTTTTACGTTATGGTGAGGCACTACAAGTGAATTAGAATTTTTTTTATTAGAATCTTCTATGTTTCTTCACTAAACAGCATTCATTACTTGGATGTTTTGATTTCAAAAGACAATGCTTCCTACAGATTTCAGTCTTCTTGTATCATTAATCAACATTTTGTAACACTTATTTCCACTACATCATCTGTCATTCTTTTCACCAGTAGCTCATTTTTGTGAAAGGACAAATAATAAGACTACCTTGGATTATTTCCTGGGATAGTGTATTCCTCTTTCCTTTCATAACATTAAACTTTCTCCTGTCCTGGATACTTGTTGCTGTGTGAATAATCTGCATCCTCTGGTCTTTAACAAAATCGTGTCTGCTGTGGCAGATTAACAAGTTTTCCTCACATAAGTAATTTGACATATCTTTGAAATACAGAATACCATCCTTGTTTTTCTAGCCCTTGAGAGCATCCTAGTTGACATGAAGTACACACATTCTCCTCTGATTTCTTGCAGTGTTACAAGTGGACAGGAAAGTTGGCTATCACTACATTAAACATACTGTGAGAGTATGGTGTTCCACTTAGGTCACCTGGAAACACACTGAACCATCTGACAATTGGACTTCTGGCAAATTCCAGTTCAATCTGTGCATAACAATCAGTCTGGAGTCATTTCTGCAGAATTAGGATGGTATAAGCCATCCCATTTCTGTCAGGTATTAAATAGCATAGGTGGCAACAGGAAAAACATGTGCTCTCACTTTGTGCAACTGAGTCTGTGTAACTGAGTTCTCTGCCTTTATCTGAGTTTGCACTCCTCTGCCTCTTTCACTTCCTTCAGTAGTCTGGGACCAATCACTGTATAACATTATGATTCAGTATCTAACTTAATATGCATCATCCTCAGGAGGATATATCAATTCTTGAACATTTGCCAATGTCTGCTACACCTACACATCCTCCAAAATGTATAATGCTGTTACTGTCAGATGAGTATAATGTATTTAATCTGTATCTCACCCAGGATGTAATGCTAGAATTTGAAAATATGTCAAAAACATCCACAGATGCCCAGTGTCATCACTACCTGAATTCCACATTATTCTCATCACACCTAGTCCCTTTTATCTAGTTATCCTATTCTTTCCAATAGCATTTCATTTGGGAAAGACAAATCATTATGATGGCACCTTAATAAGTTACAGTCAACATTTTTCTGAGATGGACAAAAACATATTTAATGGATTTGGATGTGTTAACCTGGCATGGACCATTTTGCAGCAATCATTGCATAATGCAGGTTTTAGAGAAAAAAAAACTCTGTTTTTCTCTCAATAGCCACCTTGCCAGTCATTTTAACTTTTTCAAATATAAGAACTGTAATATAACACTCTTCCCATCTGCAGTGGAAAATGTATTCATACTTTGTTGACTTGTTTCTCCACTAGGCTAGTGGACTATTTTCAGGAGAGTCCCAAGGCGGTATTTATTACTATTAGAGGAAATCTGGCCAGGGAATCATAGAACGTTCCTTACTCTTTTGATAGGTGCTGTGGGATATTTTACATCCTGCAGAACTACCACCAAGTCATGCAAATGAGACCTTGATTTAACATCTCATCTGAAGATCAACACACTCAGGTGTGCAGCACCCCTTTATGTTGCTTTGCAGTGTCAGCAATCCATCTACCTGGTATGAGAATAGAGCCCACAGCCTTCTACACCAAAGGTGAGTATGCTATCTGTTACACCACTGACAATGGTTACATCTGGTGTTAAGTGTTTGTGTTGAAACTTCTGATATTTACTCTTTTTATCAAATTCTTGATCCTATATTTTCCTGATCGCCCTCATATTTTTCACTAGATAATGATGTTCTATTTTATAATTACTTGTCCTACAACTGCACATCAACCATTCGAGATGAAGAGTAGTAAAATCTACACTATTCTTTCTTCAACCTGCATCATCCCATCAACTTGATAAAAACTCAAGCCATGAAAGGTGCAACTCTAGGCAAAATGTAATGTGCACAGCAACTCCTACTATGTGCACCTATAGCCACAATAGGTTTGTTATGCAGAATTTATTCTATTTTAAGTAACAAGGTACTAGGCAAAGTAAGAACATCATACTCCTGAATAAAAATATATGTCAGCTAAAACTCTGCTATAATTTCAACACATTCTTCAGTTCTGAGGATCATTTCCTACAGCCATTAGCTTCTTCATTGACCAGCTTAAATACTGATCATACTGGCTCTCAACAATTTACCCAGTGTTTCAAAACACACATTTCTCTCAACAATTACACAACCAAATGTTGGCAGAGTTATACTGCACTCCAGTGCATGAGCCGCACTGTGACTCCTTTTTAAGAGTCTCTTTAATAAAATAAAATGTATACCTTACCCTTGGGACATGTATCTACCAGTTGAACTCTCCTGACTACTCTCCCTATTTTCATATGCCAAGAGTTTATGTTTTCTGCTCCAGACAATATAAGGCACACATTGTGTGGCACCATTCTGTTGTCACTTCTCATCAGCAGTCTCAGAGTCATTAGGGAGGCTCTAGAATAACAGACAATGTACACGATTATATTTGCTTACCCTAAATGACATTCCCTCTTAAGCCTTCTCAGGAAATCACATCCCCAGTTACTTCTTGAATGTATTTCTATCTAAAAACCCTAGGAAAACAAAATGTTAAATTTATATGTATGTATATGAAATTCAGCACATTTTGTGCATTAGTGAGACTGCATCTCTATTTATTTATTTATGTGTACAATTATGTATGAACATATGTTTTGTTAATTAGGTTAACCCTGCTAATATTAAGACCATTTAGACCCCAAATTATGTGACTTATGTATAGTTTAAGAAACAAAGGACATTGTTAAGTTGTCATTCAGATTTCCATCTGAGCTAAAACAGAACATTGATCAGATAGCATAAGAAAACATTACATATGCAAACATGTTTCTAAGAATCAAAACAGTACTTTGGAAAAAATATTCTTAGAACAAAAAGATGTTGCCTACGTAAATATCATTCATATTACCTAAGCAAAGTCCATTATTTTAGTATATAGTGACATTTCACTGTATAAGCAATAGCTTCATAGAAACTTACTAGGCTAATGAACCATAAGGATCTTTAGAAGCTTAGTCATAAATTACCATGAAGTTTCCAGCCCTTATATTTTAAGTACGAGTAACCCAGAAATGAGCAGGCATTTTACATGTTGCCCCCTATTGAAGAGGTACACGGTGCAAAACCCAGTGGAGAATTTATGGTTACCTATCCACATGATTAACTCAAAGATGCAGTTTGTTAGCAGAGCTGAAACATCTCTTCCTCTAATACATTGCTATAAGAATGCAGGCATTATATACTTAGTACACTCAGCGTAAGAGGAAAGAGATGTCAGTTACTTTCCATTTGTCTTTAGCGGTGTAGATTTCTACATTGATAGAGGTTTGTAATTCTGTGGTGAGAATGGAATACAAAAGTAAGAGGGCAAATTATTAACTGCAGTCTTTACATGCTATTGGACTGGAAAGAATCACTGCACGCTGGTACTTGAAGGAGGTTCTCTGATACCTCTCATGATATTTGGAATCAAATTCATTTCTCTAGTTAACTACAGATTTGGGGCTTTATCCACACATTTGATTTTGCTGGTTTTGTTTACTGCCAGTAGAAGGATGATTTAAGAACATTGCTGTCTTGAAAATCTATACCACTTTAGGATAGGTGAGGTCAGGGCACCGTTTTGTGAAGAATAGCTTGCAAATGACTGCTATCTACATATATTTTCTTTTGTTTCCTTGTGACAAATGGTGCTAGTTTTGCAAATTAAAGCAGTGGTGAGAATTTTCTGGCTGTTATGTGATAAGCCAGTTAATTGTGAATGAAACTTTTCAGGACATTAGTTAAAGAGCTTCATACAAATACATCGATAGTTTTCAACTTTGTGGGTTTCCCATTCTTAAACATTGATGCTGAATGCTTCCAAACAGTGGGGATTCATCCTTCTTCCAAACTCCTATTTATGACTAAGGTTAGTGAGTTGGCTGTTTATGTTAGTATAACATGATTATGTATGTATTTGTGCCGAGGAAGCAGTTCTTGGCAGACAGGCCTAGTGTGCTAGGATAAGAGGAGACAGAATCAACTAACAAAACAGCTAAACAACAAATATGTACTGGTGTAATAATGAATGTTTATGTTTATGTTTAAAACTATATGTATATTCCTGTATACATCAATCACATCACACATATACACCACATAAACACATACACACACACATACACACACACACACACACACACACACACACACACACACACACACACACACACACACACACACACACACAAACACACACACGTTTATATCTATGTCTCTTCTCTCTCTCTCTCTCTCTCTCTCTATATATATATATATATATATACACATACAGGTATATGTTCATTTTGTCAAACATTTATATTATTGAAGTAAATAAAAGATGACTTGTGTGATCAAAAATCATCCTCTCACACAGGCATTTATTTCTGAGTGAGATCACAGTACAGTGAGGATAAAGGAATTTGCCCTTATAGAGTTGATAGATATAATCAGTAAGTGTATAGAAGACGAGTTTAGGTTAGTTTTTTCATTTTCGATTGGTTACTTTTTGAGCATTTCTGTTTTATGTATTTATTTATTTAACATTTGTTCACCAGGAAAGTCTGACTAGGATGCAGCTTATTTTTAGCAGAGGCCTGGGGAGAAACACTCCAGACGCATGTCTTTGGAATGTGGGAGGAAACCAGAGTTCCCAGAGGAAACCCATGTTAATGCAACGAGAACATGCAGACTCTGTATAGAAGGCACCCCAGCTGAGAATCAAGCCAGAGATGAGTTGCAGTTTATGTTGCGTTTTTGATGAAACAACATTCGCCCATATTTATCTATTTATATAGATAGATATATTTATAGTGTAATATACTCTTTAAGCACACAAACAAAAACAATCAAGGAATAATATCTTTATATAAATTTTTCACTGAGCATAAAATTAGGTAATAATAATTCATCAATATGACAATACTATATTTAGAAATTAAATTCCTCACAATATGACAGATTTGAAGTTAATCAAATCCTGAAATTGTTAAGATACTGGAGACAGAATGTCTAAAGAGCTTCATGCTCTCACATGTTATGTCAGTTAAGAAAGAGAACTAGCAATATAAGAATGCATTTTAATGGGTTTTAAGATAATTGTACATGTACAAAGACATGTTTACATTTAGGTACTTGGATTTCTTTGTTGATATTTGCCCTACAGTTATTTTAGTTTTGCAGTGGTTTACTTGTAGCATCCAAGTGAAATTACAGAGTATTCCCTGTCCTGTTCCTTAAAAAAAAAGCCAAAATGTTTTAATATAACAGAGTGGCCTAGTTTTTGCAGTGAACACCCATCTGTATCACCTTATTGTACCTTTATTCACTAGAATGTAGAGGCCTTTTAGGCCAGTTTAAGACATAAAGTTTGAATCACAGAAGGGTGTCAGTATGGCATAACTGTGAAACTATATTTTTCCTGGGAGCTGACACATATTTTATTTCAATAAGCAAAGAGTCATTTGACATTGCACATTCTAAACATGGATTTTCTATTTCAATGTGGGTTTGCATGAAAGCAAAGTAAATTATTTAGACTTTCTTCACATGAAAAGAATGTAACAATACTACTATATATAAGATAAGCAACCAATCTAATGCAGTGTTCTTTGTGAGCAGTTCCATCATGTTACCTATTATAATGGTGCAGGTGGCCGCATTTATAAATCTTTCACCTCCTCTGCAAGCAGAATCTTCTAAAGCAACTTTTATGTTATCTTATTACTTGCTAGTAGGTGACAGACTGTGAAGCTAGTAGTTGCCAAGCCTTCTACTGAAAATCAAATCTGCACTCATCTGTTCTTAATTGAATGTTTGCATACAGAGTGGGCCATCAATGGGTTGCATGTTTAAAGGTTCAGCTAGAGACAAAGGGAAACTGAAAGTAAAAGGGAGAAAAAGATGAAAAGACAGAAAAAATGAGCATGCCAGTAGTTAATTGAGCATTTAGATTCCTAATGTGTCAGGCACTGCCCTTTTAGATGAAGGATGAC
The DNA here is from genome assembly GCF_019279795.1 of Protopterus annectens. Lineage (NCBI taxonomy): Eukaryota > Metazoa > Chordata > Ceratodontiformes > Protopteridae > Protopterus > Protopterus annectens. The sequence goes on along the minus strand of NC_056732.1, from coordinate 794,619,771 downwards.
ACTTTTTAGAAAAGCATCTTCCTTTGTAACCATTTTAAGGCTAATGAAGCTTACAATTCATAAAGCTGATTATGGACACCAGTCTGTTTGTTTGGAAGCAAATGTTCTTCATATCAGAGATGACTATGATTTCTGCTGCAGCCAAAATAAGGTGTACATTATATGATACTACAGACCAAAGTAGAATTTGCTCTGCTCTTGACTCAGCATTTTTTTTGTAAAATAAAAATAATTACTCAGCTACTGCAAAGTTTGCCATTCCCTTACACAAACTCACAAACTCACATACATGCACACACATGCAGTCATACTCGTGTAAAATCACAAGCATACACACACACACATGCATGCACTCAGACACACACACACACATACACACACACACACACACACACACACACACACACACACACACACACACACACACATTTGCATCATGCATATGTGCTTGAATAATGTAGATACTCACTGATTATTTGCCAAAAAACAGCCACTAGAATTCTAACACCTATTATCTTGCAATAAGACACATTCAGTATCTTACATTTACACTGGTGCCTTGGTTTTGCCAAAGAAATGTACTTTCTACAGAATATTGTACACTTCTTCTTCACACAAGCAGTCCTGTTTACTTTTATAGTCTCTTAAACAGAAAGCATCCATTACACCGAAGTTATTTATGCCTTCGGGTCACTTGTTAATGAACTGAGCAAAAGAGAAGGATGGAAGCTATTATAAGTGGATGAGAACAGAGAGATTTTCTTTATGGTTACATAGATTTATGAAAGAAAAGGAGGGAAAACTGATTTTTATCAACAGTCTATTCAGATACTATTTCTAAATGATTGATAGCTGCTGCTTTGTTTTCATCAGATAGTGGCTAGAATGAATCCTGTTGGATTGGTTGGCCCTTTGTTGGCCCCTGGTTTTGGCAGACTCTGACCTCTCTAACCTTTGTGCAGCTTCCTTTTTGAAGGCTTACAACCAGATGGTTAAACCATCAAAGATTTGTGTGAATGTGTTTGTTTCATTTTATGACTGCTTCTTTTAGTTTACATGCAAAAACAAAAAGAAAAAAAAAAATCAGTCAAACTTCAGGAAACAATAACAATGGGTGAACACATATCTGTCAAAAACCTTTGGAAAGGCAATTCTTCTTTCCTTTTCTTAATTCCACCTTTATTTTAGTTATCTCTAATAATATTAGCCAACCCCAGCATAGTGCAAGAACAGTCCTACATAGCTGCCCACCCAGTTTGAAGATTAATGCAATGCTCAAATAACCCTCTGGCAAGAGTGATTCAAGCATAGTCTACTGTTTAGTCACATGCCAAAATGTTTTCTTCAGCTGACCAAGGACTGGGAAATCTGTTATAAAAGACTGTAGTTTGTCTGAGTGCAAATACTCCCTTTTTAAGTACTTAAAGTTCTGAAGCTATTCATCTTAAAGGGCACTGTTCAGAAAGAAAGTTTTAAATTTGCCTTCTAATAATCATTTTGAAGTAAAATGCTTAAAATATTATTGCTAAATATGCCCCAATTTTTCAGAAGGATGACTCATTACTTTTTATAACAGCCATTGCTCATTTCAATGATTTCAGTAATGCAAAATAGTACAATCAATATACAAAGAGTCACCTAAATGGTAATCCTTTCTTAACATATAAGCATATATATATATATATATATATATATATATATATATATATATATATATATATATATGCATCTATGCATTGTGGATTATTAAATACAATGAAAACCAGAGTTCCATAGCATTATGCCTAACAGGGTGTGTGTTAATGTGCAATTAATGCCCACCCAGGGGTGTTATGAGGCCTGGCGCCGCAGGTTGAGGGCCTCTAATGTCATTAACAATGACATAGAAAACCTTCAGATATTGGACCCCACCCAGTTTAGTTTTGTTAAAGGCAAGTCATGCATACTGAACCTGATGTACATCTTTCATAAGTTCAACAAGGCAATGGATGAGAGAAAAATGGTGCATATTGCCTATCCTGACCTAGCTAAGACATTTGATACATTACCCCACTCGGCCATTGTAAGCAAACTTATGGAATTAGGCGTAAAGACCTATGTAACTCACTGGATAGCCAGCTGGCTCACAGACAGGACCTAGGAAATTAGACAGGACCTAGGAAATTAGGATTGGAGAATCCACCTAAACAAAGAGGTTAGTTACCATTGGAGTCCTGCAGAGCTGTATGATAGGGCTGCTTCTCTTTGGCTTCTGTTTTTTAGATGTCAATGCCAATGTCAATGTCAAAGGCATCTGGCATACTAAGTTTGTGATGATTGCTAGGACCAATTACTAACATCCTGCAGGAAGGTATAACACAGACAAATGACTGTAGCCAAAGACATATCTTAAAATTCAACACCAAGAACTACATAATAGTATATTTTGGGGAGTCTGCCACCCAGAGAAATTGCCTCATTGATAAAACAGCCCTAAATGCAGACACACTAGTTGAGAATCTGGAAACTAATGTAGATAATAACCTATTTTTTTTTTACCAACATGTGTCTAATGTTGTAAGAAAATCATTCTATGTTACTCAGCATATACATAAGAGCATGACACCTAGAGCCAGGGAAGTCATTGTGCAACTGCACTCAGCCATCATCAGACCCATCATTGAGTATAACACTCCCTTCTGTATGTACCTGACCATCCACATGCAACAACTGGAACATCCACAGAGGTTCCTTACAAAAAGAACAGGGTATAAGCTCAATGTCCTATACAGATTGCCTCTGTTTTCTACACAGCTGAGATGCAAATTATGCCTGGCATATAAAGCATTTTTGGATCCTGCTTTGCTGGACCTTTTGCACATCTACAGAAAGAACAGCACCAGAACTACTAGATCTAACTTAAATAGGACTTGCTGGAGGGACATGTACGTGTCAGAGAATCCCCAGATCGAAATATCACCTTCAGCTACTCTTTCTAGTCTTCATTCCATGTTTGATTTAACATTGTTCATTAACCTAAACACACAATTTCATCATTTACAACCTAATTTGAGAGTAGGAATTAGTTGGTGACCACATTGTTAATTTTTTACTATTTTCCATGTCCTAAAAATTGAACCAGTAACATTTTACCTTGTATTGGAGTTAATTCTATTAAACAGAAATAGATCTTAAGATGTCTGTTCCATGTCAATATCCTCTTTAAACTCAGTTTCAATTACAAAATTAAAAACAGGCCATTTTTGAATAAGGAGTTCTATTTTTGATCTCTCGCAGTTCTCAGTTCCATATTTTTAATCTCTGTAATCATCTTTACACCTGGTTTACTGCTAGCTTGTATCTGCTTTTCCATTTTTTAGTTATGACTTACTTGCTATTATCAACACTGAATGTTGCAATGTTTTCATGTCTTTACTACATGTTATTTTATGACAATTCAACAAAAGTGTTTTTAAACTGAGGTTAAAATCATAGTATATTATTCACATCATTTTTGTACTGAAGCAACTCCATGCATTCCCCAAAGTATATGTTCCTAAAAAATGTCTTTCTAAACCATCACATCTCCAAAATATGCCTCTTGTCTATGAGAACATTTTTTTCCAAGTCCCATAGGGGTACAGAAATATATGTACAAATATTTCCATGTAAAAGTTCTAACTTTTCCTGACTTAGTTGTATATCTAACAGTAAAACATAGTTCCCTCCTCTGTAATATTTGTATTTAAACATTCACTGTATTTTATTTTTGCCTTTATATTGCATTGCCTTTTCTAATATATTATTTCCTTACATGTTCTACTTATTAGCATTTCTAGTTTAACATTTCTTTTCTGGTCTTAATTACAAAACCTCCAGTTCAGGTTTTATAAAATGACTATCTGGCCTCTGCATTTCTTCTTTGAATTATAATATTAGACCTATATAAGAAGGTTGATCTGAGTTCAATAACCCAGAAATTGTCTAGCTTCCTCCCATTTTATTACCTCATCTTCTTTTCTCATCTGTCCTAAAAGCTTGATCATCTATTCTTTCTTCTACAAATGCTTATACATTCTCTTCTGATTCATTCTTATTACTACATCTAGTATAACCTATTAGTATAAGGGTCACTGCTGAAACAGCACACTTGTCTTTGGTGCTGGAAGATCAGAAGGCTATGGGTTTTATTCCCCTCCTGGATGCATGGATTAACTTTGGTTACTGACATTATTGTGCAGCAAAAAGTTGTGCTGTACTCCTGAGTGAGTCATCCATCAGATGAAATGCTAAAATAAGAATCCATCTGCTTGAATTGATGGCAGCTCAGGTGGATGTAACAAAAAGAGTAGAGGACATTTATTATGGCAAGAATATCACATAACATAATAAATAAGGGTGAAAAATGTACACACGGTAAAATGCACTACAATAAAAAATGTGCAGTACTCCAACAATATGATTTTGAGAAATAAAAATATATATTCCCCAACCCTTTCTTCTACAACCATTTTCTTAGCTTTCCCAATATCAAAACACAATCACAAATTGTGTTAAAACATTTTTTCACATCTTGCTAATGAAAAATGCCATAATACCCCAACAAAAAAATGTATCTTTCAAACTTACATCAATAGTCAACGTTCTACAGTGATATCCAGATGGAATCATATCTAATGTGAAAAGAAAAAGAAAATAAACCTTATAAGACTGCAAAAGCATTTGCCAAAATAACTGAATTCTGAAACAGTCGATATATGAAAGGATTTCTTCAACATTAAAAATATGACCAAGCATTGATCTCTAGCTTTGTTTTTCATGTTACCTTTAACTGGTAATTTGCATAAGAGGGCTCTCCATAAAAAAAAGTCTTACATTTCCTAAATATTTTGAGACCTATGTTTTCTACGATTAATACTCTGTAAAATATGAGGAGAAATATTTTCCCATGGCCTATCAAAAAAAGTAAGAAACCATTATACATGTATACCACAATTTTCTAGACTCAATAGACAAAGAAACAATAAGTTTCCAACTAATTATTTAATTAATGGATTCTTTTAAGATGGAATGGCACAGTCTCATATGTTTACCAATTAACACATTCTTCCAAGTATCATCATATGTTTTCCGTAACAATTTACTTAGCAAATTGACTCTGTCATTTTGATTTTGTCACCTAAGAAGTATCCAGTATAAATGCATAGCAGCTAAAGAGACAATAGGATTTATTAGACCTAACCCACTATCGTCTTTAAAAAAAAAACTTTCTTTTAAAAGGGTTTAGCCTATTCCCCCAAAAATGTCTAAAAGTGTTTTCTCTTTCTTTTCTGTAAAAGAAAATAAATTGCACTATATAACCTAATTTTCCTAGTATAATAGTATTAAAAAAACTTTTGTTTGAAAAAGACAATTTGAAACACTGCCAGGAATCTAACATGTTTTACATATCAACAAGAATACAATCCCACTGTGTCAGAAATTTCATCTCTTCACCTAAAGCTATTTCTAAAATAGTAATTTTGTCATGCATAAAATGGATTTCATGTAAAGATGATGTAAAATCAAAACCAATACATTTTTCTATATTAAGGGACACTCCCACTTTCTGTAATATAGTTTTACTTTCCTGAAGGGTAGTATCAATATAATTTTCTGAGTTAAGTATAAGATTAAAATCATCAGTGTAAGAAAAAAAAAACTAGTGATGAGGTGTGGTACTATTTCCCATAAAGCATCTTACAATATCTCAAAATTTTCCAACAACAGCATTTATCACTAAGTTAAAGAATATGCCACTCATTAGGTGACCTTGTCTGACACATCAATAAATTTTAATTTAATTTCTAAGGTGACTATTTATTAAAGGCCTAACCCAAGAACTTTCATAAATACTGCACAGAATATGTAAAAAAATGTAGATTTCAGTATATCCAACACACTTTTATGTGAAATCATATCAAGGGCTTTCTGGATATTATATGGAATATGCAGGCCTTTCTTAGTATAAGTAATGATTTTGTGTAATGCTACTAACATTTCCCTCTCCACTCCCCTCTTCACTCAAAAAGACCTGTATAAAATGCATTTACCTCATTACATCCAAGTGATGCCTCCAGGTGCATCTGCAGTTAGCTCCTACTGATGCCTCTAGGCCTTTGATATTGCTTGTTCACATTTGAATCAATAATTCTAAGATCATGCTATGTACATGGTTTGAAAAGACTTCATGTTAAAGCTTAGACAATAGTAAGCTCAACTGCATTAATAGTTGACCTCTGTCTAGTGCAGGTAAATAAATGCTAACTGTTGTTTTTATGATATTAATTTATAGAGATATATTTTTTACAATTTTCTAAATATCTTAACAACAAAGGAACACAGATAAAACTCCTTAGCTTCATGTGAAAACTCTCAGCTAGATGAATAAAATGCTGCTGACAGTATGTGTGTAACTTGAGTGGTTGCTGAGATATTGTAAGCTGTTTACAAAATATTACAAATGTAATAGTTACTGGGCCGGATTCATGAAGGCTTGCACAGAGTCTAAGAGTAGAGTAAGACTCCATGCAGCCAACATGTCCGCCGAGCGATCCAGGAACAGCCGGTAGGGGCTTGCAAGAGAGCTCCTAAAACAACTCTTACACAGACAGGGCTAGGATATGCACATTACCTCAATTGCTGACGAAAGCTATGCAAATGAGGTAAATTTGCAATCCAGGAAACCCGAACCTGTCAGAGTAAGATTAGTGTTATTTGCAGAAATGTACTCCATTGACAACGGAGTACCATTCTGCAAATAGCAAAATGGAGCCATGACAGCTGCAAAAAAAGGATGCATCCAGTTGAGGAAGCATGCCAATGGCCAAAAATACGGCCATTGGCAATGTTCACCGATGCAAAATAAAAATAAAATAATTTTTTTTATCCTGATCTCCGAAGTTTAAGCGTAGAGCAGTGCCGCGCAAACATGCTGTGCTGTAAAATCCAGAAAACCAATAATTAAAATCCACAAATATGGATTTTATTGTAATTCTTAATTTACAATGCAAGGGAATGGCAGGCTGAAGACAACATGGCTACCGAGTAGAGGTTGCTAAGGGGGGAAGCACAGTCTAAGAGATGTAACCAAGCATTAGTATGCAATCCTATGCAAATGAGGGTAAGGATAGTGAATCCCAAGTTTACATAACAAATGAGCACAGTCAGTGGAGTGTAGGAGTAGGATAAGGGGAGTATCAGAGTAGAAGATAGGTGACATCACGAGGGGGATATGTATGAAAGAAGTGAAGCTCATTGGAGCAGAGTGGCATGTGTTTGCTGTCAGTTACTCATCACTGGAAGAGGTGTGTCAACAGGTACCCTAGCTAAAGGCAAGAAATTGAAGGTGTATGCCGTGGATAACACTAAAGTTTCTTGTTGAAGTGCTTGCAATGTGTTTCCGCACGGGTGTGCGCCTGTATATCCGAGTAAGACTTTGTGTGTGTTTAAGCCGGAGTAAGCATGTCTAAGGTTGTTGAAATGTGTGTAAGCGCGTATGCACCTGTGTGCATGCATTTTAGCAAGAATAAGCAAGTTTTAGTCCGTGTAAGCATGTGTACACGCTTGTGTGCTGGTGTGAGCATGTTTGCACTTGTGTGCACGGCGCTGCCCCCCTGAGGAAACAGAAAAGGAAAAGAAAGCACAACAAATAGTAGAAAGTTAACCAGAGAGTACTAGCAGAGCTAGCAGGTGAAAACAATCAGAATCAGGCAATTACACAGGCAGTACACTAGCCCAGCCCAGCCCAGCACTTAAAACTCTGCAAACAACTTCCCACCATGTTTTCCTCAGAGCCACTGCAACACTGCAGTAAACTAAGAGTAGTGAAAATTTAAAAGCTTTACTGAGACAAAAAATGTTAGGGGCTGCCATTGCTGTTATAAGGCAGCATATGCAACATGCTGAGGGTGGTGACAATGCGAATGCTGCTGGACAACCCACAGTGAGGAAACAGAGAAGAGTGTACAGGCCCAGGGTAACCTATCAGGGGCTACATGAGCTGGAGATAGTGGACCGCTATAGAGTGGGCAGAGACCTCATGCAGAAAATTGTTGAGCTGTGCAGGCCACGTCTCACACACAGAACCAACAGAGGGGAACCCATCCCAGTGGAAACCAAGGTATGTGTTGGCCTAAGAATATTAGCAACAGGTACCTTCCAGAGACCAACTGGTGATATGATGGGGATATCACAGGCATCAGCATCCAGGGTACTGCACCAGTTCCTGGATGCCATGTCAGCACATGTCAGTGATCATGTATATTTCCCCAATTCCCATGAGTTGTTTGCCAGCAGTATGCGTCTCTTCCAGCAAATAGTGGAATACCCTGAGGTAGTGGGTGCAATAGACTGCACGCACATATACATCAAAGCACCAGCCGGTGAGCAGGGTAGGGTCTACTTTAACTGCAAGGGCTTCCCCTCCATCAACTGCCAGGTCGTGTGTGATGCCCAGGGCATAATACTGAATGCGTGTGCTGGCTGCCCTGGAAGCTACCATAATTCCCATATCTGGCATCTGGCACAGCTGTACCAGACATTTGCCAATGGGGACATCCCTCATGGTCACCTAGTGGGGGATGCTGGCTATGCACTGGAGCCGTGGCTGATGACACCCATCAGAAACTCACACACACCCCTGAAAAGGAATGCCATAATGAGGCACATGCACAAACACAAAATGTAATCGAGCATGTGTTTGGGCTGCTCAAGTCACGGTTCCGGTGCCTGGACACATCTGGTGGAGCCTTGCAGTACTCACCAACTACATGTACCCAAATTGTCATGGTATGTGCTATGCTACAGGAGCAGCAAAGGCCCGGGCCAAACAGCCCCCCACCATTGCCAAGGCTATAACGGGCAGAGCGTGACTCGGAGGAGGAACAACCTGAGCCTGCCCCAGTAGGCAGAAGGAGGCATGCCCAGTATGCTTTGGCCTTGGCAAAGAGGCAACGCATAGCACATACACTGGCTCAGTAGGAACCCTGGAAATGATACCTCTCTCTGACTCACACATATAGTAAAAGGGATGCCTAACTTGACACTACCTGTTTTCAAACATGTATAGGGAGTGTAGCATGTGCATCCAACATAGGCAGCCCTGCAGCACCACCTGAGGCATGATTGCCATGTGTTAAGCAATATAAAGCAGTGCTAAACAGCTTTTACCACTATTTAGTATATGTAAATAAAATTGCACACACTAACTAGCACAACTCTGGTCAACACTGAGCAATATTGGGCAACGTTCAGCAATGTTGGTTAACGTTGAGCAATGTTGGACAAGCTTGGTCAAAGGTGGGCAAAAGCAGGTAAACATGCTCATATTTGCTCTACTGGCCCTTAAGCAGTCTGGTCTGCTCAGTATGAAAATATAAAGCAGTGACAGGCCTTTAACCCAGGATACTGTGCACTATAGTCATAGTACTGAACCACTAAACTATGACAGTATTTCATTGGTCAGCCTCTATGAAGAAATGTTGATAAGTCTATGCAAAGTATCTCATGGAAACCGTGCAGGCACAGCATAATCCCTGTCAAGTTATGACACAAAGGTGAGCCCTGCAGTAAAAATAGAACCTGATTTTCAACACACATATAGTATAAATGTTAATATTGGTCATGTTCATACACATTAACAAATGTAGTGGACTTCAGACAGCAACATACTGAAAGGTCACACTGGGCATGCTCACACACTTGAATAAATGAGACAAATGACAGGCAACAAAACACTGAAAGACCAAACTGGGCATGTTCACACACTTAGGCCATGTCTGAGTACAGCAGTGGGCCACACATATCCGGCAGTTGCATGTGTTAACCCAGGAACCTCTCACTATTCACCAGTCCGCCTTGTGCACACAGTTATATGACTGGTTGGGAGGGTGGCTAAATGGCTAAGATGTTTGCCTTACAAACACAAGGTGCAGGGTTTGAATCTCACAAGGGATAATTGGCTAGGCTTAAAATGGCTCGCAAGGGAAGTTAGCTTAGTACTAAACTATGAACCTATATAATATAGTGGAACCCTGTCATAATCAAATATGTACTACAGATACTTAGGTTGTTCATAGAAAGTGGGAAAGCAAAGAAGATAAAAAAACCTGCAATCAGTATCATCAATAAACAATGTGCACTCCAAACATTATCATAGGTTCATAGCTTGATACTAGGCTATCTGCCCTAGGGCATTTATAAGCCTAGCCAGAGTGTGTTTGGCTTTCGCAACCCTGTTAGATTAGTAGACTGTGCCTGTGAATAGTAGGTCACACAAGATAGCCCTTTTACGGTTAGTTTATTGTGCCTCTGTCTAGCAGGGACGCAGAAGAGATCCCAGGGGTAAACATTCAATCACCCATCCACTCATCAAGATTTCTCCTGTAGAGGGTCAGTGAGGGGCTCTGCCTATGCAGGACTGGGATCTCGTTCCAGAGTGAGGGGAGCCTCTGGGATATGAATATGTCCCTCCAGCATGTCCTATTAATATCTGTGCTGAGGTTTAAGTCCCTGGAGCGTGTAGCTCTAAGGGATTTGGATATCCTGAGGTGGAGCATGTTCATTAATTCTGGGTTGGACATGGCTTTAAACATCAGGCACAGATCGCATCCGAGTAGGCGGTAAGCAACTGAGTAGAGCTGGAGTTACTTTAGCTGAACTGCGTAGGGCATCTGTGTGAGTCCATAGATCCACTTGGTGAGGTACTTTTGTGGCCATTACAGTTGCTGCAGGTGTCGGGTAAGGTACATCCCAAATGGGGCATTGTATCCAATCATGGGCCTGATGAGTATAGGGGCACAATGACCTTACTTGATCTAGATTTGAAACCTTTTGGGATAAGGTGGGCTATATAGAAGGTCTGTCTAACCACTTTGGCAACGTGATTGTCAAAGGCGAGATTACTATCTAATCCCTAACAACTTCTTCCGTACTTAATGGATTACCACCTATGTGGTAATGTGTGGACACTTTGTTATTCCCGAAGGGGATGACTATGCATTTAATGGCATTTAGCTGTAGGCCATGGCTCTGGCACCAGTTATCCATCTCTGTGAGACCATTTTGGAGGATGCTTGTGCCAGCTGGAGTGTTGATTATGGCACCCAGTTTGCAGTCATCTGCGAACTTGGTCAGCCATAGTCCTCCTGTGTTAGCCTGTACGTCAGAGAAATATATACTGAACAAGATAGGTCCCAGGACTGAGCCTTGTGGGATGCCACTTGTACCTGGTGTAGAGTCAGACATGGCACCTGCAATACTGACCATGTGGATGCTATCCCTGATCAAGTTTGCAATCCATCTTGTGACATATGTGTTGATATCTAAGCTGGTGAGCTTATTTATGATGCCTAAGTTGGGTATTGTGTCGAAGGGTTTTGCAAGGTCCAGGTAGGCTGTGTGGACTACCTTCCCTACATCTATGGACCTGGTAACTGTTTAAAGAAGTCGACCAGGTTCAAGAGGCAAGATCTGCCCTCAACAAATCCGAATTGGGTAGGATCCAGTGTCTGTAGGTTCCCGATGTCTTTGTGTATGAGTTCCATGATGATACGTTCCATAGCTTTGCAGACCAGGCTAGTTAGGCTTATAGGGCGATAGTGTCTGAGGTCCATTGTGGCACCACCTTTGTGGAGCTGGACCACTGTTGCTGTATGCCATTCCTTGGGTACATATCCTGTAGTAAGTCTGATATTGAACAGTGACTTAATGTGAGGGTTAAGTTCTTCATGAAGCTCGTGTAAGACGCAGGCTGGGACATCGTCTGGTCCCATTGATGCTGTGTTGTCTGCTTTGGAGAGGGCAGCTCTCACCTGTTCATCTGTGATGTCAGGGAGGCTATACTCTGTTGGGATGGACATTTGCTCTTTAGGGGGGATGGGGGGGAGACATTTGCACTGAACCTGTTTGCCAGGATGTTGGCAATGTCTGTGGGTTCAGTGTATTTTTTGTCATTTTGCACTAACTCACAGCATATCTGGGAGTTGCCACCCAGGTTCCTGACATAACTAAAAAAGGCCTTGTGATTGTCCTTAGTGTCTGGTGCAATTTTCCTTTCGAAGCGGGCCTTAGATTAATTCATGAGTGATCGTAGCTTCTTGCTAGTACTGATCAGAGATGCCTTCCCTTTTTGGGATTGTGCTCTATCATGTAGTCGCCTCCTCTTTTTGTTGTATAGCTTATCTATGGCTGGGGTCCACCAGACAGGTCCCCTGCCTTTGGAGGAGTGAGTCTTGGTTTTATTTGGGATAGCACAATCCATGCATTCCAGTAGGTGTCCATAGAATGTGTTTGTAAAGGATTCTGTGGTCTGAGCCATATTTACCACTGTCCCAGGGTCTTTGAAGGATACCACCTCGGTTTTGAGAAGTGTGACATTTGCTTTTGAGAAGTTCTTCACTGAGATTACCTAGGATGGGAGTGGGGACAGGATATGGATGTCCAGTGTGATAAATGTATGGTCTGACCTTACCAATGAGGGGTATACCTCTGTTGTGTAACACAGAGTCCCCATGTTGGTGATGATCAGGTCCAATATGTTTTCCCCTCTTGTGGATGTGGTGACCAGTTGTGCCATAGCATTTGAGTTTATAAATTCTAGCAACCGTTGGGCGAGGGTGTTGGGGCTTGAGTAGTATTCCCAGTCAATGTTTGGGTAGTTGAAGTCACCCAATATAATGATGTTTGGAGAGACCTTCATATTCTCCAGTGTTCTCAGGAAAGCCGAGTGGGGTTCCTGAGTTTGGGAGGGTGGTCTGTAGCAGGCTACAAACTGAAAGCCAGTTTTGCCCACTGTTAGTTGCACATGTATGGTCTCCGATGCTTCGTGCAGTGCTACTAACCTGGAGGTGTGTGTATCTGTGATGTATATGGATACTCCTCCAATTTTTGTTGGTCGGTCCGAGTTTTGTGGCCGAAAAGCATGGTATGAAGTATAACCTGGTAGTGCTGTAGTGCTTTCGGGAGCCTGAACCAGGTGTCTGTTACTGCGCAGCTATCGACATTCTCCATACTGAGGAGAGCCTTGAGTGTGTGCATTTTGAGGTTTAGACATCTGGTGTTGAGCAGCATTACCCTTAGTTTCTTTTACCTTGTATTGTCTATGGAGGTGGGTTTGTCTTTTGAGCCTTGCCTAAAAAAGGCACTATGGGGGTGGCAAGAGCCTTAGCCAGTATTCGAAAGTCCAGGGGTGACAGGTGCAAGCTGTCCCTAGTGAAGCAATGTGGAATGTCGAGCATGTCATCCCAGGCTGACAGACACTGGATCCCCTTTGAATGACACCAATATGTTAGCCAACTGTTAAAATTGATCATTTTGTCTATATACTGTGCCATCATTCTTGGTGAGGGTAAGATGCTACACAAGGTCAGGGTCATACTGGCCTGGGCTACATGATCAGAGAGCTCCTCTATGTCTCTTGTCATGTAGTCCAGGGAGGAACATCTGAGGTCATTCACACCAGCATGGACAATGATGGAGCCATATCTGTACTTGCTTTGGAGTGACCTGAGTGCATGTGTTATGTGGCGGATCCTGGCACCTGACAGACAGCTCAAAGTGACCTTCTCCTTGTTCAGCCTGGTGAGTGGGACATCAGTGTGTCTGACAATAGAGTCACCTATTACAAGTGTATTAGGTGTGTTGTTTAGCCCTAAGGGCAGTGACTGTGTGGCACACTGACTTTGTGAACTATGTGATATGTGGGTATTGTTGTGGAGTAGCAGTTGTTTGGGTGTCTGCTTTGGAGGTCTCTGCTGCTTAGGCAGATTTTATTTAGAGCCTCTGAGTATGTTTTTGTGTGGTAATATGTTTTGGTTGCTATTGCTATAGGTCTATGTGAGACTGGATTTGTGGTGTGTGTGGTTACCTTCACCACCTGATAGACTGTGCCAGTCATGGGTCGAGAGAGCTCAGCCTCCTGTTTGTCTATATAGTTGCATCTCTCACATATATCTGAGTTTGTTTGGAGGAGAAGAGGGTTGTCTGTGTACATAAGGCAGTTGTAACATTGCCTCAAAATTCTCATATTCACCAGATGGACTGGAGAGTACACACGAAACCGACCTTTGGACAAGCCAGGATATTATGATGAAATACTTTGTTGACTGATCAAAAAGGATCAGTAGGGTGTTAAGTGTGTAAAAGAGTATAACAGGGGTTTAGTGCTCAGGTTTGTCGGTGTTTTGGAAAGATTATCTGTGAAGGAGTCCAGACAGAACCATGACACTTCCTTCAGCTATGTCATAAATAGCAATGTACACTCATATATGTCCTGAGTCAGGGCCAACTGCACCTGACTGACAATGCCAACATCCTGTCAGACAGGCCCATACATACATACCCACCTCCCACTGACAAAAGGCCCTATCATCATACCAGTAGATATCACATGTAGAATGGGTAAACAGCTCTTTCCAAAGCCGAAAACATGGCATCAATTGGATTACATTGTTTCCCTATATGTGTCATAAGTGAACTGCAGAACAAACAGACCCTGCACCTGAACAGTCTGTTGAGCTTCACCCTCTCTACAGGATCTGAAACTGTTAAATGGGTTACAGCAACATATGGCACACCCCACAAGTGTTGGTGCACAACAGACCATGGGAACTATAGTCCTATAAGCCTATGAAGTCTGATCTGCAAGGCCATGGAGTCCATCATGATTGAAGTCATAAACAGAGCTATTGGAAGCCAACAAACACACAACCCTACCAACTTTGGTTTGTTCATGGGCAGAACATGGTTCCCAAACCTGCTAGACTGTTTGCAAGGCAGCCACCCAGGACATACATCACTGAAAGGAGCTACACACGTCCCACATAGACTTTGAATAGCCCTTTATCAACATCCCAGACACATGTCGTATCCACAAAATCAACAATCTGTGCATAAATATGTATTGTCATATGATGAAATGGCAATTGGTCCACAGATAGATCACACAAGCTAAGAAATGTGCAGTCCTGTTCAAGCTGTTAACACCTGCTGTCCCACATGGTTCATTCCTGGGATTGCATAAAACAAAGTGCACACACATTACCATGTCCAGTCTGATGATGTCAGCATCCTGCAAATATAGCAGGAGAAAAGAAACCACCCAGTAAAGCATATAGCACGGTGTGTAAATGCGTATCTCTCTAGTATCATAACATAGTTAGGTAGGGGGTTGAATCCTGCAATTGCTGAGTGTGTTTGAGAGTGTGTGTGGTGGGAGGTATATGTGTGTGTGTGTGTGATTTTCATTGAGAACAGTGCCCTTTTTGGAGACTAAGAAAACACATTAAAAGAGGTAAATTCCTCTTTGGCAAGTCTGATGATGTCAGCATCCCACAAATACAGCAGTGAAAACAAAATTCCCCAATACAGCATGTAGCATGTCATATTAATGCATATCTCTCTAATATCATAACATAGTTAGGTAGTGGTTTGAATCCTGCAATTGCTGAGTGTGTGTGTGGGGGGGTGTATGTGTGTGTGTGATTTCCTTCAAGAACAGTGCCCTTTTTGGAGACTAGGAAAACACATTAAAAGAGGTAAATTCCTCTTTGGCAAGTCTGAAATGTCAGTATCCCACAAATACAGCAGTGGAAACAACATTCCCCAGTAAAGCATATAGCGCGTCATATTAATGCATATTTATTCTAGTATCATAACATAGTTAGATAGGGGTTTGAATCCTGCAATTGCTGAGTGTGTGTGAGTGATTTCCATTAAGCGCAGTTCCCTTTTTGGAGACTAGGAAAACACATTAAAAGAGGTAAATTCCTCTTTGGCAAGTCTGATGATGTCAGTATCCCATAAATACAGCAGTGGAAATGAAAACCCCCAATAAAGCCTATAGAGTGTCATATTAATGCATATCTCTCTAGTATCATAACAGAGTTAGGTAGTGGTTTGAATCCTGCAATTGTTGCGTGTGTGATTTCTTTTGAGAAGAGTTCCCTTTTTGGAGACTAGGAAAACACATTAAAAGAGGTAAATTCCTCTTTGGCAAGTCTGATGATGTCAGTATCCCACAAATACAGCAGTGGAAATAAAATTCCCCAATAAAGCATATAGCACATCGTATTAATGTGTATTTTTCTAGTATCATAACATAGTTAGGTACTGGTTTGAATCCTGCAATTGCTGAGTGTGTGTGATTTCCTTTGAGAGCAGTGCCCTTTTTGGAGACTAGGAAAACACATGAAAAGAGGTAAATTCCTCTTTGGCAAGTCTGATGATGTCAGTATCCCACAAATACAGCAGTGGAAATGAAAACTCCTAGTAAAGCATATAGCGTGTCATGTTAATGCGTATTTCTCTAGTATCATAACATAGTTAGGTAGGAGTTTTAATCCTACAATTGCTGAGTGTGTGTGACACTGTTGGTCAATGTGTTGCGGGTTTTGCTTTTACTACTGTATGACATATCAGTAAAACAACAGTATGTGCATTGCACACTTCAGGTATCTGTGTGGCACATACATATATGTACATGTGCCCTCAATTAGTTCATAGGTGTGAAGCCTGCTTCCTACATGAATACATCTGTTACCATTGTCAGTTTGTGCTGCTGTTTCTCAGACCTTAGGTCACATATGTATGTTTGTGACAAGGCCAGCCACTGTAGTGATCTGTGGCCTAGCTCATCTGTGTCACACACACCCATGACAGTTTCTATAGAATAGTGTGACTGAGGGTTCATGCCTGGGTTATATTTCAGATATGTTCAAACACAACACAGTCTGTCAATAATGGGCATTCATTATAGGTGTACAACAACTTCGTGGATATGCATACAGGCCCATTATTGCTTGTGTGATACACCTAGGGACATCAGAATAACTTTGGAAATGTGAATACCAAAGGAAAGATGACATAACATGTGGCTGTATATACACATCGGTAACCCTGCTACATGTTGTGGGCTACTACCTATGTGGTACTGTCAGGATACTATGTTTAGTAAATGTGGATGACTATGCTATAGTTGGCTAATAGCTTTACAGCATGGGTTGGTCAACAGGTATCTGTCTGTATGATACCCTTGTGGAGGATAAGTGTCTCATCCGGAGAATGCATTGTAGGCCACTGTATGCATTACCAGATGTGGACAGACGTATCCCTAGTGTGTTTGCTTGTACCTAAGAGGGCTACATGCCAAACAGGAGTGGTCCCAGGAATGGGTGGCGGTCAATACCACTGGTTACTGGTATAGTATTGTTCCGGAAGGATCCAAATGCTACTGTGTTTCCTACAAGTGTGTGTCAGTTGTCAAGACATCAACTAACGATTGGTATAGTCAGGCTGTTGAGGTTGTGTATACTACCAGACTGCAAACCAATGACCAATATTAACAGTATCACCCACAGCATAGTGTCAAACCATGTCATACACACATGTGTACCCAAGTTAAAACATATGTGTAGTAAAATGCATACTGGCCAGCAATAGAAACTGTGAAGTGTTAACAGTGTGTAATACAGGGCATGTCACCCTTCCCATGTGGCCACTATGCACGTACATGCAAACAGTGCACCTCCACCATGTTCACAAATGTACACCTGCAAATCTGTACAGCACACATCACACACATACTGTCCACTCACCAACACATGCTGCCAGAACTACACACATCAGCCAAGTGGTACATGGGCGGACAATCCATTTTTGGAATTAACACTGGTGTAAACAATACTACATTGATAATCATAGCTTTAATGCATCATGCCTGCTCAGATATACCTACAAGGATATCATTACACTTTACTGTTGACAACATGCTAACATTGCTACACTGCTATTAAGTCACCCTGTGCATCAGCACCATGTTAGCCTGTTCCTGCATCAATTTTACAGATGACAAGAGGTGGCACAGTTTCATCATATGCACAGGGTGTGTTGTTGGTTTGCCAGAGCCCGACATTGACCCATCCAATAGACATGTATGTGTGTGTGTGTGTGTGTGTGTGTGTGTGTGTGTGAGGGACAACAGTACAGCATGGGTCAATGTTGATGTAATGTGTGTGTGTATGTGTTAGCCCTAGGTGTTTGGTTTATGTGTGTGCTTCTGCATGCACACAGTTCCACCATGTGGCTGCCAAATATGGGAGGTTGTGGGACAGCCACAGACTGTACCTGCCAGGCTGTACAGATCACCATCTCTGGCCATGGACACAGTACCTGTGCCTGGCAGGGGTGTCACGGACAGTATCGGGTACTATGCCAGGCTGGGTACTATCATCAGATTCAGAGGGATGTTGACTGGACCCATGTCCCTGCTGGGACTGGCCAGAGCCATGTACATGTGGTCTTCTAGGACGGTCTAATGACAGCCCAGCCCCAACATTGCTGGGGCTGGTACTGCCACTACGGGAGCGGCTGTGACTTGTGTGTCGTCCGCGATGACTGCCAGCTGATGATGTTGCTGGCATACGTCCACGTCAACGTCTCAGCCATCCTGCACTGTCCTGGCACATGGACATGACATTGTGGAGGACATCTAGTGTCTCCCCCCAATGTTTATCAATGACCTCGGTGTAATTACGGATGGCACTGGCAAGGTCACTGATACTGTCATTGATAGCGGTGTTATGGGCCCTCTGCACCCTTAGTCCCTGTCTGGTGAGCCATTCCATACATTCCTGTGCCTGCATTACAGCCCGGAACATACCTGAGATTGTAAGACCTGTAAGGGCACGTCTGCCAGGGGCATTACGACCAGCAGTGCTCCCACGAGAACCCCTGGACATCTGCCTATGTGGTACCATTCCAGGAGTCTGAGTATGGCTGCTGTGAGGGGATGCATGTGCCATAGATACCACACTATCCTGGTCAATGCCTACGGTATGCTGTCCCTCAGCTAAGGCCATTGGTGATGAGGGATGTATTGGCAGCATGAATGTTCACATAGATGGGGTGGAAAGCTGTGTACTGTCAATTGGCAGACCAATGACAGAGCCTGTCAAACCTGCCTGTGCCACAACACATGTATCATCATTTCCACTATGTGCGGCAGTGATGTCAGGTTCCCTGCTGCACTCAACCAACACAACCTCAGCACCTGTGAGAGGAAGACAGGAAACACACTTTACAATCTGTACATGATGTTAGCACACATGCACACATGCACACATGAACACATGCACACATGAACACATGAACACATGAACACATGCACACATGCACACATGAACACATGTACACATGAACACATGCACACATGATCACATGCACACATGCACATATGCACACATGAACACATGCACACATGCACACATAAACACATGCACACATGAACACATGCATACATGAACACATGCACACATGAACACATGCACATGAACACATGCACACATGCACTCATGAACACATGCACACATGAACACATGAACACTTGAACACATGCACACATGAACACATGAACACATGCAAACATGCACACAAGCAAACATGCACACATGAACACATGCACACATGCACACATGAACAGGAACACATGAACACATGCACACATGCACACATGAACACATGCACACATGCACACATGCACACGTGAACACATGAACACATGCACACATGCACACAAATACACTGCTCAGTAAAGTTGACACACACACACACACACACACACACACACACACACACACCAACAGCAATCCAGAACATACTCATTAGTGGTTGATGGTGGAGTACAGTATCACAAACCAAAGAATCCTATCACACGTGTCAGCATGCAGGATTTGTGTTGCTCAACAGCATGCAGTGCGAGTGTAGAGAGTCCTTGTTAATAACAGTATACATGTCTTTGATGCATGTGTGTTGTTCAATGATTGGCCTCACCCTGGAACACAATGTGTACATGGACACAACATTGCTGTGCAAGTATTAAATGCTTTTCAATGTCCTGTGCACCATCACTCATAGATATACATACCATGTCCGGATGCACACAACTATCAGGTGTATAGCAATGAATGCTATGTGTAGTACTGTAGTTACTGTAACTGGATGTAGTGTAGTACCATGAGCCATCATCAGGCAGCATCATGTGGTCACTCAAGGCCAGTAATGTGTGCCACGCTGGCAGCTATCTTGCTGTACCTGAACTGCAGCACTTTGTCTACATTAACCATTTCACAGGCAGTTGTTACATGGGTATGTAAGGTGTTCAATAGGGAGCATTGCCTAATATGAATGTGTTGTGTGTTGAAGAGTGTCGCACCGCCCCATGATAGGCCTCTACCCCTCAGGTATAGTATGTGTGCTGTGTGGATGACATTTGGGATACCGGAGTCTGACCTTACAACAGATGTCTAAATAGGCCTTGTGTATCATATTAACGCTGACTGCGTATGACAATATGGTGTATGTTGTGTGCATGTGCATTGACTCTGCCTATACAATGTCCACTACAGTGTACCACAATTGGTTGGGATGCTCTGTGTATTGCATGTGTTTGAGGAAGCTGCTCATGTTACTGGAATGTGCAGAGTCCCACAGAAAACATGCAGAGCATGCATTATGTTTAGGTGTTTTAGATGTGTATATGGCCTACAACTCACCTATGACATGCACATGTTATTTGCTATATTAAATGTAGAACACTCACCAGCATGGGTCTGCTGTCTTGCTGTCACACCAGAGGGACCTACAAGGATATGAGACAGTTTGTCAGTGTCAATAGCTATGGCATTGCTACTGTGAGTTTGCAACTTTACAGTAGTACAACATGTGACAGTCACAGGCATACAGATTATGTTCCAAATTATCAGTATTGCACAACACCAGGCTCCACATCTTCTAAATACACAGTACACATCTGACATATGCATGTTCTAACAATTGAGCTAACAGTAGTCTACAAATATGCCATGTTACCTGCACGCTCTGAGTCGACTTGCTGGGTGACTCCGGCCTCCATGTTGACACATGTCTGTTGTAGTGGCTGGCCAGGAGCCACCACACTGAGGAGCAGCTCTTCCACTCTGGTGAGGGGCGGGTGTGATGCTGCACCACCACCTGTGGGACATCTGAGGCATGCTGCCGGACATGTCTAATTTAATCACTGCAGTGATGGCATACCTGCTCATAAGTCCGGTTATGCATGCCTACATCATTCACCCGATGGACAACATCTTGCCACAGTGCAGTGCGCCCATGCTGGTCCTGGCTGGTTCTGGAGAACAGCAAGGTGTGATGTTGTAGTAGGGTGTCTATGAGTATTTCCTCCTCTTCAGGGGAATAAGCAGGTTTGTGATTGTGAGACATGTCCCTGGAAGACAATAAAACAATAATTGTGAGCAAGTCATGTGTCACACTTAACATTCTAAAGTACAGACATCAATGAAATGCCATATATATCAACCTATTGGCTGTCAGTAGATACACACTTTTAATACCACCGTATGCCATGCTACTTTTTCTGCCTAGCAATAGCATACACATCTTTTGCTGGGATCACAGCTAGGACACAAGCTACCATGACAGAAACAAATTCACACTAAGCTATCACACCTTTACACACCTTGCACACATTTACAAACACATTCACCATCACACTCAGTCAACCTCACATAGCAATTATTGCACTAAGTACATGCGTGTGTGCTTCGTGTCATTAGAAGGTAATACGCTATTGTCCCTATGACCTACATCGGCCTAGCCATATGCTACCCTGGCCTTTGACACAGATGTAATTTAATTTCACTTGCCCCTGTCAACCAGAGCCACAGAGGTGATTCCCAGGGTGTATTTCCTATCTCCCAAACAATCATCAGGAGTATTTATGACAACTGCTAATGAGGAACTTTGTTTGCTATTGATAGGTGGTTTGTTCCAGAGTATGGCATGTCTCTGAGTTAGGACTCTATCCCTCCAGCCTGTGCTGTTTAGAGAGCTGACAAGGTGTACGGCCCTAGAGCGTGTATCTGGGAGGGATTATAATATGTTTATGTGGAGGATGTCCAACAGCTATGGGTGTGACATAGCTCAGTATGTTAGGCAGTGGTCACCTCTGGGTAGGCGCTATGCAACACAGTGTAGCTGTGGTTTTGTGAGTCGGTCTACATAGGGCATCTGTTTGAGGCCGGTATTACTCTTTGTGAGGTATGTCTGTGGCCTTTCCAGTTGCTGTAGTTGGCATTGTACTCTCCAATGGGTTTTAAGTGTGATAAGTAGAGGGGAACACTGACCTATATTTCCCTAGATGACACACCTTTTGTGATGACATGTACCATGTAGACAGAGTACATGACCAGTGTGGCACTGTGATTATCAAAGGGGAGGCTACTGTCCACCTCTGTCCCATGTTCCCTTATCACCCTACGGTGTTAGGTAGACTACCACCTATGTGGTAGTTAATGGGTACAGTGTTTTGGCAAGAAGGGATGGCACTGCAGTGTCAACACTGAGCTTCAGTCCATACCTTGGTCGCCAGGCACCTGTCGCAGTAACTATGCCCCATGTCTCTCTCCCTCTATCTATATATGTATATATATATATATATATATATATATATATATATATATATATATATATATATATATATATATATATATATATACACATACTGATGCCACATATGGATGATTCACAGTATGTAGAGTACTCTTCATAAACATCTACTACATGCCAGCATATACATATGTGTTACATACCTTTCTTGCTGTGTTCTGTTTGTTTTTAAAGGAAACGTATCTCTGTCTGTTGCTCCTTCTTTTTCTGTGTTTCTGTGTCTGTCTGTGTCTGTGTCTCTGCCTCTGCCTCTGTCTCTGTCTCTCTCTCGCTCTCTCTCCCTCTCTTGCTGCAATGAGATTATTGCATGTGTAGACAGCAAGTACAGCCTGCTTTTCTAGGTATCTGCACATGTGCATGTGATGGCGTCTGCACCAGTTGGTGCCCACCATTTACTAATTGCATGCAGCCTGCTGTGTGGTAATTGCACTACTCACTGTCATAGCAGCCCACTGCTATAAAATGCTAGGTTAGGTAGGCATAGCCCTTTCAGCTTTCCAAAGTGGGGCCCATGCTTGTTTGCTGTGGACACCGTTGTGTCAGTCAGAAGGTTGGTATACTTCTTATCTCTGAAGCTAGGGTTGCAGCCAGTGATTTGCATGTTGTACTCAAACCTGAATGTTGCTGCTTCTAGTACACACTTGTCAGTGTAGAACTTTACTCACCCCTCCACATGCTTACACAAGATACATGGGAGTATGTACATTATTTTCTGATTAAACAATTAACTGATACTGTGTGTGGTTTGTAAAGTGCTACTGTAACATTATTTCCAGCTAGAATGGCTGGTTCTCATTTCACAGTCATGTCATGCAATTCCACAACATCTGCTGGTAAAGATCCACAGAACAAGAATTGTGTTATGACATTCCTATTTTCCCTTTACATTCACTTATTTTAATGCATGATATATTTATTACAGCACCAACATGTTGTAAATCTATTGTGGTCTAGTGGTACTTCATGCAATCTAGTGTGTCCAAGGTCCGGGTTTCGAGAGTGACAGAGGTGTTTTATTTTGCTGCTGAGCAGAACAAGGGCCCTGCCATGCAGAGTGACTAAGGCACTTTTAAGCAGTTGTAAGCGGGTTTGCTCAGGTTTGCGCGACACTTAGCGATGATTAACTAAGCGCACACATGCGCACACTCGCTTAAACCCGCTTACTACTGCTTAAAAGTGCTTACTCCCACTAACCCCCCGCTAATTTCTTATTAAGAAAAGAAAATGGGGAGATAGGAAAGTGGTGAAAAAGGGGGCACAAAGGGGGAAAAACAGTAGGGAAACAAGCTTGGGATGTGCAGGATGGTTGTAGGGAAGGTTCATGGCAGCCCATTTCTTTACCAGCAACAGCTGTGCATATGCAATAAATTTGGAGTGAAATTTGAAACCTTCCACCCCTGAGAGAGGGGTGAGGACAACAAAGTCTGTTGTACTGCCAATTATACTTATCAGTTTACATGTCCAGTGGACATGTGTGCGAAATGGGCAGCTATGTATGGGGCGTAATTTTTTTGTGGGAACAGACTGCCTTTTTTTTTTTTTTTTTCAGGTGAGAGTGGAAAGTGAGGTAGAGGTAGTAGGTATATTTGGGGAGGTAGGTTGGGGAGGTAAACAGACAAGACAAACAAGACGCATACAGGGGCGGAGTATGACACATGGGGTGGCTGAACACAATTCACGGGGACGGATGTTTGGAAATCACATGCGCATAAACCCACAGATGGTAACAGTGGAACTGAAATCCCCACCCATGGGCAGTCACCACTGGACCTTCACAGCCCCGAGGGTGGCTGTGCTGGGGGCTACGTAGGAGGGGCAGGCTCACCTGTGAGTTGCGCCACTCTCACCTCGATCTGGTGTAGGGGATCAGCGACTGAATGCTGTATCTCCCTACGCACCACAGCTCAGACCCTTCGGAGGGTGACAGGTGGCCCTTCTCTGCCCACGCTTGCACGGGGGGATGAGCCCCAACCCCTGCAGCACTTCCACCTGAAGGTGGCACAGGACCAGTGGAGGAGGGGAGCCTGGTCTGGGCACCAGACCTGCTGGTGCCAGGTGTAATTGCCAGCTGAGGAGGGACAGGTGGGTCCGCTCTGACCGGCCTCCCATACGTTCTGTGATTAGGTGTGTTTAATTACAACATAAACAACAGCATTCCAAATTAATTGTAACAGCATGCAGTAATATTCACATTAACCCAACACACCAAGGTTCCAACAGTTGAACAGCAAGCATAACACATGCATACATTGAACAACAGTGGACAACAGCATGCAGGGATGATTGGTGGCAACAGGCCACCAAGAATGTGGTATTTGAACAGGGCACATGCATCAAAGTAAATGCAGATATTTATAGAACAACATGACATATGTCCCAACAAATGTTTTGAGATTACACATACCCATTGAGGTGTGGAATTGCATTGTTTATGCACATACAGTAGGGTGTAGAAAGAAACCTCAATTAACATCTTATAAGTACTTTTAGTCTACACTACATTCTTATTGACTGCAGGTGTATATCCCCTACATGTATTTTTACACTTGGCAACATGCATTAGGTTGTGTAATGGGTTTGGCTAGTTCATTATATACCTGACCTATATCTGACATACTAACTGTCCAGGATGCAGATGTTACTGCTACATAGTTATTTATTTTATTTATATTTCTATATCTACATATCTGGATGTGTTCACGTGACATTTTCAGTTAAATTTCTACAGAACCCTACATTTCGTGTAGCACACACACATTTCTGGGGAACACATTAACAAGTTACTCATGTCCCAGATTTACTTATGCATGCCAGCCATTAACTGACTGTTGAGGACTGTATATATGCTTCACAGCTACTGGCACTTCCATCATCCACTTTATATGGGACTGCCCAACTGTGGGTTGACATCACTTATTACAACAGTACTATTTGTATGATGCAAGGGTACAACAACATTTCAAAGTAAGTGACACAGACACACTCCAAGTGTTATACCTTTATTAATTACATTACACACTTTTCTACAGGCTCTCTCCTTTATTTGATATTACAGTGCATACGGAAGACATATTCAAGACATATTATACCTTTATTAATAGGTTACAACACTCTCTTTAAGGCTCGCTCACTTATTTTATATGACAGTACATGCAGAGATATTATTCCGGACTTATTTTACCTTTCTTAATGGGTGACTACACTCTTTTTCTGCCTCTCTGACTTATGTTATATAACAGTACATTCAGAGGTATTATTCAGGGCATTTTATGGCTGTATTATTGGGCTACAACACTTTCTTTCAGGCTCTCTCACCTATTTTATATAATAATACATGCAGAATGATTACGAACCTGCCTGGTGGTGCAGCCTTAGCAGCCTATTTGCATAGGCTTGCTGATTCGCAGTATGGACACCTGCAGCTGTGAAGTAAATGAAGGGATATTGAGACATACCTATCCATTATATAGACTAAA
The DNA here is from genome assembly GCF_019279795.1 of Protopterus annectens. Taxonomy (NCBI): domain Eukaryota; kingdom Metazoa; phylum Chordata; order Ceratodontiformes; family Protopteridae; genus Protopterus; species Protopterus annectens. The sequence continues at coordinate 794,593,777 of NC_056732.1, read as the reverse complement.
TTAGCATGTCTTACATGCTGCATTCCATGGCTATCTACTCAGTGGTGGGGCATCTTGCATGTCACGGGCCTCCTGTATCGATTGGTTCAGTAGGTCCTGCTTCTGTCTCTTCAGGACTGCATGGTGGTGACGGGCCTGCTCACCAGTACGAGGAATGCCTATGGCACTGGTGAGATCATGAGCTAACCGGTTCCAAGCCTCTGCCTTGTACTCTGTCCCTTGGAACTGGCCCTGCAGGAGTCTTGTCTCATGACAGTGGACAAGGAGCAAAATCATGTATTTTGACTCCTCGATGCCCCAGCATTGGGCTCGAAAGCGTGTACCCTCTCCAGCACCAGCCATTCTAACTGCAGATGGGAGCTACAATCAGTTATGGTGAGTATTCCCACCTATGGGGCTTAAATATGCCGCATTTCCCGCACTTTTTTGTGATTGGCCATTTTTGAAAATTCTTGGCTGACTGCAGACCTGCTTAGCAATGGTTAATCTACCATTTATAAGTATATGTATGTTAACAGTGGCTATTTATCCTCAGCTGTCATGGCTTAGTGGTTCAGTACTTTGATTATGGTGCAGTGTCCCGGGTTCGAACCTTGTCATTGCTTTTCATTTTACTACTGTCCAGACAGGCTAGGGGGTGTAGCTGTGTTTAGGCAACTTTGCTCTACATTGCTCCACGTTGCCCTACGGTGCGCTGGTTGGCACAGCGCGCACCTCCGCGCAAACCGATTGCACTGGGTAAAGAGTTATTTAGCTATGGGCAACTCTATTGTGCTGGGTAAAGCGCTGCTTAACTATGGGCAACTCTATTGCGCTGGGTAAAGGGCTGCTTAACTATGGGCAACTCTATTGCACTGTGTAAAGCGCTGCTTAACTACGGGCAACTCTATTGCGCTGGGTAAAGCGCTGCTTAACTACGGGCAACTATATTGTGCTGGGTAAAGCGTTGCTTAACTGTGGGCAGTTATATGTCAGGATCCTTTATAAATATACATTTTGTTCACTGATACATAGGCCATTTCAATGCTTTTTAGTATAATTTTAGTCATATATGTCAGGAATTATTTCATATACTAATTTAAAACATATAATAGGTAGGAGAGTGGTGGGATTCGAACCGAGAATGTCTCCTCTTTGTGCGAAGGCTCTACCACTATGCTATTGCTATTTGGTGTAATTTGCATAAACATTCCTTATTATGCTCTTCCATGTTGAGATTGCTAACTGCAGCTAAGCAATGGGCACACCCACGCACACACACGCAAATACGGTCAGCTATATCGGGAATTAGAAAAAGAAATTAAAGTTTTACTTTTTATAACTGTGCTGGGGGTTTACAATGTCAGGGAGTGTGGTGTTGGGTACATGGACATTTGAGCGGACTCGCTCTTGTGTGTTGACATTTTACATTTCAGACACTTGCAGGGGCGTGGATCTTTGGACTGCTCAGCAGTAGGACACACCCCCTGCTTTCCTGCATGGTCTGTGTTATACTTGGAGTGGAGTCAGCGTGCCCTCATGAATATTCATGGCATGCTGACATCATACCGTTCAACTGCAGTCTCCGAGTAAGACTTATTTAGTCTTGCACAGAGGATTCGTAAATCTGGGGGACTGTGTTTACTGTGACTTATAAAATTCAGTTTAAGACCAAGAACCTAAAGAATGCTACTACTATAAAATATTTTGTGCTGAAGAGTTTGTCATTTAACATTAAATATCCTGTTTTTTGCTTATTTCTGAGTTATTTATAGCACTTTTTTTTTACTCACTGTATGTGAGGTATTAAGTAGAATTTTCTACAATTGTTAAGCATCTGGTTGGGTTTGTTTGTTCTGAGTTCCTGCTAGGAGTGTATCATATAACTTGTTTGCATTTAAAAGCATTCTCTAGAGTCTCCTTGATCCTTTATCTGTTTAAACATTTCTGCAGTTTTTTCTACCTAAGTAGTGTTGGTAGTGTAACATTGTCCATACTAAGCTTGCGTTTTGGGCCTAGTTGTTTGTTAGTAGAGGCTGTGTGTCTGAACACATGCCCCAGGCCATCATAGCTTAGCCAAGGCCAGCATAGCATTTCAGTGAGAGTGAATTGTTTGTGGTCATTGGCTGACTGGGGTTGCCTGGACTACACCTTGGAATAAGCACCTCATTGGTTCTTTCAAGCTTTTTTTAAAGTTGTTTCAGGTTTCAACTTTGTTACTTAAGAAGTTAACTTGTGACTATTTCTGCCATTTCACACTGAGCTAATAGGAGGAAGTCAGAATAAGGGCTCTGAACTAACAAATCTGAGATATATAACATTAAGTATCCTGTTTTTTGCTTATTTCTGAGTTATTTATAGCACTTTTATTTTACTCACTGTGTGTGAGGTATTAAGTAGAATTTTCTACAATTGTTAAGCATCTGGTTGGGTTTGTTTGTTCTGATTTCCTGCTAGGAGTGTATCATATAACTTGTTTGCATTTAAAAGCATTCTCTAGAGTATTTTTGATCCTTTATCTGTTTAAAATTTCTGCAGTTTTTTCTACCTAAGTAGTGTTGATAGTGTAGCATTGTCCATACTCAGGCTTGTGTTTTGGGCCAAGTTGTTTGTTAGTAGAGGCTGTGTGTCTGAGCACATGCCCCAGGCCATCATAGCTTAGCCAAGGCCAGTATAGCATTTCAGTGAGAGTGAATTGTCTGTGGTCATTGGCTGACTGAGGTTGCCTGGACTACACCTTGGAATAAGCACCTCATTGGTTATTTCAAGCTTTTTTAAAAGTTGTTTCAGGTTTCAACTTTGTTACTTAAGAAGTTAACTTGTGACTATTTCTGCCATTTCACACTGAGCTAATCAGAGGAAGTCAAAGGAAGGGCTCTGAGCTAACAAATCTGAGATATATAACATTAAGTATCCTGTTTTTTGCTTATTTCTGAGTTATTTCTAGCACTTTTATTTTACTCACTGTGTGTGAGGTATTAAGTAGAATTTTCTACAATTGTTAAGCATCTGGTTGGGTTTGTTTGTTCTGATTTTTGTTTCTCACCCTCCCTCCCTCTTGGTATCCTGATTTTATACTTGCTGGCTTTGCAGTTGCCCACCTCTACTGTAAATTTGATCTGGGACACTCCTCCCAGTCTAGTGTCATTACCGCATTCTACCTATTCTAGGGAGAACATTTGAGAAGGCCAACCCAGTTAGCTTCTGCTTCTCCTTTCACCTTTCCACTTTACAAAAAATAAAAATAAAAATTTACTAAGCTTGTTTCTTGCCTTTCCTATACGTTGTCTAGTCCGGATACAGATTTGCTGTATCCAGGACTGTTTGTAAGCTTCTGAGCCCCCAAGCCTTTTTGTGTTGGAGGGAAGCATTCTAGCTTAATTTTGTTTCTTAGAACTAGCCAGTTTTCTAGTTTCAGCACTCAGATCTGTTTCTTTGAGCTCAGCACTTGTTCAGAACTCATTGTAAGCACTAAATAAGCTACAAATTACTACAGCACTCAACTTTCCTCACTTGTCTAGAGGAAAACAGTTTTTAGTACTTAATAAATAAGCACCTATCCAGGCATGTCTAAGGGTCAACTCCCGGTGTTTTCTCCTATCTACCTGATGAATCTGGGCATCTTGGGGCAATGCAGCAATTGCCTCATGTACACAGACAACCCTCTCCTCCTACCACCCAACACTACAACCTGTGAGAGATGCACTTATATAACCAAACAGGAAGCAAAGCTGTCTTCACCCAAGACAGGACTAGATAGTCAAGAGGAGAAGGTAAACACTTGCACCACACCACACTCATCACATAGTCCCTCAAAACCTACACCACCAAAACACACACATAGAAACACAAAACACACACCTACATTCATGGAGGCTCTCAAAAGAAATCTACCCAAGCAACAGGGACCTCCAAAGCAAAAACGCAAGCAACCTCCACCCCCCCAACACAACCCAAATGACACATAGCCCACACACTAAGTGTGCCACTCAACCACAGCCCATAAGGCATAACAACGTACCTAACACTCTAGTCATAGGTGACTCTATAGTCAGGCACACTGATGTTCCACTCACCAGGCTAAACAAGGAGAAAGTCACTGTCAAGTGCCAGGATCTGCCACATAATGCATGCACTCAGGTCACTCCACAGCAAGTTCAAATATGGTGGTATGAATGACCTGAGATGTACATCCCTGGACTACATGAAAAGAGACATGGATGAGCTTTCTGATTTTGTAGCCCAGGCAGGTATGACTCTAGCCCTGAGTAGCATCTTGCCATCACCCAGAATGATACCACAGTATAAGGACAAAATGATTGACTTCAACAATTGGCTAAGCTTCTGGTGTCATTCTAAGGGGATCCAGTATCTGTCTGCCTGGGATGACATGATCGACAAACCACGATGCTTTACCAGAGATGACCTGCACCTGTCACCCTTGGGATTCAGAATACTGGTTAAGGCTCTTGCCACCCCTATAGTGCCTTTTTTAGGCAATATTCAAATGAAAAATTCAGCACTGTAACAGGTACAAGCAAGCAAAATCTGAGGGTAATGCTACTCAATGCTATAAGTCTAAACCTCAAAATGCACTCACTCAAGGCACTCCTTAAAATGGAGAACATCGACATCTGTGCAGTGACAGAGACCTGGTTCAAGGCTCCAGAGAGCACCCCTGCATTACCAGGCTATAATTCATACCACACCTTTCGGCCACCTAACCTGGACCGAAGCACTAAAGGTGGAGGCTTGTCCATATTCATTAAGGATATCTGCACCTCCAGGCTAGTTACTCAGCATAATGCATCTGAGATTATCTAAGTGCAACTATCTCTGGGCAAGACCACAATGCAAATTGTGGCTTGCTACAGATCCCCCACCATGCCCCAGGATTCCCACTCCTCATTTCTTGATACACTGGAAAATATTAGAGTACAACCTAGCACCCTAAAAATGAGTGATTTCAACTACCCCACCATTAACTGGGAAAACTACTCATGTACCAACTCTTGTGTTCAACGTTTTCTGGAATTCATAAATTCCAATGCCTTGGATCAACTTATCCACACCCCCAGCAGGGGCAGCAATATCCTAGACCTGGTCATTACCAACATGGGCAACCAGTATTCCACACCAGAGGTCAATTCCTTGTTGGTCAGATCTGACCACAATTAAATCACCCTAGACATCCACATCCCAGCCCCACCCCTCATTAGGCAAACCACCATAAAAAAATTTTTCCAAAGACAACTTCACACTTTTTAAGACAGAAGTGGCAAACTTCATGACACCCATGCTGACGGACAATAGAGATACGACTGCTGAATCCTATACAATTGCACTTTATAAGCACTTACACGAGTCCATGGATCGTGCAATCCCTAACAGAACTAAGATGCTAGCCTCCAAAAACGGGAGGCAATCTGGTGGTCCCCTGCTACAAACAAACTCTACAACAGAAGAAAGAAACTGTTGCAAAAATGAGTTAAATCCCATGATTGGAGGAACTCCACGGTCAGCCTCAGCAAGGAGCTGAGATCCCTCATAAAATCTTCCAAAGCTAGTTATGAAAACAAAATTGCCACTGATTCTAAAGACAACCACAAAGCATTCTATAGCTATGTCAAGAATCTCAATGACAATACTCAGATCTGCTCTGAGTTACAGCACAATGGCACTAAATATACAGAACCAACTGATATTGCCAAAAGTCTGGCAGATAGGCTCAGTGCTAACTTTACCCATCTCTCATCCCCTAAAGGGCCCATCTCTATACCGGAAGAATGCAAAGTACCTGTAATCACAGTTGCACAGGTAAAAAACACACTCTCCAAAGCCAAGAACACAGCATCAATGGGACCTGACAACATCCCAGGCTGCATTCTACATGAACTACAGAACGAACTGGCACCCCACCTAAGTACCATGTTCAGTCATAGCCTCACCATAGGCTTTGTGCCCACTGAATGGTGCACAGCAACAGTTATCCCACTCCACAAAGGGGAGCCACCATAGACCCCAGGAACTACTGCCCCATTAGCCTGATGAGCCTGGTCTGCAAGGCTATGGAACGTATCATCATGGAACTTATAAACAATGACATTGGTAATCTCCAAACTCTGGACCCTACACAGTTTGGGTATGTAAAAGCAGATCATGTCTCCTAAACCTGATAGACTTCTTTGAAGCAGTCACCAAAGCTGTAGATGAGGGTAAGGTGCTACACACAGCCTATCTAGATCTCGCCAAGGCTGTTGACACTATCCCCCACTCTGGAATTATAGACAAACTCACTAAACTAGGTATAAATCCCTACGTCACAAGATGGGTTGCCAACTGGCTCACTGATCAAACCCACACTGTGAAAGTAGCAGACTCTAAATCCAACTTTAGACCAGTGACAAGTGGAGTACCACAGGGTTCAGTCCTAGGTCCTCTCCTGTTTGGTATCTACTTCTCTGAAGTACAGGCTAACACAGAAGGTCTTTGGCTAACAAAGTTTGCAGATGACTTCAAACTAGGAACCATAATCAGATCTCCTAATGATGTGGACATCCTACAAAAGGGCTTCACTGAGACAGATGTCTGGTGTCAAAGCCATGGCCTCAAGCTCAATGCCAAAAAGTGCATTGTCATCCCTTTTGGTAAAAACTCTGTACCCATGAACTACCACATAGGTGGTAGTCTACTTAACACTGAAAGTATAATAAGAGACCTTGAGACACAGGTGGACAGTAGTCTCTCCTTTGATAATCACATTGCCACAGTAGTCAGGAAATCCTTCTATGTGGCACACCTCATCACAAAAGGTTTCTCATCCAGGAAAAAAAGAGGTCATTGTTCCCCTCTACTCATCACTCATTAGTCCCATTATAGAGTACAATGCCTGTTTTGGTATGTACCTCACAAGACATCTACAACAACTGGAAAGGCCACAGAAATACCTCACAAAGAGGATTACCAGCCTCAAACAGATGCCCTACGCAGACCATATCAAAAAACTCCAGCTTTACTCTGTCGCATATTGCCTACTCAGAGGCAAACTCTGCCTAACATACAAAGCTATGTCAAACCCAGAGCTGTTGGACATGCTCCACGTAAAGAAATCCCAATACCTCTGAGCTACATTCTCTAGGGACCTAAACCTTGTAACCACAATAAACAGAACATGCTGGAGGGATAGATTCCTGTCTCAGAGACTTCCCATACTCTGGAATAAACTACCCATCTATATCAAACAAAGCTCCTCATTAGCACTCTTCAAGAAAAATCGTGATGATTGGAAGGGAGATAGGAAATTCACCCCGGGGATCACTTCTGTGGCTCTGCTTGACAGGGGCACAGGAAAATATTTTTTCTTGGGTGACAAAAGCCAGGCTACCATTTGGCTGGGCTTATATAGGCCCTAGGTCCAATAGCCTAGTACCTACCTATGAACCTATGAACCTATTTATACTTTCAAGATCCCTGTGGTTCTAGAGATATGAACATTTGTTTGAAAGGTGAGAGCATAATTTGATTCTGTTAAAAGGCTGAGGCTCCTCCCATTGGAAGTTACAGTGCAAACTTCCTGAGGTGCTTTGGAGTGAATAAGTTAAGAAAACATAACTTAGTCTAATTTGAAATACAGCAGCACACTCTTCACCAAATCAGTATCCAAAATAGCAAAAAAAAAAAAAAAATGATGACAGCACCAGGAAATGACGTTCAAGATTTAATCCACAAGTTCAAGACAATATTTCAAGTAAAATACAAGCCAAAAGTAAGCACTTTCATCTCCTGCAATGGAGACTTCATCAGACTAATGGATTACACTTAAAACCTTTTTAAATACTAAAATAGCAGTCAGTTAAACTTAATTGACAATTAATCATTAAAAGCTGAATTAGCAGTTTTAAAAGAACAGTCAGCCTAATGCTGACAAATACCTCTAACTAAAATCCCTAATGCTTCAGTCCCTTCCTTTTTAAATACATAATAAATTCTTCTCTGTTATTAAGTCCTGGGGGAAAACATGCATTTAATCTAACCTGCCAGCAGTATTCCAACCACCCTAATTCTTCTTCTACATTAATACTTTTAACATTATGATGCACTGAATCTATTACCAAACACTTAAAATTAATTCTACATCTATTTTCCACATAATGCTTACCCATAGCATTTTTTACATCACCCTTACCAATAGCATAGTGGTGTTCATAGATTCTCCTATACAATTCTCTTTTTGTTTTGCCTACATAAAAGGAGCTACATTCTATACATATTAATACATGAACAACATTTTTAGATCTACATGTTAATCTACCTGGGACTTCTACTAAAGTTTTCCCAAGTGTAATTTTGTGACTTTCGATGTATAAATATTGACAATAATTACAACTGAAGCACTTTACCATTCCTTTATTTTCTTCCACAGCCTTATTTTTATATAACTTCTTTTGAAAAAAGTCTTTAAAATTTTTTGCTCTTTTTTGTACAAATTTTGGTTCATCTCCTAATTTCTTTATAATTTCACTATTTCCTTTTAATATTCCCCAATTCCTTCTAACTATACTTTTAATAGTATTAGAATCAGTACTATTCTGTAATGCTAAAGCTGTGGCAAAATCTACAGAGATTTTCTCCTTTGGTTTATCTACAATTATATTGTTCCTTTTCATAATTTCTTCTGCCATCACCTTATCTACCATTTCTTGGGGGTAACCTCTACTTAACATTCTCTTGCAAAAATTGTCAACCTCAACATGAAAGATTTCATCATCTTTTGTCAAATTACTAATTCTATTTATTTGACCTTTGACAATGTTACACTTGGTCTTTTTTGGATGTAAACTTGAATAGTGTAAATACATGTTGTTTTGAAATTCTTTTTTATGAATTTTAGAAACTAATTTCCCATCAGATTTATAGATCATAAGATCTAAAAAATTAATACTTTCTGTATTAAAGTTATGCGTAAACTTAATATAGGAACAGACGTTGATATATTTCAAAAATGTATTTAGTTGGTCGACAGTGCCATCCCATAATATTAGAACATTGTCGATAAATCTCAACATTTTAATAATATTTTTTGCAAAAACACTTTCAAAAATGTTGGCTGACTCCCATCCCTGCATAAAAATGTTAGCATAACTAGGGACTAACGCAGCACCCATAGCAACCCCATTTGTTTGCACAAATAGTTGATCATAAAATTCTAAGTAATTGTAGCTCAAAACCAAATCTATCATCTCCATTAACAGTCCCACTGTATTAGTAGAAAATTCTCTCAATTTAAGTAGCTCCATTCTAACCATCTCCATACCTTATTTGTTTGGTATCATTGTATAAAAGAATTAATGTCTAAAGTTAGTAATATATCAGAGTCAGAGACCTTAATATTATTAAGTTTATTCATACAATCATAGCTATCTTTTATATATGTGACACCCTTTGGTACCACTTTTTGTAGGTGTTTATCTACTAAAATAGACATTCCCTCTGTCTTACTGTTTCTACTGGCTACTATTGGTCTTAAAGGAGGAGAATCGATATTTTTATGGATTTTAGGTATTCGAAAAATCCTACTAATCTTGGGATTATTATTAATTATGTTTCTTTTCATTTTCTCATCGATTCTTCCAGCATTGAACCACTCATCTATGCAAGATTCTATTAATAATAATCCTTTCTTTATTTCTATTAGATTAACTGGTTTATAAAAATTACAGTCAGATAACATTTCTTTCATTTTTCTTTCATAATCATCCCTGTCCAACAAAACCATCGAACCTCCTTTGTCAACCTTAAAAATAAGTATGTTTTCATCTTTAAGTAAGGCATCAAAATATTCTCTCTCTTTTTTAGTTAAATTATAATATTTAAAGTTGGTATCATTTTCTAACATTTCAAGCATCTGCATTTCACACATATTAAGAAACATTTCCAATTCTTTAGATAAAGGTGCAAATCTTTCTCTAACCAGTTAAACCTCTCTTGCATATTGCAAACAGAGCTAGTGCTTGATTCCGGTACAACATGGCCCTCAAGAGAAAATGAATTAACAGGCGGGGCTAAACACCCCCTCAATAAATCTTCATCATTATTAGTATTCAACATAGTTCTTCTTTGATTCTAATTGATAGAATTTACAGTAGAGGTCTAACTGGTTAGAGAAAGATTTGCTGTCCCTAAAACGTCTTCAGTAGGACAACTTATTTTTCGAAAATTGTTTAAAAGTGCAACAAATCCCCAGAGGATTGAGAATAAAAAAAATTGCCAGCGGGTAGAGATTTACCTAAGGAATTTACTGATAAATGGCTTGATATTAATCAAAGGGCGGGACTTCAATATATGGAACTGTTGCGTGATGCCAATATGAGTAAAATAGAAGATATAACCACTAAAATCAAAATGAATTATGATATGCTTAAAGACAATACTTCCAGGGACAATTTCAATAGTAAAATGGTCCTTATCCAATAAAATTTACATAAATTAAATGAGGAGTTGTGTCAAAGGAAAACCAAAAAGTTTTATAGAGATAGAAATGAATATGCAAATGGCATTGCTACAGCATATGGGTTACGGTTGCAAGCTAATGCCAGCAATATTACACACAAAGATGCTAGTGCAAGTGCTGTCAGTTTAGAAGAAGAAGTTAATACTGTAAGGAGGTCGGAAAGACTGGGCAGTAAGAATAATATGCAAGTTGTTGTGGTTTATGTTCATTTCAATACTACAGGGGAAACTAAACAACAAGCAAATGAACCAGCAGTGAGACCCAAAGTTAAGGATACCAGTAAAACTAAAACAAACAGTGAGGAAGCACATCTAAAAGGAACTTTGAGAGATGAAAGCAAACAAATTATAGAGATATATCAAAGAATAGATAATCAAAGAAGAACATGGGCTCAAGTGACAGCAGATGGTCATAATGAAAAAATAGACTAAAAAACAACAGCCACAAAAAAACTGGGGTGGCAGGAAAGGTCCAAGAAAGAACTGGAACTACCAACAAAAACAATGGAAGACATAAACAGTGTGAACTTTAAAATTATTAACTTATGTAGCAAGAATATTTCTTATGATGACTGCTGTTTACTGAGTAAGGGGTGGAATTTTGCCCCAGCACAAAGGGCAAACAGATTAGTGATGATCAATGAGTTAAGAGATTATGTGAGGAAATTAAACCTCAAATTAATATTTGGAAATCTAAAACAAAATAACTGTGAATTTTATAAACCTAGCAGTTATAATCCACCTTTATCTAAAGAATTGGAAATGTTTCTTAATATGTGTGAAATGCAGATGCTCGAAATGTTAGAAAATACCAACTTTAAATATTATAATTTAACTAAAAAAGAGAAAGAATGTTTTGATGCCTTACTTAAAGATGAAAACATACTTATTTTTAAGGCTGACAAAGGAGGTTTGATGGTTTTGTTGGACAGGGATGATTATGAAAGAAAAATTAAAGAAATGTTATCTGACTGTAATTTTTTATAAACTAGTTAATCTAATAGAAATAAAGAAAGGATTCTTATTAATAGACTCTTGCATAGATGAGTGGGTCTATGCTGGAAGAATCTATGAGAAAATGAAAAGAAACATAATTAATAATAATCCCAAGATTAGTAGGATTTTTGGAATACCTAAAATCCATAAAAATATTGATTCTCCTCCTTTAAGACCAATAGTAGCCAGTAGAAATAGTAAGACAGAGGGAATGTCTATTTTAGTAGATAAACACCTACAAAAAGTGGTACCAAAGAGCGTCACATATATAAAAGATAGCTATGATTGTATGAATAAACTTAATAATATTAAGGTCTCTGACTCTGATATATTACTAACTTTAGACATTAATTCTTTATATACAGTGATACCAAACAAAGAAGGTATGGAGATGGTTAGAATGGAGCTACTGAAATCGAGAGAATTTTCTACTAATACAGTGGGACTGTTAATGGAGATGATAGATTTGGTTTTGAGCTACAATTACTTAGAATTTTATGATCAACTATTTGTTCAAACAGATGGGGTTGCTATAAATGCTGCGTTAGACCCTAGTTATGCTAACATTTTTATGCAGGGATGGGGGTGAGCCAACATTTCTGAAAGTGTTTTTGCAAAAAATATTATCAACATGTTGAGATTTATCGACAATGTTCTGATAATATGGGATGGCACTGTCGACGAACTAAAAAAATTTTTGAAATATATCGTCTGTTCCTATATTAAGTTTATGCATAACTTTAATACAGAAAGAATTAATTTTTTAGATCTTATGATCTATAAATCTGATGGCAAATAAATTTCTAAAATTCATAAAAAAGAATTTCAAAACAACATGTATTTACACTATTCAGGTTTACATCCAAAAAAGACCAAGTGGAACATTGTCAAAGGTCAAATAAATAGAATTAATAATTTGACGAAAGATGATGAAATCTTTCATGTTGAGGCTGACAATTTTTGCAAGAGAATGTTAAGTAGAGGTTACCCCCAAGAAAGGGTAGATAAGGTGATGGCAGAAGAAATTATGAAAAGGAACAATATAATTGAAGATAAACCAAAGGAGAAAATATCTGTAGATTTTGCCACAGCTTTAGCATTACAGAATAGTACTGATTCTAATACTATTAAAAGTATAGTTAGAAGGAATTGGGGAATATTAAAAGGAAATAGTGAAATTATAAAGAAATTAGGAGATGTACCAAAATTTGTACAAAAAAGAGCAAAAAATTTTAAAGACTTTTTTCAAAAGAAGTTAAATAAAAATAAGGCTGTGGAAGAAAAGAAAGGAATGGTAAAGTGCTTCAGTTGTAATTATTGTCAATATTTATACATCAAAAGTCACGAAATTACACTTGGGAAAACGTTAGTAGAAGTCCCAGATAGATTCACATGTAGATCTAAAAATGTTGTTTATGTATTAATATGTATAGAATGTAGTTCATTTTATGTAGGCAAAACAAAAAGAGAATTGTATAGGAGAATCTATGAACACCACTATGCTATTGGTAAGGGTGATGTAAAAAATGCTATGGGTAAGCATTATGTGGAAAATAGATGTAGAATTAATTTTAAGTGTTTGGTAATAGATTCAGTGCATCCTAATGTTAAAAGTATTAATGTAGAAGAAGAATTAGGGTGGTTGGAATACTGCTGGCAGGTTAGTTTAAATGCATGTTTTCCCCCAGGACTTAATAACAGAGAAGAATTTATTATGTATTTAAAAAGGAAGGGACTGAAACATTAGGGATTTTAGTTAGAGGTATTTGTCAGCATTAGGCTGACTGTTGTTTTAAAACTGCTAATTCAGCTTTTAATGATTAATTGTCAATGAAGTTTAATTGACTGCTATTTTAGTATTTAAAAAGGTTTTGTTTAAGTGTAAGCCATTAGTCTGAAGAAATCTCCATTGCAGGAGACGAAATCGCTTACTTTTGTCTTGCATTTTACTTGAAATATTGTCTTGAACTTGTGGATTAAATCTTGAACGTCATTTCCTGGTGCTACCATTGTGTTTTGCTGTTTTGGATAACTTAGTCTAACTTGAAGTCAAACACACTCCAAAAACTAATAACTCAAAAGAAGCAGGATCCAAAACGAAGTTCCACAGCAAACTTTATTGATTTTGAGTGCTTTCGTCGGCCTTAAGCCTCAGACTTCATCAGAAACACTCGAAATGCAATGTAACACACTTAAATATCAACTCAGTACAATCACATGATTTTAAAACCACACCCCCCATTAATTAACACAACTAATTCATGAAGAACACCAGTTCATTGATGAAAAAACTGTTCGTTCCTAAAGGAACATTACCTAAAATCAAATGTGCAAACCTTTTGCAGTTTATATTTTTTTTCATAAAGTGCAAATACAATACTTTTTGTTGTTAAAAAGTAAATACTATTGATGGCATATAAAATTCATAATCTTTGCTATAATACTTAATATTCATAATGCTCCTAATAGCTTATAAACCTTTTTTCACATATGGAATTCAGATTTAAGTTTTAAATAACTACTAATAGACAAGGGAGACCTAGGGAACTGCTAGCATTAACACAGAGTTGCCAAATCAACTCCCTATACTCCAACCATACATCTTTTGGCCCACCCCTCATATCCTTGTCAGTGACTTGCTCCAGACCTGAAAATTTGAAGCAGTGCCCACTATGTTCAAAGATGTGTCTAGCTAAAGCATTGGAGATGTTGACTTTCCGTATGTCATAGAGGTGTTGGTAAATCCATTTATTAAAGGCATTTTTGTTTTTTCCTATGTAAAACATACTGCAATGTTGACAAATTGCAATGTATACTAAAGCTTTTGTCATACAGTTCATCTTATGCATAAATTTAATAGTATCATAACCTTTGATATGCACAAGATCTGTTTCAATAACATAGCTACATTGTGCACAATGTCCACATCTTCTCATACATCCACCGACACTTTTATATACATTCCTTTCTAAAATATTTTTAATGTTGGAACTTCTTTTATACACAACTACTGGCCTCGATCCCATTTCCATTTTACTTTCTTTTATATCGTTTAATATACTCCAATTGTTATAAATAATGTCTTTTATCTCACTGAAAACAGGACTAAATGTCAAAATTAAAGCCCTGCTGAAGCCTCTGTCAGTGACGCCTGTGTTAAAATTATCTGTTCCACCATCCAGTGTGTTCGTGGCATTTGTGTTTGACACATTGACACCTAATAGGGGAACAAAATGCCCATTGTTTCTTTTGTTGGTAACTTCCTGTAAGATGGGATCAATAAATGTTTCAGAGTATCCTCTCCTGATTAACATATGCTTAAGGGTGTTCATTTCGTCAGTGAATTGTTTATAATCACTGACTATTCTTGCTAATCTCACCTCTTGCCCCTTAACCAATGATTTTTTCTGGTGCATGGGGTGACAGCTACCAAAATATAACAAGGTATTCGAAAAAGTAGATTTCCTGTATATTGTCGAATTAAACCCTTTTTTAACCTGGTCCTTAGTGATTTTGATATCTAGGAAATGTATTGTGTCCTTGGTGGATTCCATAGTAAAGGACAAAAATGTGGTACTGCTGTTTAAGAATTCAAAAAAACTGTCCAATACTTCATCCATACCATCCAAAATATCAGGATGTCATCCAAAAACGCCCATAAAATTTACAGAATTTAAATAACTCATGTTTGAACACAAACATTATTTCCCAATGGGTAAGGACAATATTGGTAAATAAGGGGGCACATGCTGCCCCCATTGCTACACCCACCTTTCGTTTGAAGTACTGGTTTTCAAACACAATGAAATTATTCTCCAAAATTACTTCCATAAGTGTTCTAAGCATCAAAATTCTGTTATGTCCTTTACTATGGAATCCACCAATGATACAATACATTTCCTAGATATCAAAATCACTAAGGACCAGGTTAAAAAAGGGTTTAATTCAACAATATACAGGAAACCTACTTTTTTGAATACCTTGTTACATTTTGGTAGCTGTCACCCCATGCACCAGAAAAAATCATTGGTTAAGGGGCAAGGGGTGAGATTAGCAAGAATGGTCAGTGATTATAAACAATTCACTGATGAAATGAACACCCTTAAGCATATGTTAATCAGGAGAAGATACCCTGAAACATTTATTAATCCCATCTTACAGGAAGTTACCAACAAAAGAAACAATGGGCATTTTGTTCCCCTATTAGGTGTCAATGTGTCAAACACAAATGCCACGAACACACTGGATGGTGGAACAGATAATTTTAACACAGGCGTCACTGACAGAGGCTTCAGCAGGGCTTTAATTTTGACATTTAGTCCTGTTTTCAGTGAGATAAAATACATTATTTATAACAATTTGAGTATATTAAATGATATAAAAGAAAGTAAAATGGAAATGGGATTGAGGCCAGTAGTTGTGTATAAAAGAAGTTCCAACATTAAAAATATTTTAGAAAGGAATGTATATAAAAGTGTCGGTGGATGTATGAGAAGATGTGGACATTGTGCACAATGTAGCTATGTTATTGAAACAGATCTTGTGCATATCGAAGGTTATGGTACTATTAAACTTATGCATAAGATGAACTGTATGACAAAAGCTTTAGTATACATTGCAATTTGTCAACATTGCAGTATGTTTTACATAGGAAAAAACAAAAATGCCTTTAATAAACGGATTTACCAACACCTCTATGACATACGGAAAGTCAACATCTCCAATGCTTTAGCTAGACACATCTTCGAACATAGTGGGCACTGCTTCAAATTATCAGGTCTGGAGCAAGTCACTGACAAGGATATGAGGGGTGGGCCAAAAGATGTATGGTTGGAGTATAGGGAGTTGATTTGGCAACTCCGTGTGAATGCTACCAGTTCCCCGGGTCTCAATGAGACCTTGTCTATTAGTAGTTATTTAAAACTTAAATCTGAGTTTCATATGTGAAAAAAAGTTTATAAGCTATTAGGAGCGTTATGAATATTAAGTATTATAGCAAAGATTATGAATTTTATATGCCATCAATAGTATTTACTTTTTAACAACAAAAAGTATTGTATTTGCACTTTATGAAGAAAAAAATATAAACTGCAAAAGTTTTGCACATTTGATTTTAGGTAATGTTCCTTTAGGAAAAAAACAGTTTTTTCATCAATGAACTGGTGTTCTTCATGAATTAATTGTGTTAATTAATGGGGGGGGGGGTGGTTTTAAAATCATGTGATTGTACTAAGTTGATATTTAAGTGTGTTACATTGTATTTCAATTGTTTCTGATGAAGTCTGAGGCTTAAGGCCGAAGAAATCACTCAAAATCAATAAAGTTTGGTGTGGAACTTCGTTTTGGATCCTGCTTCTTTTGAATTATTAGTCTAACTTGAACTATTTTACAGGAAATTTTATAGATTGTGTATATAAATGTAATGGGCCTCCAATTTTGATTATCTTCTTTGTGCCCTTTCTCTTTGACTATAAATCTTATAACAGTTATAACACATAGACTCACTAGTTATACCTGTGTCAAATTATTCATGTAATACATTGAGAAAAATATGTTTCTGTCTCATGCATATTTTTATAGAATTCATAGCTAAAGCCATCTATACCTGGGGACAAATCAGTAGGAGGGTTTTGCAAAACAGAATCTAATTCTCACAAAGATATGCAACCATCTAATACTTTCATGCCTTCTGCAGAAATGTGACGTGCATTCCATTGTGTTATAAAAGTGTCATGGGGAGGGGGAACAAAGTCAGAACACAAGTCTCCATTATCAGCACTATTCAGATTGAGTGGTGGCCATAATAGCATCATTATTCAGTAACCCTAGCATTAATTCAAAATTGTTAAACTTATTATTGAAAAGGGAAATGCTTCTTGTTTACAGCCTTGAATAAGATATTATTGCTTTGCTAAAAAAATATCTGTTCTACCAGCTGTAAGTATTTCTAAAACTCTCGCACTTTTTAGGCAAACATCAGTGTCCAAAGACTGTAAGGAAGCCTCATAATTCTTCTTAGCAGTGAAATACTTAGGCTGGTATTCATAGTCTGGGGCTTCACAATTGCTTAACAGTTATGTGTGAACAGTGGCACTACATGGCTATGCAAATAAGGTTAGTGAAAATCATTTGTGATGAATAGAACAAAATGAAACAATTTTTAAAAATGTGCCCACTTTTTGCAAAAGAGTAACTTGTATAAAGCTCGTCATTTCAAAATTACAAATTATTTTACAAAATCATAAGTTCTTGTTTCTTAAGCATATTGCAGGTAGGCACATCTTGGTACAGTCAAACATAAAACATTTAAAAAAAGTGTGGACTGCACAGCAGCTAAGATGGATTTTTAAAACAAAAAGGGGTTTATAATTTATTTTTTCTTATGCAAGGGTATCCTTTTCTGTACTCTCTGATGGTTTCATTAAAGAATCAAAAGGGGGTGATAGGACAGATTGAAAAAAAGGAGCGACAGGACAAAGAAGTGAACACATAATGGAAACAACAACAAGGTGTGTGTTGTAGGAGGTGGGAGAGGATGGACACTATGTTTTTGTCAAGATAATGGCCCCCATCCCTACTTTTTCAGTTTTTTTATTATAAGAGGGTAATGTAGGTGGAACATAGGGAAAAGGTCGAAGGAGAAATGGTAAGGGAAGAAGGGCTGAGGAAGTGCCAGCTAGAATCCCAGTCCACAGAGCCTTAGACATATCCACTGCCAGATGGTTTTGCAGTGGAGGACCCCTGATGTTGAGGGAGTAATGGCCTGTGTTGACTTGGTGGCTGGCACCAACTGGGAGAGCATGTTTTTTACAGACTGCAGAGAAGCTTCAACAGGTTGAATTCTCCAATGCACTACCTCTACTAGTACTCCCTCAGACAATCTCTGAATCCCCTTTCTGTGAGGCTTTCCAGGCTGCCACATGCTGGAGTGATTGCCAGTGTGGTGCTTCTAGTCTGAACCTATGAGGATGTCCCCATATGGGCATATGGTGATATGTCCCTAAACTGGGAGGTACATGCCTGGTCTCCCCCTGAGTATTGGAACCTGTAGAAAAAAAGGAGAAAATGGGAGAGACGCAAACACAAAAGGAAAAAGGAATGCATAAGCAAAATAAGAAAAAAAAAGGTGAGGAGAAACACAAAAAAACACAAAAAATCCACACAATACTGTTTTAATACAATTTAACAACACTATATTGACATACTGCTGCAAGATTTTTATTGAATTAAACCTGCATATGGGAAGTGCATTTGCTTATAGTGGGGGTAGTGATTTGGGATGAGCTTCTGTATATGGGAAGAATGTAGGAGCATTGCTTATGCATACTCATGCTGAATTGAAATGGCGTGAGTTTTTGACTTTCTGAAGGGGTGTGTGTTTAAATTATGTACTTTTAATACAGAGAATACAGTATCCAAAAAAACAACAGAAAAATAAATCAGTAATTATTGCAGCCGATTGGGTTAAAAATGTGATTATTACACATTTCTCTTAATCTGTCAAATCTTCAGTCATATTTCTTTCTACTGCAAAGCTATAACAATATTGTGCTAGAGGAGTATTATAGAAATCAATTCTAAAAACATTACTTTATCAATTTTCCTGTTACCATTACTGCTCTGTAATAACATCTTATAAAATGTTATGTACTGTTAAAAAATAAAGATCTTTTGGACTTTTATACTTACCAGAACACCCAACTAGCTAATGCAGTCTTCTCTTCTCTTACTGGCTATTATACCGAATTCCTTCCTCAGCTATGAATAAGAGAGAGAAGGACAACCTTATTTATCTGTATTTGAATTTCTTCCACATGTAAACAGAAGTATGTCATATATCATCATTAAACATTTATTTGTTTTATTTTTTTCTTTTCCAGTTTCACTTTTATAAGCATACATGTATGAATTAGTACACTTGACTAATCTTCTTCTTTCGGCTTTTTCCAGTTAGGGGCTGCCACAGCAGATCACCTGTTCCATTTAATTCAGGGGGCAGTAGAAAAATAGGGTGTAGTTGAAGTGCAAAGGCTGACATTTATCAGTTTAAGGAAGCATGCATTTCCTTTTCTGCAGAACTGTGTGTGATTTATAACAAGAAATACTGAAGAAAAACAGCATGTTCTCTGGAAACTTCTGTGCTGGTCATTCTGTCACCGCCTCCCCAACCTTCAGTTTAACTTGGGTGTGATGAGTGCCATTTTAGCCATGTTATATGTGCAGTTAGAAATACTTATGAACAACCAAGTTAAGCAATTGCTTTACTTATATTTATGTGGCTCACTCAAAACTGGCTTCATGTAATATTTTCTGTTAAAGCTTTTTTCCCTGCAATGGTAAGGAATTATAAATCTGTAACTGCAACTCTTATTTCATAACTTTATATATGTACTCAGCATTACTGACACCTGAATGGTAGTAGAAGATTCACACAGTTATATATACAGATTATAATTTTAATACTCTTACCTGACATTTCTACTTATTATTGTAACTTGTTAACAAAGTACTAGTATTCCTTTTATTCAAAAGATGGATGTCTGAGTACAGATATGCTACTCATTTTTATGCATTTCATAATATCAGTACAAGTAATGTTTTTAGGTACAGATGCCTGTGTCTGTAAGTATGTGTACTTACGCAATTTTTAGCTATTTTCTTTTATACATAGATATACATATACATATCCATACACATATATGTGTACAGATCAGGAAAACCTGACAGGACAAAATCATCCTCCGCAAGGAAGAGTAAACCTGTCTGGTGGACATCTGCAGTAAATAAACTGTATAGCAAAAGGAAAAAATTGCTGTCCAGGACCAAGAAGGAGCAGGTGCCTAACTGGAAGCAACCTCTCCTTAGCATGAACAAGCAAATAAGAGTACTAGTGAAATCCTCTAAAGTCAACTTTGAGTCCAAATTGGCCACATCTACTAGAGACAATCATAAGGCCATCTTCACATATGTCCGCAGTCTCAACGGAAGCACCCAGATCTGTTTAGAACTGGTGGTCAAGGACACCACATAGACAAATACTGTAGATATAGCCAATCTACTGGCTGACAGATTCAGCAAAAACTTCTCCCCTCTGTCCCTCCCATCAGTAAATCAGGACATCCTCAGCACCTGCCTCCCACCCCTTATCTCTAGGGAGCAGATCATCATTGCCCTTTCAATGTAAAAAAAATATATAGCCTCCATGGGACCCGATAACATCCCAGGGTGCATCCTACATGAACTCAGGCATGAACTTGCAGCACCATTAGGCACCCTATTCAGCCAAAGCATGAGTACCGGCTTTATCCCAGCTGAGTGGAGGATAGCCACTGTCATCCCTTTACACAAAGGTGGAGCATCCACCGATCGAGGAAATTATAGACCCATTAGCCTAACTAGCCTGATCTGCAAAGCCATGGAACAGATTATCATGGACCTCATTAACAGGGACATTGGTAACCTCCAAACACTCTACCCAACACAGTTTGGTTTTGTCAAATGGAGGTTATGTCTGTTAAATCTGGTCAACTTCTTTGAGACAGTCACCAAAGCCATAGACGAGGGGAAGACGGAGCACACTGCCTACCTTGACCTGGCCAAAGCTTTCAACACTATTTCCCACTCGGGCATAGTAGATTAACTCTCTCAAATAGGGATCAAGCCATATGTTACCAGATGGATAGCAAACTGGCTCACTGATAGAACCCACCTAATCAAAATAGGTGAAGCCACCTCAAGCAGTAGACCCGTAATGAGTGGTGTTCCCCAAGGATTGGACTTGGGGCCTCTGTTATTCAGGATATACTTCTTTGAAGTGCAGGCCAAAACCAGTGGGCTATGGCTGACCAAGTTTGCAGATGACTGTAAGCTGCATGCAGTCATCAATTCCCCAAGTGATGTCAATGTCGTCCAAGAGGGTTTCACCCAAACAAATGACTGGTGCCAGAAATATGGCCTCAAGCTAAATGCCAAAAAATTCATCATCACCCCCCCAAGTGTTGAAATATGCTGATATACCTTGAAAAAATGTTTGTATAACACTATGATTCATAGACATGCATATAAATTAGCATAATTTACATGGCAAGCATTTAAATGGCCATGAATTTATGTCAAAAGGTTGAGCATCACCATATTAATTTGCAAATAGCCAAGATAGGCAGCAATATTTTAGGATTCCACAGTCATCTCAAATTAAGGACAGTTGATAAAATAATTATTATTTAGTAAGACAGACTTTACTTTAATGTTGATTGAAAGGTCACCTGCAATTTGATGTATAGTGTCCATGTATTCATACCACTGCATAACTGGTATCTTTGGTCATTTTGAAGTTGCATCCCATGATGATGTAATACATTATTTTTAACAAATGATTATTAAAGAAATGTAGTGTAGTGATTGTACATACATGGGAAAATGCTTATCGTACTTGAAAAAAATTTAGTGTGCAAAGGATAGGAATAGAAATGTGTGATAAATTAAATGTTTTGCTCTTGACAATAAGAAAAAACTATGTGACAATGGTAGAGTGTGTTGCAGGTTGTTTTTTTTGTTTAAGTAATGTCATTGAATAAACTGCAGTTGTGTAGTTTTGATAACAATGATGTTTGCATATTTACTGAAATAATGCCTTATTGTGGGTGTCAGGAATAGCTGACCAGTGGTTTCTACTTTAATAGCTGATGTTATCTAAACAATAATGTCACAATTGTCTGACAGTAGCTCCTACTTTCTTTTTTTTTATTTTGTTTCTGTAGTACTGATGGAGAATAAAGGATCAAAGCACAGAAATGATAACTTTACCATGAGGAAAATCGTGTTCTTGTGGGAACACTTAGGATATATGGGAGATTTTTTTTTTTTGCTAAAGGACAGCCCAGACAAGCTAAGAGGAGTACAGCCTAGAATCAAATACTTGTTGAAATCAATGCAGTCGAAGGCAAAAATAGAGCACAGGCATTGTGCAAGAAAAGGGCAAATGATATAGTAGCATGATCTAGAAGCAAGGCCAGGCAGATGCAATTTTTAAGATCACTACATGAGGGGCCTCCAATTATTATTAAGTTAGCAACAGATGAGGAATGCCATATGTCTATCAATGGGGATGACTATAATAAAGAAGATGGTGCAACAGGAATAAATTGAGGTGGTGTGGACACTGTTCCATCTAACCAATGTTTGCTGCAGCATTTAAATTCACCTTTAATAGTCACAATTCATGGTGACAAAAACTGCTGTATTTAAAAACATCCCAATTCATTATAATTAGGTTAGCCTTGTACATCATTAAATAATGAAAATGAAGCAGTGTGCATGGTAAGTATCCCACTTACCTCCTTATAAATGTGCTATACAATATGCTGTTGCATTGTTATTAATGTTTTATAATTTATTTTAACAGAGTCAGTAATAAGTATGGAAGACTGTAGAAGAATGGTGCTGCTGCTGTGACTGCTGCTGATAACATAGTTATATTTTTAAGGCAACCTGAAGGAAGTAAGAGGCAGTTCCCAAGTTTAATGGCAGGATTCTGATCCTACAACAGTTAGCAACTCTACAGAAAGTGCTAATGCAACATAAGGTCCAATATAAGCTGACATTCCACTCAAGCTTGTACATCAAGAGCACCTCTATACAAGTATCTCTCCACACAGAAGAACACTTTAAGGATGATGGCAGACATTATGAGGATACAGAGTCCATAGTAACACCATAGTAACACCATTAAAAAGGGGTGCTAGATGCAGGAATTATTTACAGCTATCCCTGAAAACACATAAAGCATTGGCTGCCTAACAAGCAATGTGCAGTGATATTGTTAGGGCTCAGATCACTGCAACAGAGTCAGATGGAAATGGTCAAAGTTCTACATGATATGTGTAACGATTTCCAGCACTATTTGGAAATGGCACAGAGCAGGCATAAAGCCACAATATCTGTGATTCATAGAGCAAGCATAATGCCGTGGTATCTCTGATGCATAGTATGGTGGCACACCAAGCATTAGTTGCATCCTGTATTTGTACACTAGTTAAGGCATACCAGAGTCAAGCTGGAGTCAGTCATATGAGGGGCAGGTTACAGGATACTGTCCAGACATGTGGTGAGAAATCACATGATACTCTTGCTGCATTTCTCAAGACACTAATGTCATTATTCACACTGAACAGTCAAAACATATGTCTCACAGGCCATTTCAGCAGTTGTCGACACCTAGGGGAACCCCACATTCCAAGTCAAAGCTATGCAGCAGTGTCAGGCCAATGACAGTAGGATCACCTTTCTCCGGTAGATCACACCATCGGACTTCCTCAACTTACAGTTCGCATGGTAGCCCTTCTTCCAAATCAGTTGCACTATCACCAGGCTAATCAATAGGAGAAGTGTATAACTCATTTGATTGGGAACTGCTGTGACTTACATTCATTGACAAATTTTTCTGTTTAGTTGGAATGAGGATTTGTGGGCATGGCTGAATATATATTAATTTATTCCCTTTACAGCTATTGGTTACACTGTATTATGAATTTTAATCATTTACAGAACTTTCTGTTTAACTGGAATTTGATTCTGTGGAGGGGGTATCTGTGTACAGCTATTAAGCACATGAATGAACACTGGACAGAAAATGATACAAGGTTTACCATTTCTTCTGGTAGCAATCATATAAAACATCAAAATAGTAATATGCAAACATTTTCAGGCCCAATATATGACAAAGAAATTCCATATCAAAACAAGCATCCTGCCACGTAAACTTAACTGTTGCCACTACACACTCCTCACTGCACAAATGATGATAGCTTGTGAAGTCTGAAATGATTTTGTATGACACTAGAAAAACAATTTGATAAGCAGTACAACAGAATACATTAACTAGAAATGGCATCTATAACTGAATATTATGTTGTTGTTAGTATTGCTTTCTATTGCAGTAAATAAATCATCAAAGCAAATGTTATTCAGTACAACAGGTACAACTGTTGAGTTATTTATTTATCTGATACCTTTCAGTATCAAAAACAGTAATCAGTGAGCAGAGGGGCAAAAAGGTAATAATACAAAAATGTTTTATGATGAAAGAGAATGTCAGATGAACAGTGACAACAGACAATGCACCACATAGCATAGCCCACAAACATCACTGCATGCATCAGTTATACTCTATGTGTTTTTTACTTACTCTTAACATGTGCAGCTGCATGGCATGCATGAGCCAGCTGCATAGCGCCCCTTACTACTGCTGCATGCTGGTCATTAGTCAAAGTGGAAGTAGAACTGGAAGCTGCAGTGACAGCATGGGTCACTTCACCAAAAGACCATGGCATGATCATATTATGCAATATGCAAAAGGCAGTAAATATCCTGCATGCCCTAGCCAGGTCATACTGAAGGGCACCCCCCAGAATCATCCAGGCACCTGAAATAGCTCTTCAGGAGGCCAAACACCCTCTCAATGACAATGTGGGTCTGGGAAAGGGATGCGTTATATATCTCACCTGAAGTATTTTTGCACTAGAGTCATGAGCCATTGCTCCATTAGATATCCAGTATCCCCTTAAAAAAGAGAGAATGAGAGAGACAAGGAGAGAGAAAGGGTAGAGACAAATCAGGAAAAATAAACATTACTATACAGCAATGCAGTTTAAGAATAATAACTACTTTAATTACATAAAAAAGAAATTCAGCTTACCATCAAGATGACTACTGGGCAGCCTACCATGCAGGAAGTGGCAGTTAGCTAGTGTGCCAGACATGGAAATCATGTGCACTGCCAGGATGCTGGGCAGAGACATTGCTGATATACCTCCATGCTTCTTACACTACCTGGGAATTGTTGGAATGGTGACACTTCCTTTATAGTACCCCTTCCCCGTGGATCAGGAGGGGCTCTAATTGCAACATGGGTGTAATCTATTACACTGAGTACCTCAGAAAAATGTGCCAGGCCATAAAAGGCACACATAGTCCTGTCCTGGTCCTGAGTTAACACCAAAAAATACATGTACTGATCAACATGTGCCAAGCGTACATCCCGGAACTGCATTAGCATCCTTGACTCAGAAGCCTGTGAGATCCCCAGTGTGTCTCAAGTCTGTGTGTAAGGTGCTTGAGGCAAGTATAATGAGAGCTATACATACTTTGGTGTCCACAGGAATAGGAAGTCTGCACATTGCTCCAGTGCCCTTTTTTAATTTCTCCATGTCTTTTGGGTTTCTGATACCATAATGGGAATGGACCCCATTCCTAAGTCAAAATATGATTAAAGTTCATAAATTTGGTATTGTTTCAGTCTTTCATGATAGCCAGAAGTGCAATGTGCCCAGTAATGACTCCTTCTGCAACTCTTATGGAGTTACATGTATCGGGAACATATCTAAATATGATTCTAGATTCTTTTTTATAAGACCCATTGCTCCTATTACTACCGGAACTGTCTAGCTATCTTTCTTCTACATTGCTCTCATTTCTGCCTACAAATCCTGATATTTTATGACTTTGTCTCTCTGTATGCAAGACACTGTAATCACTGCTGCAGTGATTTCAATGATCAGTGCTACGTTTGTCTTCCTTTCATGGACTGCTATATCTGGTTTTCTCGCATCTATCTTTTGAACTGCTAATAATGGGTAATCCCATGTGGTGTAGACTTCATCATTTTCTATGATGTTTTGTGTCTCATATTTCTAGTGTTTTTCAGCTACTTCAGTATCATAATGTTTGCTCAATCCCCATTACAACAGTTTTGACACATTATTATACCTTTATTATAGAGTCCTTCTGCCATTAGTATGTCACAATAACCAACAAGGTGTGCAACTGTTTCCAATTCCATTTTACAAAACCTACAATTGTCTGTTTTACCCACATATTCCATGGACTTTGTAAATCAGTGTGTATGCAGTCCACTATCTTGCGCCACCAATATTAACATTTCATCTTTTCGTTTGAAGTTGCCTCTCCTTAACCATTCCTGCATTCAATCCTGATCAACATGAGGTTGTTCCAGGAGTTTTCTATACTTGCAACTATATTTATGCATTTTAAACATTTCTTGCATTCTCATATGATCCTTCACCTTATATTTGTTCTTATGTTTTTGGCACCTTCAGTTGCCTGATTTTTATCTACTTCTAGTGTGACTTCCATCCCCACATGATGCCTATATGCTTCTGCTAGAATAAGCAGGGAAATCATCTTAGATTTATTCTCCTTATGTTTCAAAACTTTCACTATGTTTGGGTCTTGTGAGGTCAGCAGATATGTATGCAGTCCCACAATTGCAGATCTATACAAGTAATCAATTTCAAGGATGCCCATATCTCCTTTTGAACAGGGAATATATAATCTTGATATGCACTGTTTTTTATAAATCATTTTATGAGCATGAAGCATCCTTATTGTTTTCCTGTCTAATTTATCCAACATCTTTTGGGGCCAGCCAATCACTCCAAAACTGTAAGTTAGGACAGGAAAAGCAAATTGGTTTATAGCTTGAACTTTGTTTTCAGGATTCATTTAAGTTTTCTAAAATATTCCTTACTAAGTTTTATTCATTTTTGTCATGTTTAGTGTTGATCCTTCATCATTTCTCAAATATTTATACACTTCCTCTTGCTCAAGTTCTTTTATATCACATTCTTGTCCCAAACTGATGTTTTCTTGGTGCTGCAGCTTTCCTGCTATGAAAGTTGCTTTTGCATATTTATCAAGACTAAATTACAATCTTATATCATCTGAAAAAGTTTTGAGTACTTTCAGTTCCTCATCTGATGAGCTATGCAGTTTTAAATAAACTAGAAAGAGAAGATGAGATGTATTTACAATTTGTTGGTTTCTGGGAGCCAAATTTTAGCTATGATGTAATTTGTTAAACAGAGAGCTTAGTGGGTCAAGGGCAAGGCAAAAGAGCAGCAGTGACCGAGAGTCATCCTGGAATATCCCCCTTTGAAATTTTATCCCTAGCATAATAATAATTTTTCGTTTATCGTGGCTTAACTGCAAAGTGGTTTGCCACTGTTTCATGGTCACTGTGATGTAGTTTTTCAGTGTAGGGTGTATCTTATACATTTTTAAGCACTCTTTTATCCATGAATGTGGGATACTGTCAAATGCTTTTTTGTAGTCTATCCGCAACATATTTAGATTCTTCCCCTTTTTACAGTTCTCCATTATGACTGTATTTAACAACAAATGATCCTTTGTTCCATATGAATTTTTTATTACCCTTTTGTCCTATTGCCAAAATTGAGTTTTCTTTTAAATGACTATAAACTCTGTCGGCATCAATTGCAGTGCATAGTTTAAACATTGTTGGAAGGCAAGTTATTGTTTGTAGTTTTTTGGGAAGCTTGCAGGTTCACTGTTAAGTAGGAGCATCATTTTTCCTATTGTTAGACTGGTATCTGCTCAGGGTGTGCATATAAATAGCTCTTACTCATGGCTAAATCTTCAAACAAAGGTGTTAATACTTTTAGACAGAAGTTAGGTACTGCATCTAGGCCTTTGTTTTTCCAGTCAGAGGCTTTTCTTAACTTTGTTTCAATCTCACTGGCCATTACTTCATCCCATTTTATATCCTGTACATTTGAACTTCATATTCTTTCTTTTACTTCTTCTATCCATTTAGCATCTTTATGTTCCACAGGATCTTCATAAATCTTTTTCCAAAATGTATATATTTCTTCTTTTTTGGTGGTCTTTCAATTCCTTTTGCCTTGTTTCCCAATTCTCTATAAAATTTTTGGGGGTCATCAATAAATTGCTTATTTTGTATTGTTCCTTTATATTTATCTCTGTATCGTCTAAGTTTTTCTGCCTGTGTGGATATTTTTAGTTTATTCTTTGTGGTAGTTCATGATAAATCCTGATCCGTTGTAATACTGCACATTGCTTTTATTACGTCTATCTTTCTGAGTATCTTTGTTGATCCTTTCCTATACTCTTCTTACAGTGACACTTTTGTCTTAATCGCTTTACAGTTTTCTCTGTTTTATACTTCCGTGATGGCATTTCCCTTACTACCATGTTTTCTTGTGGTAGGACTTTATTTGTTATTAACTTGGCTGCACAGTAATGTATCCTATTTATTTCTGTTATATCACATGAATCTCTATAGACAGTCCTAATAATTTCTAACTTTTTGGGTTTTATTGATCTTCTGCAGTCTATTTCTTTTATTGATCTTAACATGTCTACCAGTCTCCATTAAATCAAATAGCAATTCTCTTAGATAATTTTTTTCAAAACTGAGAGGACATTCTTTGTTCTCCATTTTCTATGGGCACTCTATAAAGAGTTCCAGATCATCTTCCTGTGCAATGTTCGCTTCAGTTTCACCCTGCATCATCTGTTGCTCTTTCATATGGGAACTCACTGCCCTATCACTCCACAACATTGACTGTGTCAGAGTTGCCACAGTTTTCTGCTCTTTCAGTATAGCTCCAACTGAATGTTTGTACTGTTTTCCTATGGGAGGCTCCAAAGTGTCTTCAAATGTTA
This sequence comes from Protopterus annectens, assembly GCF_019279795.1. Classification (NCBI taxonomy): domain Eukaryota; kingdom Metazoa; phylum Chordata; order Ceratodontiformes; family Protopteridae; genus Protopterus; species Protopterus annectens. The sequence goes on along the minus strand of NC_056732.1, from coordinate 794,564,788 downwards.
ACAGATTAGATATTTACCGCCCCACTGGTTTCTTCTTAATTTAGATGTCTACTGCTCTATTCTGTTGTGTTGTTATCAGAGTTAAATTTTCTATACTATATCCTTCACTTTGCTGGTAATCTATCACCTCAGTTTCTATTTCTTTAACTTCTCCATTACTAATCCTCTTTTCTACTTTTCCTCTTTTTTTTTCTCATTATTTGTATTGTAAAATTTTCCATATCCAGATGTATTTGCCTGCATTTCTCTTCAAATATCTTTGGTGCTGCTCTTTTTGCATTGATTAGTGTTGTTTTCCCCTTTGCATAAATATTGCACTGTATTAAATTCCCTTTTCTTTCCCATGTCCGTATTTTGTCTTCAGATGTCTCCTGCTCCTCTTGTTTCTCCTTACTTTGGGGATTAGTAGTTCCATCATGCTGTGATATAATCTGTATTAGACTTTCTACAGTGAATCATTCACTTTGCAAATACTCCATAACTTCAGCTTCTATTTCTTTAACTTCTACTTGACTACTCTTCTGTTCTACATTCCTTTTTTGTGATCTTATTTTTTATTGTGAAATTTTCCATATCTGGATACCTTTGCCTGTATTTCTCTTTGAATATCTTTGGGACTGCCTTTTTTGTGTTGATTAATTTGGCTTTCTCCTGTGCATAAATATTGTACCATATCGGAGCTCTCTTTCTTTCCCAGGTCCATATTTTGTTTTTCATAACCTTTAAATGACTCTAAATTTTTTTCATTAAATTTTTGCACTTCGTCAGTCACTTCTTTTTCCAAACAGCACAAGGTTTCTTGCTCTGTATAGTGTTTTTCATGAATCCATTGTAATAATGAACACAGATTTTTATTTGAAGCTTCTGACAGTTTTTCTTGTGGAAGTATTTTTCTTTCCTCTAATTTCTTTCTTAATCTTTTCGTATATCTTTTGTCTGGAAATTCTGGGCTTCTTACATAATAGTAACAATACATAATTTTTTTTTTATCATTAACAGTCCACTCTATTGTCTGTAAGGCTCTTTTTTAGCCTATCAGTTTTTGTGATTTTTGTGGACTGCTACTTCCTTCTACAAGAGGGGGGGGGCATGGGGGTCAAACATACCCACTAAGACCCTTATTATGTCCCTGTAAACTCTAAACCTATCAAAGGATTTCCTGATTATAGAAATAATAATGAGTAATTGTTTATATTTTTACCTTCTTGGTAGGCAAGAACCTCTAAGAGCAAGCAGTTTTGGCCTGGTCAAGACAAGCAACTCCAACCTAGAAATAGCAAAGCTCACTGCAATTGATAGCATTTTCACCAGTCGCAACTCTGATAGATTTGGCGGTGCTTCTCTTTTTATAATGAATCTGCAACCAGCTCAAAAAATCATGAAAAATGTATGCATTGCAAATGGTATAAAACAGACTTCATTAGCATATGAAGATTTATATCTCTCCTCATTTCCATCTCATTAGTTGATTATTTGAATAAGTACATTTGTGGTTAAAGAGCATCAGTGTAAATGGCCCCTATGAATCTCAGCTCAGCTAAACTTGTTTGCCCATGCCCCCAACAGCCTTAACACATTTGCAGAATTGACTATGAATACCATTTTTATTTTTTTTACTACCTAAAAGTTGCTTTTCTACAGAACAAAATATAGTTTTATGTTCTGCTTTATAGAGATTCTACCACTGTGACCAGTTTTCACTAGAGTCAACGTGACTACTTTTTCCATCAACAAATGCAACATATCTTTTGATTCTGTTGTTCTTTCTACTCACCCACTTAACTTTGTAATGCCTTTACCAACTCTTAAATTAGATACATTGCTAACAAGCTCAAAAAGACAAAGCAATATGGTCAGTTATATCTACATGAAAGAACAGAAGAAATTAAAGTAAAAGAATCTGTATAGGAAAAGTAATAAGTCTCAATGGATAAACTACCTCTGTGACAAACTGGCCCTATATATGGTTCTAAATCAAGATTGTTAGAGTCTAATATATCATGTAGTAACTTGTCAGCTCTCATAATAACAGGTCTAATCTACAACAATAACATGACAATCAGCTCTTACAAATGTTGCAATACACAGAATACATACATCTTCCTTAGGTTTTTTACTAGTAGGAGCATAAACAACAATGAATCTAAAATATCCATCCAGGATTCCATATCACAAGTAATAATTTGTCCTAGAATAGCAATTAATATATTTAACAAAGAAATACTGGAGTTAAAATTGCTATAGAAGAGCATGCACTTTTTCCAAATCTTCAGACAAGCTTATACCCCCAAATAACCTCAGTCTGTTTTTTGTAAATCAGTAAGTAATCTTATATCAAGTAAACAGACAAACATCAGCCTCTGCCCATATACAAAAATGTAAAATCCATAATCTACAATGTTCAGTAATTAAATTGTTCACATTTAACCTGCTAATAACAAGACTATCCTTTTCCTTTCTTAACAGAATTTTATTAGCCTCTTGCCTCAGCTTCCTCTTGTGTACCCTCTTACTAATAGTGTTAATATTTTAAGCCATTTCTTCATTTCCAGAAATGACTATCAGGCACATCTTCTATATCAAAAACTTGATATGTATTAAACGTAGTTAGAGAAATATTTTCTTGCACAGCCTTGAAATGTGATGTTATAACCTTTTCCCCAAGAGATCCTCAGCACCTCATATATTGTTTTTATGTTTAGCATCATGCATAATTGCTTGGTATCCTACACATCTTTTGTAAGTAACTTGAGACAGTCAAACTAAAAATGTCCAACAGGTTTACATTTTCTTCAAGAAGGAACACAATTAGAAGTAGACTGGTCTAGAGCACCACACTAACTACTTCATTTATCACAATTTTAAATCAGATGTAATAAGGAACCACAAAAACTGCTAGGCCATACTTTGTAGTACACATATGATTTATGACCATTAATAGAAATAACACTGGTGTTGTGTTTGCATTTTACCTTAAATGAAGACAAGACACTTCTTCCTCTCTTTCAGTGGTATTTATTACACATGTGTGGGAGCCTACTGGAAAGTACCAGGAAGATTCCCTGAACAAAGGAATGCATAAGCTTATATGCTGGTGATATTGCCGACAGTACAAAAATGTAAACTAGACCAATTAAAATAGTACAAGAGACAATTAACCAATCAGTGATTTACCCATAGGCTTGAAGCAGTTCACATTAATAGATCTCTAGGCAGAGAAAGAAAATCGGATATACTTCCATATAAGGCACATTTCCTGCTATCAGACAGGCTCTTGTTTTTCAGTACTTTTCCACTATTCACAGTTTACTTAATAGTTCGTAGTACAGAGCTCAAATCAATACATACAAGTTTTCACATACTCAATCTCCTTGAACACATGCTTTGACCATTCATATTCTATAATCCCCCAGTTGATGCTGTATAAGCATCACCATTTAGTCTATCATACATTTGCCCTAAGTCTAACATAACCATGTGGCTAGTTCCTTCAACATTGTCACATATTTTTATTTCATCATCCATAACTGTAGGCATATAAAACTTTGGCACCTTTTTAGTAGTCTTGAAAGACATTAATTTCAAAATCAATGCTTTGATTAAAAACACAACAAGAAAAGCAATAAGAGCTAATACTGTGATTAATAGGATTAACTTTAAAAGTCCACCTCCCCAACCTGAGAACAGGTTAGTTAGCCATGCCCACGTTGAGTTATTGGCCTCCTTGGCCTTAGAGAGTTTGGAGACTCTCTGAATGAGTTCGAGATGACTTTCAATTTCATGCTGATTGTCAGGAATAAACGTACAGCACTCCTCCTGGATTAAAGTGCAAGTTCCGCCTTTCATCGGTAGGGTGAAATCGAGAGCCATACGGTTTTGAAGGACTACAGCTCTCATGGCAGTCAGTTCATCAGTCACTAGTTCTAAGGCAGAAAATGTGGCATTGCTTAATACTTCAAGCAATTTAGACAGATTTTTTTTCATTTTCCAGATTGATTTTGCTGCTCCGTATGCTGGGATTATACCAGCCCATAATATGATGTCATCACCCAAGTCCATATGAGATAGTCCTTTGGTGCCAGCATGAGCAAAGTCATGATGATAAATCCATGATGCATCAATTTGGTCTAATGGATTGGTAGGCCTTTAACCTCTCGCACGTTCCAAATTTTTCCTTGGGGTAAGGCAGATGTATGTCGGATGGCTGGGACTAGATAACCTACGAAACAGCTACCAGAACAGTTCTCTGGTAGCAATTTATAGGCCCTTCTTCCACATATAAAATAACAGTCTTGTACTAGGGTGGTAACATTTGAAGAATGGTCACTGCCCGTGGTTATGCCATGGAATATGGCAAGAAATACGATATTACGAGAACCAAATAATGAGGCATTTCTCAATATCGGCTGAATGGCATCAAATGAAACTTGACAGCCCGAGGCTAAGCGTTTTCCTTCTGTATAACTGCACTAGATTTGGATTGTCGTATTGCAGATACGTTGTCCCATTTTTCGAGTCCAGTGATGCTGAATTGAGTAATTACGTCGGAAACACAGAGTGCCATTGCAATGGAGAGAAAGTTGTAATGCAATAGATTTACTGGATGCAATGTTAGCAGTGTTGCCAAGTAGACTAGTCCATGTATCAATGATACTTAGTGGAGCCGCAGCCAATGACAATCCCCTATGTACGGAGAGAATAGAAGTGCAGATCCAGCAGTTAGAGACGTTGAATGTAGAAGCATAAACATATTTGATGGCTTGATAGGTGTTGAAAGATGGGTGCCAAATGGCTCATTTGGTGTGATGTGTTGATGGAGCAGGAAATAAAAATGGCCACAGCAAAAATAACAGTACAATAAGAATGACCACCAAAATTATTGTCCAGTATTTGTGTGGAAATGATGGTTGAGTCTGTGTAGTGTCAGAAGTTTGGAGTTTTTAAAAGGGTAAACATTAGGCATTGTCAGGTAATGGAGCAGTTCTACTGTGAGTACATGTAGCAATGGGAGGAGAATCTGGAGTTGAAAAAGGTAATGGCTGTTGATCTTCAGATGGCTCAACTTTTTTGACGTGTGAAATGTGGATCCAAGTTGTAGATCCCTACAGTCCCACAACAGATGACATAGTTAGAAGAACCAAGAAGGGCTTCTTCCAGCATGGCTGGAGAGCTGTTTTTCTAGAGAAGGATTTAACTTAGACCCAATCCTGTGGTTGCAAAGCGGATGCTAGAAAAGGATCAGGAAGATGTTGAGCAACTGCTACTTGTCGGTGGTGAAACTGTAAGAAAGAAACAAGAGATTTGCAGTACAAAAGAACATCATTATCAAATGCATCATATTCACAAAAAGGTGGTGGTGGTGTCATGGGCATACGCAAAGGGCGACCCATGAGGATTTCATGTGGAGAAAGACACTTAGTAGGATGCGGTTGTGACCACATAGAAATTAAGGCTAGTGGTAAGGCCTGTATCCAAGTTAGGCCTGTTTCTGAAGTGACTTTAGCAAGTCTGGTGTTCAAAGTCTAGTTCATACATTGAATAATACCTGATGCCTGTGGTCTGTATGGACAATGAAATTTCAAAGTAATACCTAACATTGTACACAATGAATCAACTAACTTAACAGTAAAATGTGTCCCTCAGTCAGAATATATTTGACAAGGAACACCAAAACAAGGTATTAATTCATAACACAACTTGAATGCAACTGAAATAGCATTATTCTTAGCACATGGGTAGGCTTATAACCATCCCGAAAAAATATTAACAATAGTCAAAACTTATTTAAAAAGAACACAAGGTGGAAGTTCAATAAAGCTGCATTGTATGGCACAAAATGGTCCCATTAGTTTTGGCACAGACTGAGCGGGAACAAGAGTGCCCTTTGAAATGGTATGCTGTAAACAAATGGAGCATGTGCTCAAAAAATGTTGCACAGAAGCAGAAAGTCCTGGGGCAAACCAATCCTTTTGGATTTGTTTAATCAATGCTTGTACCCCGACATGAGCTGTAAAATGGTGAACTTTTATAAGAGAACTTAACATGGATGTGGGGCAAATTAATCAGCCATCAGGGTGCTGCCAAATTGAATCAGAGCATTGGAAACAATTATGGGTCAGCCTTGTTTTTCTTTCTGATTCCGATACTTTAGTTTGTAAAGCTTTCAATACAGTAGTGTCAAAAGTAAGTGTTTGTAAAATAGGCTGCAGAAATTTTCCCTGAACAGTATTCGAAAGAGCAGCCTGCTTGGCAGCCCAGTCAGCTAAATTATTTCCCTTAGCTACTAGGGAGTCATTAGACTGGTGAGCTGCACACTTGACAACAGCAATTTTGGAAGGTAATAATAAGTCCTGCAAGAGGTGATCAATATACAGGTAATTTTTTATTGGTGCCCCAGAGGATGTCAAAAACCCCCTTTTTCCATAGGGTACCAAAATCATGAACAACACCATGGGCATAACGTGAGTCAGCATAAATAGTAACAGATTTGTCTTTGGCCATTTTACATGCATACGAAAGTGCAACTAATTCCGCGACTTGTGCAGAAGTGCCAGGTGGTAATTGTCCAGTTTGCAAAGCCTGAGATGGCAAGCAGACTGACCATGCAGCCTGGAGTTCACCAAAATTATTTCGTAAACAGGATCCATCCACAAAAAGAACTAAATTAGGATTAAGCAAATGAACATCTTGCAAATATAATCTAGGAGACAGAACAGTGCTAAGTACAAGCACGCAGTCATGTGGTTCACCCTCATTACTAGTTGGAATTAATGAAGCAGGGTTTAGTGGTGGGCAACGTGTAATTTGAATAGCGGGATTACTTAATAAACTTAACTCATATTTAGTGAGGCGAGTATTAGAAAGATATTGAGTCTTTGTTTTTAAAAGTAATGCGTGTACCGCATGAGGTACTGCTAATATAGTGTCATGCCCTAATGTCAATGGTGCTGCCATATCTATCAAAACAGCAGCGGCTGCTACTGCACGTAAACAGGATGGGTAGCCAGAAGCAACAGGGTTTAACTGAGTACTGTAATATGCTATAGGTCGATAGCCTTCTGTGCGCAGTTGTGCCAGCAGGCCCAAGGCAATTTTATTTATTTCGCAACAGAAGAAAACAATGAGTTTAGAATAATTTGGGAGCCCCAGAGCAGGTTGGTTAATCAATGCCATTTTAATAGCCTGAAAGGTGGTTTCATGTTCAGGGGACCAAGGCAGAGGGTCTGTGACCTCCTTTTTTAAAAGCTGTAACAGAGGGGCTGAAATTTCTGAAATATTGGGCACCCACTGTCTACGATAACCTGCTAGGCTGAGGAATCCCCTGAGTTGTCTCTGAGTTACAGGGCAGGGAGCAGTTTGAATGGAGGTGATTCTGCTTGGAAGTATTTGACGTGAACCTGTGGAAATGATATGTCCCAGGTATTGTACGTTTTCATGACCAAACTGCAATTTAGATTTATTCACCTTAAAACCTCGTTCGCCTAAAAATTGAGTCCTCTATACAAGACTGGGTATCTTGTGAAGCAAGAAGAATATCATCTACATACTGAACCAATACTGAACATGGTGGCAATTGTAAATCCTGCAGTTGTCTATGCATCTCTCTGGAAAACAGGGTTGGAGATTTTACATACCCTTGAAGTAGTCGGGTCCAAGTGTACTGTTGGCCATTATAAGTAAATGCAAACAAATACTGACTATCTGCATGTACTGGGATAGAGAAGAAAGCTGATGAAATATCTATAACCATAAAACAATGTGCTGTAGGTGGGATACAGCTCAAAATTGTAGCTGGGTTTGGTACGATTGGGAAAACAGGCAAGACAGCTTTACTGACTTCTCGCAAGTCTTGCACAAATTTGTAAGCTTGTTTACCAGGTTTCTTTACCGGTAGAATTGGGGTATTACATGGACTTGTTGTAGGTACTATAATTCCTTGTTGCACCAGGGCAGAAATGACGGGGGCAATACCAGATGTGGCTTCTACCGTCAAAGGGTACTGTGGTACCCGAGGTAACTTTGCTCCAGGTTTAAAAGGTTATTTTAACAGGAGCGGCTGAAATTAGAAACCCAACAACATTATCATGAGTTGTCCATAGATGAGAGGGTAATGAGGTTAAATGCTTATTCTTATCAATGTCAGACTGCATACACATTGTTTGCAGAGTGACGTTTTCATATAAAGTAGCAAAAATACTATCTTGTTTGTCTGAAGATACTTGTAAATATACTCCTTCAGCGGTACAGAAGATAGTTGCTCCCATCTTACAGAGCAAATCTCTTCCCAATAAATTTAAAGGTGCTGAGGGTCCTACTAAAAATGCATGATTGTCTTGCAAAGGTCTCAAAGTCACTGGGACTAGAATGGTATCCGAATATTCAATAGGAATGCCAGAGACACCTACCCCTCTTGTTACGTTATTGGAGAGGGGGACATTTATTGCTGCTTCACCGGCTAACATAGATTTGGATGCTCCAGTATCAATCAAGAAGGGGTAGGGTTTATTTTTGACAAGTAACATAACATGTGGTCCATCTTGATCCACAGGTATGAAAGGGCACAACTGCTGTTGTCCTTGCTCAGGGAACCTTCATTGTGATGACTGCCGATTGGATGGAGTCCAATTAGAATTCCACTGAGGTGATGTATCAGTGGGTGGGGCAGGTTGCTCAGCCAGATACGGACATTTATTTCTCCAGTGGCCTACTTGGCCGCAATTAAAACACTCCGTTTGATTTTGGGGTGTGGCTGATCGATCTTTCTGTCAGTTTTGTCTATTATGGTTTCCAGCCCCTTGGTGTCCACCTCTCACTCTTCCCCATCCACATCCTCCCTGTCCACTCTGCCCGAAGGCAGTGCACATCTGAATCTGCTCCTTAACCAATTTTTCTTGTAAGTCCTTTTTTTCCTGTGCTAAGTGGTCGGAGAGGTATTGCACTTGTGTAACTAATTTGTGCAATCCAAGACTAGGCCAGTTTAAACACACTTCTTTTAGCTTATCTCGTACTTGTGGGTGTAACCCATTTACGAAAGCAGCCGACAATCCACTTTGTGCCGGCCCTTCGGTGAGTTTGGTTACCCAGAATAAGCCTCAAAGGCTTCAGTGAGATGGTTTAAATACTCGTCTATGGGTTCATCTTCTTTTTGAAGAACTGACTTGATTTTGGACCAGTTGGGTGTGGGTGAAACTATTATTGTGATAGCATCTACTATACACAGTCTAACCACTTCAAACCCATTATCTCCATGTGAGTCATGTTTCGGAATCAGAGTAGGGACATTGGCATGGTCCCAAATATGTTTCATCAGATCAGCCGGTATGGCATACTGAAAAACTGCCTTAACTTCTTCTATCATAAAATTTTGTAAACAAATATGTCCTTCCAGCACACGTTTGAATTTAGCTGGAGGGAGCAGCCGAAAGCAGACGAAGTACAAATAGGTGGTAACGATTTAGTAATGGCTTGAAAATCAACTGCCGACCACACCCTAGGTACTACAATGGTCGGTGGTTCCTGTGCACTTCTAGCATGAGCCAGGTTAGGTATCTCCCTCAAAGGTAACAATCTGTCATTGTCTGACAACTCTGATCCTGAATCTGGATTAAATTTATCTGGTCCAAAATACCCGTCCCCACTGTCAATTATAGTGGGGAACTGACCAAAATGCCTTCGTCGGTGAAAATGTTGTTTTCCTTTACCTTTATAGTAGGGTTTAGCTTTAAAATACGTTACAGCTTTTGCTTCTTTATGAGTCTTTCTACAAGTTTTTGGTCCCTTTTTTATCGCTTGTGTCTGGATCTGAGTCACTAGAGTGACTATCCACTGCTCGTTTTCTTTCTTTAGGGGTGGGGTCTTTAGTGGTGGAATCTGGCTGCTGTGCTTCTGCTCCTTGTTGAGCGAGGGGGGGCTGATACTGTGGGGGTGCAATGGGTGGTGCAGTTGGTGGTGGGGGGAGCCAAGCATTATTGTCTTCTGACAATTCAGTTATCTGTAATTTAGCTAATTCCTTCACAGGATAAAGCCCCCTAAAGGGTGGGTCCTTCAAACATTTACCATTTACTATATCTAAATTACTAGTAGTTTGTTGTAATTCTTTCAGTTGCTCTTTTAATTTCTGCTGATTATCATTTAAACTACTAATAACCAAATCCTTTTTCTCTTTTTTTGCCTCTGTCATCCAATCATTAAATGCTGCCCAGCACAACCCTGGTATTTTTTTCCCTTTTTTTCTTAATTTCCCTTGGAGAGTAAGCAAAATATTTTTATTAAAACTACCATTCTCTGGAAAGGCGAGTTTACCATCGTCCTCAGTGAGGGTGACCCACTGACTTATAAACATACAACTGTCCTGGGACACACAAAAAAAATATAACCAGCTGGTGTACCTCTTTCTGGCTCTTTTATGGTTCCCACACTCACTCCCATTTTCACACGATAAGCTATTCTGTATTTTGCAGAGGTAGCTGTGATGTTTTGTAAACGTTGCTTTTCCCACTCTCGTATCTCCTTTCACTCTTATGTCACTAGTATTTCGTTTTATCCCACTCTCATACTGCACAATCAATAGCAGAGGGAAAAGAAAAAAAATGCATGCCACTTACCTCAAAACAACTGAATGAGAGGAATTATTACATTTCTATAAAATTATCGATACCAAATTTGTGAAGCAGATAAGTACAGGAAATGAAAGAAACATTGCCAGAACAGAAAATTCTGTCATGGGCCATTTTACTAGCAGTACTTCGTTCAATCCCCAACTACCGCATCCATTGTCAATTCAGATCTGAGTCACGGCACCAATTGTTGTGTTTGCATTTTACCTTAAATGAAGGCAAGACACTTCTTCCTCTCTTTCAGTGGTATTTGTTACACACGTGTGGGAGTGCACTGGAAAGTACCAGGGAGACTCCCCAAACAAAGGAACGCATAAGCTTATATGCTGGTAATATTGCTGACAGTACAAAAATATAAACTAGACCAATTAAAATAGTACAAGAAACAATTAACCAATCAGTGATTTACCCATAGGCTTGAAGCAGTTCACATTACTACATCTCTAGGCAGAGAAAGAAAATCGGATATACTTCCATATAAGGCACATTTCCTGCTATCAGACAGGCTCTTGTTTTTCAGTACTTTTCCACTATTAACAGTTTACTTAATAGTTCATAGTACAGAGTTCAAATCAATACATACAGGTTTTCACATACTCAGTCTCCTTGAACACATGTTTTGACCATTCATATTCTACACTGGGAATATGCTTCATTTTACCATGCTGCTAAGCTATCAAAACCCACACTTCCCACAACTTATTCCACAGTCCCCTATTATCACACATATTCTTAATAACAAAAACATATTCATAGTGAAGTAAGATATATTGTCTAATTGTGTAATAAGTATAATTAATGCCTATAGTACTAAACTATAGAATCATTTTTTTAATGTGCATATGCAGGCCTGAAACAGTTTATGTCACCCACGGCTGACACTTTTGAAATCAATCTGATGTAAAAAATAATCTGTAGTCTCAACGGTCTCAAAGGTGATATCACTAAAATGACCCTTTCTGATAATTAAATGCATGAAAAGGAGCAACAATAAAGTTCTAAACAGCATAACAATTAATAATAATACCTTTAGTGGATGAAATATGTACCTTAGGTAATGGATTTCTTTTTGTATTGCTACTAACATGTTCAGTCTGTGACCGCTTCATAATAGTAGCATATATAACACCAGGAACATCTGTTGTTGGTGTTTGCAGAACATTGTCTTATTCATGGCCTGACTGGCAAACAGGAGCAGAAGTAACTTCCTTCCTTTGATCCCTTGATATTACTTTCTTTACCATAAGGAACAACTGTTTCTTCAGGATTTATTTTACCTATTATTTGACTCCACAAAGCCACATTTTCAACCTCTGTTTCTTCAACATTGATCATATTTACAAGCAAATAATTTGGTAAACAATTAGATGCCACTGTAATAATTTCTACAGCATTTTCAGCAACAGGAACAGCATCTACTCCATCTTCCTACTGCTGCATTATGCAACCACCCACCAGCACTTTGCAAAACTTTGGACTACAAATGGAGTAGGGGGTCCTTTATTAAAATCCACAATATACAATATATGCATTTGCTATACAGGCTTTTACTTCATATTTACAATTATGTAGAATTAACCTACATATTTTCAAAAAAATCATTTTTTTTTACTTTTGATTCCTACCACTCCTTTTTCCACAACTAAAACCTTATTTTCTTCAAAATTTCTGACACTATTCATTTCCCATTAAATTGTATCTCATTCATCCTTTCATTCCATCCAATCCATTTTATACAAATCAATTTTTCATCTAATCTGTCTACATCATTTTGTTTCATATTTTCATAATATCCATATTCTATCAACTCCATATTTATACGTTTGATACTTTTCAATTCTTTTATATTATCTCTTCCGCATATCTTTTCCCATAATTGATTTACTCTCTTATATTTTAGAAAAAGAAACATGTTCAGTAGTCTCTATTTTCCCACCACATGTGCAAACTCTTTCTTTTATTTTCTTATGCAACATGTTTGCCTTAACTGTAAGCCTATTTATGGACAATCTATACATTCCACATAGTTTTCACATCTTTTCATTCTTGCTTTTATAATTTTTATTTTCCTTTCTCCCAAGTGCTTCCAGTGATAAATATAATACATCTTCTCATTATATTTTCATACCATTCTTTCCTAGGTTTTCTATATTACTAATATCAATTTTCCATAGTAATATTTTCTCCTGCTATATTTTAATTTCCATACAAACAATTCCTTTACCTCTTTTAAAACATTTGAGCATTTCCCAAATTGCTTTATATTTTACTTCTATTATTTTTATTAGCATTTTTTCTTTTTCTTTTAGTCCTGATAATACTTTATATAAATTCAATGAAGCTATATGCACAATTGCATTTATTAAGCCCAAACCTCCTTCCTTTTTTGTAACATAAAAATTCAGTTTTAATGGTGTTCAGTCTAGATATGCATATAAAAGAAAATATCACAGATTATAATTCTTTTATCACATTCCACTGGTATCATAAACACACTAACTAAATGTGCCATCTTATCTAATATTACTGAATTGAATAAGCATACTTTTTTTCTTATATAAGTTTGAATGCTCTCCAAAGCATACAAATTTCCTAACTTTATGTTTCATGTTCTTCCATTTTGTTAATCTCTGTTACTGGTTATCAGATCTTATTCCCCAAATTTCTATTTCTTCTTTATTAAACTGAATACTCTCTGTTTTTCCTGAAAATACCAGTTATTTACTCATTTTTTCATTAATACTCAAACCTAATACTCCTAATTATGGGTGTATATCACTTTATCAAACAGCTATTCAGCAAATGGCCATTCATCGAATCCCTATTTTTTGAAGTCGCTTTTCATCGAATGGCAAATTTTAACTAGGGCAAATCACTGGTTGGCCACCATATGGAATTTGCCCTTTTCCCCACTGTAGTATGATCTCAGTTGGTATATTTAGTTAGGGGGTGGGGACACAACTCCCACATTGGGGGTGGGGCCAAAGCCCCCCCACCTTGGTAGGTTTTAAATTGTATGTTTTTTTTTGTTGTTTGTTTTTTTTTTTTTTTGTTTGTTTGGTTTTTTTTACGGTGACTTGGTTGACTTACTGCTGATTTGCCCTATTTAAAATCTGTCATTTGATGAAGAGCAGCTTTTACGAATAAGTGTTCAACAAATGGCTATTCAATGAATAGCCATTTGATAAATTAATATAGACCCCTTATTCTTTATTGAGTGTTTTAATAACTATTCTCATCCATTCTTTGTTTTTCATGACTATTACTATGTCATCTGCATAAGACAGCATTACTGGGATCTGAATTCCCTCTGGTGCACAATATTTAGTTTCCTCCAATTCTAAATTTATCTTCCTAACAACTGCATTTATTATTAATGCAAATAAAATACTACTTGCTGGACATCCTTGTTTAATACCACTTTTAATTTCTATTTTCTCATTTAACCAGACATTAGCTACTAGTTTGCTTTATTTCTTTTATATGCTGATACCAAAATATTAACCATTTTATTACTTATATTATATTCTTTTAAAATGTTCCATAGTATTTTATGCTGTATCTTATCAAATACTTTACTTACATCTCCTATTGATATTTTTGATTCTGTTTTTCTATTTATCACATAATCTACCAATTCTCTTTTAATCATTAGAAGCTCTTGGGTCCCTTCACCTTTTATTCCAAGACCTGTCTCATTCATTAGCTTATTAGTCTCATTCAGTAGCTTTTCAGCTTGGCTTACTAATCATTTTCCTATTATCTTCATAAAAATCTTATAGTCAACATTGTTCAGCACTAACGGTCTCCAGTTTTTTGTATCTGCTCTTTTTTCCTTTTTTCCGTATAACTTTCATCGCACCCATACATATCCTTTTCTCATTTACCCCTTTCTCAAACCACTCATTTAACTCCTCTAAAAATCTTCTCTTTACTCGTCTTGCATATTTTTTTACATTAGATATTCAATTTCATCTCAACTTGTAGCGAATTTTACACGTTTTCAAAACTATGTTTTGCTTCTATCATTGCAATTTTTCTTCCATTCTCATATTATCTTCTTTAGTTACATTTTTTTAATGTTCCATTTATGTTTCCCTATAGTTTTGCATTTGAAAAAGTATTCAAATATGTCTTTTTATGATCTGCATTTTCTCTTTTTGCATAGTAACTACATTTCCTTCATCATTCCATAGTTCTCTTATTATTCTTTTCTTTAACCATTTTACTTAGATGTGGTGCTACTTCTTTTCTTCCTTGTAAAAAATGTCTTCATTTAAATAACAGTTTTTAATTTGTTCCTGAATTATTTAATATAATGTTCTTTCATTTTCTAAATCTTTTCTTTGTTACTTATTATGTCTTTAAAGACTTGATTATTAATCTCCTCATATTTACTACTTTCTTGAATTATTTTTGTCCTTTGCCATTCCAGTACTTTCTTTTTATGATTTTCTTTTAAACTGATCCACTAACTTCTCCAATTTTTATCAAATCGTCTCATGTCTACATGATCTAACCCTAATTAATGTATTATTTTCCTTACATAATCATTAAAATATTTTTCATTAATTATTTTTATACCTCTACCTACTTTTATATAACCTATTTTCTTTTGAATCTCTGTCAAAATTGCTACATGGTCTTAGAGCCTGGCAATTTTCACTCCTTTGTTTAATAGATTTAAACTCTCCTATAATATCAAATAATCAATTTCAGTTCTCAAATTACCACTTTTATATGCCCAGTGTTTGTTTTCCCATAAATGCATTTTTCCACTTTTAATCAAGTTTGAAATAACCTTTATATCTCCCCATCTTTTATCTTATGTCTTAAATCACAGTTAAAGTCCCCCACTACTATAATTTGAATATTCAAACTAACATGATCAAGTATTTTTCTAAACATAATATCTCTCTGTTTCTGTAAAGTGTATGCATAAAGTGTGATCACCCTGTACATATGGTTCTTCCATTGTAGATATACAATTAATATTTTTCCTAATAATACTACTGTACAATCCAAAATTTCTATACATTCATTACACGGAATTGCTATGCTGAGCATTTCCTTCTCCTATATTCCATTTAACTTTACCTTCCCATAATCCATTTGCTTGCATTCTTTATTCCTCTGTTGTTATTCTTATGTCTAGCAATATTATGATATCCATATCTAACAATCTACATCATTCCAACACTCCTAACCTTTATTGAATATTCTTTACACTATTCACATTTATGGATATGATTCTTTGCAGGAAAGTTTCTATTGCTCTTATACTTTTCCCTTTTTGTTTCCTCCTATACCTATATTATTAAATTTATGCTTTTTTTCACTCTCTTTTCAATAGAATTTCTTTTACTTTTAAAGATTATCCACTTATCTTCCCCTTCATCACTTGAAATAATTTATTCTTCTTCATCTATCTCTCCTTATTTTTCTTTTTTCCCTTGTATATTCTTTTAGTTCCATCCTTATATTTTCCTCATTTCTATTTTCTTTGTGTGTGTCTTCTGTGTTATCTACTAAAATAATCTCTCTTTCTTGATACACCTTAGTTTCCTGTGTATGATTCTTTTTAACATTACAGTCCATCCATGAATGTCCTATTTTTCCACACTGTATACATTTTTTTCACATTGTTTTCATGACCAACTTTATCACAAATGAAACATTTCGTTTAGTCACAATCATTAATTAAATGATCATTTTTACCACAAAAAAATGTCTTTGGTTGACCCCAGTATTTAACCAATCCCTTATTCTCCTCCACATTAATTGCCCTGGGCAAATGTATTATTTTGTCATTTTGCATTTGCAATATAAATTCCACATTCCCATCCCCCAGTCCATTAACATCTATTGTCATAAATCTTTGTAATGTCCATTACATCTCTACACATAGTTTTAAATAGTCTTTTAAACAGTTTCTTTCAGCTCTTTTTTTTTTTGCTTCTCTATTAAATGCCTGCATGACATATAAGTTCAAGGATTTTCATTTTTTCTTTATTGATATTGTTCCAAGAATTTTTCCATATACTTCCCTTCCATGAAACAAATGTCACAAAAAGTATATTTGTTAATACAAATAAATGGTCTTCCCTCTCCGGGTTCAATTTCCAGTGGTAAAATGATGCTGTCCCATATTTTATACCTGTCACATTCCGTTTGTGTTTTGCTACTTATCCTTACTTGATGCTTTCTTTTTACTTCTCTTCTCTTCATTCAACTTCTCTTACCGTTTCTGCATATGCCTTCTTTTCTTCCTTCATTATTTCTTGAACTTCTTCTTGTATTCTGTCCATTATTTCACCCCACAACACTGCCTTTTTGCTTTCCAGTTCACTCTGCTTAAATAGTTCTTTCAAATCAACACCCTGCAAGCCCTTCCCCTCCAACTGGAGGGTTGTAACAACACACTCAGGTGTTGCAGAATCTGTTGCAAACAAATTTTGTTGAAATAACTCCAGGATTTCCATAATACTTACTTTGATTCCTTCTTTTTACCTTTCAACCAACTCTCCTTCCCTTTTGTTTTCTCCCTTCTCCATTCTCTCCATTCCTCTTAACCTCTGAGTCATTATTTAACATATTCGACTTTTCTGCAGTCTGATTAATAGCTCCACTCATATTGAATACTTATAGAATGCCTTTTTCCTCCTCTATGTTTGATTTTCAGCTTCCTGCTTTTAAAAGCTGCCTATGTGCCTGGGCCAAAAGACAGGAAGCGTAACAGTGAATTGAAGCCCCCTATGAAAAGAGTAGTTTTTTTTTTTGTATACATATATACAATTCATATTTTTACTTATTTACATAACTACAATATTTACATCTTTTAATATCCTTCAATATATTGATATTTCCATTTTAAGTACTCCCCCCCCTTTTTACCCACAACCAAAACCATACTTTCTCCAGTATTTTTGTCAGTCACCAGGCTTAAATAAAATCCATGTAGGCTCTGTGTAGAGCCTACATGGAATGTATCTATGTACATGGCCACATTTCCCCCTCGGCAGCACCCCATGCATATTAATGATGGTGCACTGCTGAGGAAGAGCATAGGAACAGGGTTATTGAATCAGTGTAAGAAATGTAGAGGCTACCCATGGCTGTGGGTAGCCTATACTGCTCCCCGCTACTGTTGAAATGCTGTGAATTGGGTCAAATGTGTAATATTTTATTTAAATTTTTTTTTTACATGTTTGTGCGGCACAGCACAGAGCACAGCAATGCCAAGCTGTGCTCACATATAGACAGCTGACACCTCCCAGACATCTAAATATAGAAACCGAATGTCATTAATTGTCATAATTACATATTTTTGGAATTTGAAATTTTTTGGGTTTTTTTCTGTTTTTATTTTTTTAATTGCTGTTTGTGCAGCATGGTGTGGAGTGCTGCAGAGCCAAGCAACACTCATACATACATAGCCTACAGTTGCTAGGCATCCAAAAATAGAAATCGGATGTAATTAATTATGTCTGGGTTTATTTAAGAGCATTTGTGTGGTGCACTGCAGTACTTAGCAACACAAACAAGTAGCCCAGTAGTATATGTGAAGGTATACCAGCTTTCATAATATCCAAGTAGCTAAGTGGGTAGAGCTACAACTTAATGTTTAGTAGGTCCTGGGTTTGAGTCCATAGCAATAATAAGATATCTATAAATTAATTTATTTATGTTTAATTTTAAAGACACATTTGTGAAATATGGCACTGCTGTATTGGGATGAGCACTGCTTAAACATTCTAATGGCTACTTTTGTTTATGTGGTGCTAAGCTGAGCTAAAATCTTGGTTGTACCAGTGTTCGCACTGCTTATCTGTGCTTACTGGTATGTGCACTACTAAGCAATGGGGTGCTTTTTTGAATGTTGCTCAATGACATGTAAGGGTGGGGAAACAGCATTTAGGTGGGAATTCTGCAACAGTCTTTGGAGTCTGATCAACAGGTGATACAGCAGGCAGTGCTAGTGAAGGTGTGTGCTTTCAGGTGCAAAGATGGCCTCTGTTGGGCCCCTGGCAAAACATCATGAACACAGGCTGCTGCAGAGTGGTTTCCAAGGCTCAGAGTGTAAGGCAGAGGCGTGGGATCAGTTAGCCAGGGAATTTACCAGTGCACAGGTGAGCAGTGTTGTTACCATTACCTGAAGAGGAGAAAGAGGGCAACCTTGGACACCTAGTTCCAGGAAGCTAGAGCTGGGAATGCACCACAAATATGTAAGTATGTTGTCATCTGTTTTACCAATATGCAAGCTGGATGTCTGCAAAACTGGTATGCATAATGGTATGCTTCTCTTCCAACAGCGGCATCTGACAAGTCTCACAATGTTGAGTCCCATGTAAGGCACCTGGACAGTTTGCACCATGGGTGTGGTTTGTACAGATTTATTATGCTAACTGTAGTGCAGTAAGCAAGAAAGAGTAAAGTATTTACTGCAATAAAGTATACACCATAAAAAACTGTAGTGCAATAAATGGGCAAGTTCTAACTGTAGTGCAATAAATGGGCAATAACAACTGTATTGCAATAAACAAAAAACAATACCAATAACAGTAAGGAAAATGGTGTACAGCAGGATTGTGTTGTCATAACCATTGCAGTAGTAGAGCTGTATGCATTACTTGTATATAAGGTTGCTGCAGTCAAGTGTAACACTGTAATAGCTGTAGAATGAAAATATAATGGCCTGCAAACTGTATAATTTAACTCATAGTACTGTGCAAGGGTGTATGCAGGCTAATATTGGTCACATAATGCTCTCTGTTCCTCCTACTTCAAATAATAAAGTTATATGTCTGAGGTAGCCCAGTCAATGGGCAGATATTGTGTGGACTTCACAGGCATCAGCCATACCAACAAGTGTTAAGCAGCATTGTTAATTCCTACAGAAATTTGATTTAATAAATGCATTATGGCTGTATTCCATGTATGTAGTTCTATCAGTGCAGTCAAGTATACCACAGTAATAGGTCTGGAATGCAAAACAAATTCAGTCACATAATGCTGTCTTTTTCTCCCACTCCAGGAACAAAAGGTATATGGGTGAGGTAGCCCATGTTATGAACAGATGCGATTGTGGTTACATTTCACAGACACTTATCAGCAATACCAATAAAGTGTTAAGCAGCATAGTTGATTCCTAAAGAGATTTGTTTCAATATATGTAGTATGGCTGTATGCCATGCATCTGTGTTCAGCTGTCACTGCAGTCAAGTATAGCACTGTAATAGTTCTGGAATGCAAAATGCATTTAATCACATAATTCTCTATTTTTCTCCCACTCCAGGAACAAATTGTATATGGTATATGGCTGAGGTAGCCCATGTTATGAGCGGATATGGTTGTGCTAACATTTCAGAGACAGTTATCAGCAATACCAATAAAGTTAACTGTTTAGCAGATGCCCCCATGCAGTCACAGCTATTGGGTTCTATTTCCATGCTAGATTATGTACTGTACACAAAGATGACTCTCAAGTGTCACAAATTCATGTCATGTAATTAAAACTGCCTAACCCATCTGTCACAGGATTACCAGAAAAATGATTACCTGGAATACAATATATTACCATATCTGCTTACTGAACACCTCTGTAGTTATAGAAGTCCACATTATATGAAAGTGTTCTGTGTAGTAGTGTACCTGCATTTGTTATTGCTTAGCTCGTACTGATCCATCCTAACTGCTTGACAGCTATATATGTGCTACATCAGCTATAGGAGAATTGTAGTCACTGTGCTCAGAACTGACACTACACACCTGTAGAGTATTTAGTATCAGTGTTTTCAGCAATAAAGTCTGCATTGTCAGTAATGGATTGCTTCTCTCTTTCTCTCCCCACCTCTTATCTTCATTAATTATTATTATTATTATTATTTATTTATTATGATTTAATATTAACATGTTGTTAAACTATATTTTTGCAAAATGTGATGTAATACTGTTATGTGTTATTATGATTCACTATTAACATACTTTGCTAAACTATTTTGTTGGCCTTATAGCTTACTTCTTACTGGCATGCTATTACCATAATGACTGTTATGTTATTTACTGTTGTGTGACACATACTATAAATTAATATGTATTTGTATGAATTAAAATGATGTTCCATTCTGTTAATACTAACAATGGTTTGATTATTACTAAAATACAAAAAAAATCCAATAAAATCCAATAAAAAGACAGAGAGAACACACCACCAAAAAAAAAAAAAAGAGAGGGAGGATATTAAATTAATAATGCGGAAACTGGCTAAGTTTCCAAAATGATGACAAAAAGTTGAAAAGTTGAAGAAGCTGAAACAAAAAGCTTCAATAAAGAACTTTTTATTCACAGAACAAACACAGAAAAAAAAGTTAAAACTAAAGCGCTTCGCCTTGGACTATTCCAGGCTTTTTCAGGTGAAAAATGGAATGGCCATATGCTGGTTATACACACCGACTGATTGTATCTTAAAAAAATTCACAATCACATTACTATTGAAAAAAAAAGAAAAATTAAAAATGTATAAAATAAAAATACAAATATATACATGTAAAAAAAATATATTTTTTTTAAAAAATCTCATCTGCAAATAATGGGGGGGGTAAAAAAAATTTACTGTTATCTTGTTTGTTGGTTCATAGGGTATAGTGTTGTATATAAAATACTCCATTGTTTAGTTCAATTTGCCAAATGGTTTCTAAATGGTTTATATAATCACCTCCTCCACCCCCAACACCAGACCCGCTCATGAAAAAATTTAAAAAATTTTAAAGCCATGATGTTAAGTGTTAATAAGTGTTTATAAATTTTTTTTTTTTTTTTTCTATCTCATATGTATGCTCATAAATTCTTTTTTGAGCATTCTAGTAGTTTTTCCGATTATTACTAAAACTTATTGCTATACCTCATTCACCACAGCACATCAAGGAAGGCCAGTTCTGGCTGATCCCCCTACCTTGACTCAACCGGCCGTGGCACCGTGTCCCAGCATGTCTGGGACCCAGACTGGTAGTGACCCCTCTGCTGCCCCTGCACTATCTGCAGTTTTGGGTAGTACCACCCCAAAGGATGGGGCCTGGCCCCCCACTGGGAGCAGTGGTAGAAGGGGTGTTGTCACCCGAGATGAGCTTCTAGTCTTGGTGGGCAGGATAGTCTACTGTGAGTATGACCATCACCTGTGCAGAACTGAGGGCATGCTAAACATCCTGGTGAGACAGCCTCATCCCGGTGTCCAGCCTCCAGCACTGTCATCCTCAGGGTAGTGAAGGAGCAGTGCTAAGGCAGTGAAGGAGCAGTGCTGACAGTCCCATGGGTGTGGATGTGTGTCACACTGCTGCCGTCTGGAGGCACATGAGACTTGGATTCAACAACACCCTTCCTATCCAAGGTATTCACCCTCCTCATGTGTCACACACTGCCCCTGTCTGCTGTCTTGCCTGTCTTGTCTGCCTGCAAACGCAACTTTACCTACCCAACGTACATCCCCCACACATACCTATGTCCCTTTCCCAACATTCCATTCTCATCTTAAAAAAAAAATGGGCACCTGTTCCTCCCAAAAAATATCATCCCATACATAGCTCTCCATTTCACACATGTCCACTGGACACACATAACTTGGACCAATTGGCTTGACAACACCATTATGTTGTCCTCACCCCTTTCTCTGGGGTTGAGAGTTCAAAGTCATGTACAAATTCTGTCAAAGTGCACAGTTGTTGCTGTACAAGAAATGGATAGATATGGTTCTTTTATACACCCTTCCTCCCCATCCCTACCTGCCTTTCAGTATGTGTTTCCCTCTGGTTGCACCCCATTTCATCACTTTTCTGTTTCCCCATTTTTCTTTTCTTTATATTTTTTAGTACATTGCTGTGTGGCACTGTGCATCATGCAGCTTCACTAAGCTCAGCTGGCTAAAGCTATATTCACTATAAGTGTTTTTAAACTTGTAATACACACCTAGCCCATATTTCAAGCCCAAGACCATCGCACCTGCAAACCTCTGCATTAACCTGACACACCACATGACTCTTAATTAAAACAGGTGGTTTAATGAAAACATAGTAACTGCTAGTTACAGTCATTAAGCACGTGTCAGAGGAGCTGCACACTGCGCTGCATCATGCAAACTTGATTCATATGTAATTAAAGTAAAAATATTAAAAATGGGAGTGCACCTTGGACTCTGAAGCAAAATCACACCACTGTAAGTGAGGTCTGTGATAGCAGGTGCATGTGTCCTTCAGCAGCAACATGTAGAAAGACACTTTTTAAGGCATTAATGGCAAAATACATGTTCAATTGGGACCTTGGTGCACACATACATCCATATAAAGCCATACACATAATGATGGATGGAGAAAATGTATGCCATAGCCTCTGTGTAGACATATATCTTGCAACTAATCTTGTTGCAACAGTGACTCAGTAGCTCAGTCTAATTGCCTTGCAAATGGCCCAGTTTGCCATACACAGTTTTGGGTCCATATGCAGTGGTGTGTAGAAGTGCATTTACAGTATTGTGAAGGCAGAAATTAATGATATGTCACAAACACAATGCATTTCAAATAACATGTCTGCTTTTCACTAATGCAGGTCATAGGCCTGCAGGTAGGAACACACTTCACATATCCTTATAGCAAAACCTATATGTGCATAAAGTGTCACATCATGCATTAATTTGCATTCACACAGAATGTCAATGCAGGTACCGCAGATGAGGGCAACTAATATCAGAGTGCACCACACAATCCTTCCAAAGAAAATCTGCAGATTATCACAGCTGCAGAGCTGACATACACACTAGAAGTCATTGCTTGTAACAAGGCCTACCCTCATACATGCTGCAAATTACTACCAGACTGTAACACGTGGCCTGGCAGTCACCCAAACGGTGGGCATATTCTTATATTTATGCTCCATCTTACCCAAGGATGCACCAAATATGCTGCCACATATGCTGTTAGTGATAACTTTGCCTAACATACTTACCTTAAACACATGTTTTATTTGGAGTGGAAAGGGTAGCCTCACTCTGGCTCTGCCTCTACAAGAAGGCGGACACAGCTCCCACAGTTACACCTACTGGTTGTTGTCCTCCAAAGTGTTCACACTATCTACCCATGTTTATTACCAGCAGCAACTGCAGCCTGTAGCACACATATCTCTATGGTAAGGTTTCTGCTACAGACCTACCCTCTGCGATGATGTAGTCTCCTCACCCTAGTAATGTCTAGCACAACATATCAGAAAGAGGCACTAATCTACATGAAGGCCTTGTATATTGTACAGTGGTTGCATGTCATTGGCTGATGATAGTGCAAATCAGCTGTGTTAGCTACAAATAGCATTGCACAGACTGGTTGACAGGCAATCACTTGCTGATGAGAAGCATGTTTAAAAGGCAAGCAGCTGGCTATGGGGACCCAGTCTGTATGATACTTTGCTCACACAGAGCATGCCTTCGTGAAAACTTTACTATCACCATATACCAACTGAAGAATACTACTCTCCATCAGGTATGCAACTGATTTTGTGTACAACAGGATGCAGATGGGTGAATAGATGTATGGGGAATTGGGATTACAGCATTAAGCCTATTGTACACCTGTAATAATGACATATCATTGATCTCCTGCTATCTTACACCTACACAGGATGTACTATACATGAAGGGTACATTGTCAATTGTCAGTGTGGCACACTGGATTCGCTGGACTGTCCCTTTATAGTGGTTATAATAGCATACTGCTAATTGTGTGGCACTGTTCCTATGACATATTATCAGGTGGTTACCCATAAGGGATACACTACAGTAGACCCAAGTGTTGGGTGTATGATCATACAGCAGTATCTGTCATGGCACACACGGAAATGCCTGACTATTGCTACTATCTCAGTTGTATTAATACACTTAGTATGTTTGAACACTGCAGAGTATGACATGTGTGAGCAAGCAGTGGACAGTGCCAGTCATGTTGACCTTGCTGTACCTCTACATAGTGTACTTCCATGTATGTGATTCTGTAATGTGTTCCCCTTTTTTGTATTTCAGGAGTCATGTATCATAGATGCCATGCACCCTTCTCTGATGCAGAAAATTAAATTATATTGGAAGGACTAAGACAACATCATCACATCCTATTGTCCAGGGGGAGACAAAACAGGAAACAGCATGCTGCACTAAGGGCAGACCATGTCCATTAGGGCAGGACATATGACCAGGTTGCACATTGTGCAATGAACATTATCAATGCTGCATGACGAAGGGCAGCAGATGTAGCCAGGGATCATGCAATCACTGGTGGAAGACATGCAATGGAACAACCACTCACAGCCACTGAGAAACTCTTGGTGAACCTAGGCACAAAAGGCAACTACCTGGCATCCATCACACCATACATCATGGATATGGGTGCCACAGTTTCCACAGAAGACGAGCGTGCAGGTATGCTTACTATGATCATCATTGTAATACTGTAGCAGTCAGTGTGTCATGCTCTACACTTTTACATGGGTATACAGCATGACATCCACGTAAAAGTGTACAGCATGACACACTGTACACATTTACGTGGGTGTCAGGGCTTAGTTCTTATGGGGAGAGGGTTTTATCTCAGTTGTACTCTCATACAAGAAGTAACAAGTAGGTATTCTAAATGTGAGATATATGGATGTATTACCTTGTTGTGCTGTAACATGCATTGGTACTGACATTACCTCATCCTCAACCTTTCACAGGTCCATCAGGTATTGGCCAAGGCCAGAATAATGCCCTGTTTAAACATAACGTAATGTGTAAACAGGGTAGAATGTTTTTATTTCCATTGTGGAACAGTTACATAAGGATATTAGAGGGGGTAATCACAGGAGTGTAGTTGAACAAATAGAAGCACTTTTGCAGTGACAGTTAGGAAAAGATAAGCCTCAAGGTTTAAATGAGGCATTTACTCTAAAATGCCTTTTAAAATACAAAAGGTTGAAAGGACATTAAATTAAGCAGTTAAATGTATATTTCAATATATTTGTTAAGATAGGAGTATTGGGTTTTTATGTGTTGTTTTTATCAAGTATAGTGTCATATTGCCTAATTATGGATGGCACAGTGGAGCAGATGTAGAGTTGTTGCCTCACAGCAAGAGGTTCTCTGGTTCAATTCTCGGCTGGAGTGCCTTATGTGTGGAGTCTAAATGCCCACTCTATGTTCATGTGGGTTTTCTCTGGCTTCTCCAGTTTCCTCCCACATTACAAAGATATGCATCTGGAACCTTTTTCCCCAGGCCTTTGCTGAAAATTGGCTTCATTCCAAGTTGGACTTTCCCAGTAAACAAATGTTAAATAAATTAAAAGGTAAATTGTACTGGTCATGATTTACTTGAAGTGATTGTTATAAAGGTATTGAGGTGAATGTGTATTTTAGATGAAAGTGGACAGGAAAAATGTGACCACTAATTGAGATGTGAGTCTTTGTTATTATGAGTATTGGTGGATTTTTCATACACAATAGTGCAGATATTCATGCACCACTATTTTCTTTCTTATTACAGGTGACTGGGGGTGGTCTCTGTCCCTACACAACCTGATATCAGTAGCTGTTTGGACTCTAATGATTATGGTGGCCACATTGAGGCAGAGGTAGGGATGTTGGGGGCTGATTCTGTCCCAGAAGTAGACATCCCACTTCTGCCTCCATTGTCACTGCACACAGTCAGTATGCCCACACATACCCAGTCCCTGGAGGCCACAGATATTGGACAGTCAGAGGGTGGGGACATTGAACAGGAAAGTGTGGTGTCTATGGCTCCAGTGATTCTAGACACTGGCCATAGTCCGAGACCTAGTGAGGTCCCACACAGGCAGATTGACAGGGGTGCTTGTAGGAGGCCTGCTGTCCATCCACAACCTGTTGCAGGTGTCAGATCCTGGGTCACTCTACACATGTTTTGGGCCATCATGGAGGCACAAGCACGTTCTGAACAGAACACCAGATGTATGCTTAGAGTTATGAATGCAGCACAGTCTGACATACGTGACTGCCTCCACCACGCTGGGGACACCCTGGATTGATTGACTGATGCACTGAGCAGAAGATGAGCTGAGAGAGTGTCTATCTTGGATCACACATTGTCTGTGCTGGAACATGTGGTTGGAGATGAGAAGCAGATTCACAGATGTAGGTCAGCAACCCCATCTGCTGAGAGTCCACGTGGCAATGCACAATCACCTTTCCGTAGAGGCAGTTCACCCAGTGCTACAGAGGGGAGTGTGCTGTCCACATCAAGATATGGCAGGCCATGGGCTTGTGGTCCTGGGTATTCCCATGGGGGACATGCTCCCAACAGACAGCAGTCACCATCACCATTTCTGACCTTGGGCATGGAGGTGACAGTGCAACTCCTGACAGAGCCAGTTCCTGTGCTTGGGGCCAGAGACTGTGAGTTGTCAACTCTACCATGTACGGTCCAAAGCTGTCCAACATACACACATGTAGGGCTAACACTGAGCTTGACTGTGTACATGCACACACTCACACACGACTGTCAAATTCAGGTCAACTACAGACACACACAGCACCTTTCCATGGTCCATCTTACCTGCTTCCCTTCCTGACTCACACACATACTGTCAACCACTTGGTTCAGCCAAGGCCTCTTGCACCCCCACAAACACCATGTGCAGCTGATAATACCTGTGCCATATCCCTATCATCCTCACCATCGATGCAGGGAAATGAAGATATGTGTCTGATGCACAGGATGACTATATTAGTTAACATGTACTTTTGTAATGCAGTGTTGTTTTGCCATGCCACTGGTTAATGAGAGATACTATATGCTGGCATTTGTCATGAGTACGCCACATACGTTTGTGTACCTTATGCTGTATAATGTTGTAATGGCTATATACTTACATAATGACAGGTGTTTAACAGACTTGTTTATGTTTCTGTTTTAGAGGTCTGTTGGGATAATCTATGGATACACAGTGGCAATGAAGCACCACAGGATGGCATGTCAGCACTGCAGAAACATGTCTTCAGCAAGGTACAGCACTGTAAGTGCATGGCTCTGTAGGTTCATATGTGTATAAAAGGGTAACAAGGACAACAGTGGCATTCAGTGTACTCATGCATCCCTAATCTATGAACAGAGTTCAGATGGTTAAGCACTTTCACCCACTGTATGTGGGCTTCATCAGAATAATGTTAGCAGCTGTGACAAACATTTAAATAACTTTTTAGGCACCAAAAATTCAAAAATAATCTGCCCTTAAAGTGATATCACTAAATGTATGTCTTTGTATATTTGTCCTATGTTACACTTTTAAAATTAATTAATACACAATATACTAAGTATATATGCCTAAAAATGTATACTAGATTTTTTTACTTGCTATTATAGAGTTACAATTCCCTATTTAAATCCTAATATATACGTACATTCCAAATATATGAAAAAAAATTTGTTATACAAAAATATGACAAAACATAAAAAAAATATATAAAATAATATGTATACAAATTGATTATATAAAAGACACTTATATACATTAAATAACTGTTATACAATTCTGTAAACATATCGACAATTCATATGATGAAACCTACTTAATAAATAACTGTAAATACCATTATTTCTAACAATACAACTTTTCTTACTTATACTGTACTAATAATAGTAACACTGTAAATTCTGCATAAATCTAATACTCCGTCCCTTGTGCTTCACATTATAATCTTATAGTTAATATTGGTTTAATTGATATGTAGTCATTCATACCCGGTGGAGTTGATGCATCTGTATACAATTACCACCATACTTTTCTAAACCCCAAGGTTTCCTTCCTATTACCTCCTTTTGGATTATGTTTTATATGTTCTAATATGGCAAATCCAAATTTGTGTAATTCCCCATACTTTTCTGTATGTCTATACAGTGCGTTGTTACAATCCTTCTTCTTAATACTATAAAGGTGATCATATATCTGCTTTTTAAAAGATCTTTCTGTCTTTCTTATATAGTATCCAGGACATGCACTGCACTTTGCCATATAAATCGCATAATTCGTGTTGCAATTACCCTGTCTAAATCTTATTTTAGTGTTGCTTATATTATCTAAGATAGTTTCACCTTCTTCCATTATAACACAATACTGATTGCAACTTCCACATCTACTAGTCGATTTGTTATTACTATTAGTTGTATTCACCTCTTTATTCATCCCTGTTCACTCCAAAAGTTTCTTAAGATTACATCCCATCTTGTACACAAAGTGTGGTTTATTGCCTACTAACTCTTTCAGTTCATCATCCACCAATAATGTTTTCCAATTATTTTCCATAATTTTCTTAATCTGGTATACATGGGGACCATATTCAAGTACACAGGCACATTGGTATTTCACTCCTGTGCCATTCACTTCTTTAATGTTACTATTTCTATTCTCTCCCTTGTACATTCCTAATAATGGTGGATATTTTTTTCCCCATTCTTGAAAGACATAGTGTTTAATATCTGTCATAATTTCCTTATTATAACCTCTTTCATTAAATAATTCAGTTATATATTCTAATTCATCCACCATTTCCCCATACCTAGATGTCATATGGGTTGCCCTTATGCATTGCCCTTTAAATATATTGTACAACTGTTTTCTAGGATGGCTACTCGTATACTGTAAGCAATCATTAGAGAATGTACTCGTTCTATAAATATGAGATTTAAATCCTTTTTCATCATGAGAAATGAAAGTATCCAGATAAGCTATACCATTTCTGCTAACCGAATGTGTGAATTTAAGAAATTCACTACTAAAATTTAAGAATGTTATAAATGAATCTAGTTCATCTGAACTCCATTCCCATATGATGTAAATATCATCTAAAAATCTGGAATAATGTCTCACATGCTTGAACATAGTGTTGGGAAATACAACAGTCTCCTCCCAGTCCAACATAACCAAATTTGCAAATATTGGCACACACGCTGAACCCATTGCAACACCCCTATTTTGCCTATAATGCTCACCTTCAAAATAAATGCAATTGTGGTCCAACACCATAGACATACACTCCATAATCAAACAAATCTTTTCCCATCCTATATGTGTATGTTTTCTGATACTATTACAAAACGCTTCTAATCCTAAATCTTTCGGAATGCATTAAAACAGATCAATTACATCTATCATTACATATAGACATCTATTTTGTTCAATGTAAGTGAGAAAATTACCTAAAAATTCCCAAGAATCTTTAACCAAATGTGGAATCTGTATATAAATCTATTTCAACCAAGTATCTACTGCCACCCCTAATGGAAACGTTTTGGAATGACTGCCTGATACAATGGGTCTAAATGGGGGGTCATTCATATTTTTATGTATTTTGGGAATACCCACTAATGTGACATAAAACATAATCCAAAAGGAGGTAATAGGAAGGAAACCTTGGGGTTTAGAGAAGTATGGTGGCAATTGTATACAGATGCATCAACTCCACCAGGTAGGAATGACTATACATCAATTAAACCAATATTAACTATAAGATTATAATGTGAAGCACAAGGGACGGAGTATTAGATTTATGTAGAATTTACAGTGTTACTATTATTAGTACAGTATAAGTAAGAAAAGTTGTATTGTTAGAAATAATTGTATTTACAGTTATTTATTAAGTAGGTTTCATCATATGAACTGTCGATATGTTTACAGAATTGTATAACAGTTATTTAATGTATATAAGTGTCTTTTATATAATCAATTTGTATACATATTATTTTATATATTTTTTTATATTTTGTCATATTTTGTATAACAAGTTTTTTTCATATATTTAGAATGTACGTATATATTAGGATTTAAATAGAGAATTATAACTCTATAATAGCAAGTAAAAAATCTAGTATACATTTTTAGGCATGCATACTTAGTATATTGTGTATTAATTAATTTTAAAAGTGTAACATAGGACAAATATACAAAGACATACATTTAGTGATATCACTTTAAGGGCGGATTATTTTTGAATTTTTGGTGCCTAAAAAGTTATTTAAATGTTTGTCACAGCTGGTAACATTGTTCTGATGAAGCCCACATACAGACTGTTATGTCTGCTTGTGGATAGGTAAGCGTCTGACAGTCATACACTGGGAAGACAGCAGTTGGGAAATACACCAGCTGAGTGGAGAATGGCAACTATTATACCCTTGCACAGAGGTGGTGCATCCACTGACTGACACAACTATACACCTCTTTGTCTGAGTATCCATATCTGTATGGCTATAGGAGAGATCATCATGGAGCTGATTGGCATGCATACATGTGTTCTACACAAAGTTGACTGTACACAGTTTGGATGTGGGACAGGGGGAACATGAATGTTACATGTGGTGGACATTTCTGAGGCAGTTACCATGGATCTGGGTGAGGGTACATCACTGCATACAACCCCTAGACTCAGCCAAGCTGTCTGACTATATCCCCCACTCAGGCAACATTTACAAAGCACCCACTTAGTCATCCATGATCTTATCATTGTAGGGGTTACTAAGTGGCCCATTGCTGGCACACATATGCAACATAGGGGCATCCACCTTTAATATCTGATCTTTCAGCAGCAGTGCTCAACAGGGCACAGTCCTGGGTCCTCTACAGCTTGGAATCCATTCAATCACAATACACACAACTAGTGACTGACTGTGACTAACAATGTTGGCTGATGCCTGCAAATTCTGAGCACTCATAGACTCTCTGTGACGTGTCACTATCCTGCAAGAGGGTATTGCAAACACATACCTGTTGACATTGTAATGGCTATAAACTCCATGCAAATATACATGTAGCATCAGTTCCATCAGTTAGACCTATGTACCTGCTAAGTAGCACATCAGTTGCAACTTGTGATGTACATAGTCAGGGGTGAACGAAATGAACACACAGACTTCTCCACACAGGTTTACACCTAATGTGTTTCAGATCACCCTGTCTCTACAGTGGTATGGCTGAAATCAAATGGCATACCTGAGGCCACAGTCACCTGTAAGTGACATGCTCATAACCTCCAAGTACTCTTCCCTCAACATGCAATTATCTGAGTACAATGGCCATTTGATGATATATCTTTCCAAGCAGTACTGGAAATTGCAGACAACCACATGGCCCCTCAAAAGGTTATTTCATGTCTCCAGTGTGTGCTCAATGGGGATAGTCTGCAATGAGTGTCATTGTCACCTGTGTCATACAGACAATGCAGAGGTGATCTGTGCCTTGCATATGGGGTAATGTGTGGCCCTGCTTTATTGCATATGCTGACTATCTGTAGGAGGCATAGTAGATGGATAACCCACTGTAAGGACATTTACCTCATATGTGACACTGGCACTACAAGTTTGTGGGAAAGATTTGTCTATCAGACTTAAACACACACTTGAAACAGAATCCTGCCTAATGTCACACAGACCACCTCAATGCACCTCACCACATGCCATCTGTATGAATGGTTCTGCAATCATTATCTCAACACAGGGAATCTGGCTGTGTCCCTCATGGAGTGGGAAATATGTGCTGATCCTGTAACTACAGGTATCAAGATGTCTGTGATTGTGAGGGCTGCATGGCCATTATGCTGGTGAAGATCACGTCCTATTGTTTCAAAAATGTTGTAAAATGCTCTAACAGTCTCACACACAACCATGGCTATATTGAGGCTAGCACCACTTTCAAGTACTGAGTACAGGACACACTGAGGCACACACACATAGTGCATGTTGGCTGTATGTAGATGAGAACACCTACCTATGTAATGGTACACACTACAGATCACAGTACGTAATGCATGCTAGCAATGTTATGTCTGCTAGTACTATCAGTTCAGGACATATTATACTTGATGACATCACCAGGCCTTATTGTGGTCAGTCCTTTGGGGGACCACACCACAAGCTACAAATAAAATACTGCAAAACCCTACCTACTTCTATGTTACTAAGACGATCATATTTATACCATCTGGACACATGTGCACCAAGTAGCTTGGAGTGAGATTAGAACCCCTACCTATTTAGTCTTACAGTCTCACAAAATGTTTCACACGCACCACGGCTTATATCTTAACACTACTTTGTCAGCTGCAGTCGTAAGGTGGATTACATCATCAGACCTTGTAAAAGAGGGAAGTGTGGAAGCCAACAGCAAGTTACACGGCCAAAAAGTGCATTACCATTGCAGGTGGATAACCCATGAGAGCATGGGACTTGTTTCACAGGGGTATGCACACACATGTGCACCAAGTAGCCTGGAGTGAGATTAGAACCCCTACCTGTCTAGTTTTACACATGGTAGATTACAGTATTTATTGCACATGCATGGCTTAAGTCATGATACTACACTATCAGCTGGTAGTCTTAAGGTGGATGACTTCATCAGGTCTTTTAGAAAAGCCAACAGTAAGTTACAGTGCCAAAAAGTGCATAACCATTGCAGATGTATAGCCCATGAGGCATAGCAGTTGTTTTGCAGGGGTATACACACACACACACACACACACACACACACACACACACACACACACACACACACACACCAAGCAGCCTGAAGTGACATTTGAACCCCTTCCTATCTAGTCTTATCACTGTAGATCACAGTACTTATTGCACGTGCCACAGGTTGAGTCTATTGTATATGTGACTGCAGGCACAGTACTTGTGCATTATACAAACTAGGCTTGTGTGGCACAACATATGTGCTCTGCAAAGTGATATTGCTTCATACAGTATCTGCATCTAGTATCCTAGCAGTGGAATAACTGTTATTAACCTAGCTATGTGTGTACATTTACCAGTATGGCCATATGTGGCTGCTTGCAGTTAGATGTACAAACCTGTGGGTAGGAACAATGTGCCCTGTCCATGCATACTTTGACAACATTATATATTACACCACCTGCTCACCTGCATCACTCTATGTGGTGACCTCCAACAGGCACAGGGGTCTGTAGGTAACTGGATTATGTACTGTTGTGCCCTTCCTTTGGATCCTTTGGGCAACAGTATGGATGGGTGATAGTGCTGATTTACTCACCATTATTAAGGTATGTAAGACAATACAGACATCCACTCACATATGTATGTAATTAACAGGGATGTATATATAAATGTAGCGGCATGTGTGTGTGTGTGTGTGTGTGTGTGTGTGTGTGTGTGTGTGTGTGTGTGTGTGTGTGTGTGTGTGTGTGTGTGTGTGTGTGTGTATGTATATGTGTGATGTAGATATATGGGGAGAGTGAGAGTCTATGTATCAATGTGATATATATATATATATATATATATATATATATATATATATATATATATATATATATCAGTATATATCTATTTGACACTACATAGTGATAGATATACTATGCATGTGAGAGATAGAGATAATGACAGCTGGATATGTATATGTCTGTATGTATAGCCATATCTATTCATAACAGGTCAGTCTAATGGTGGGGAAACATAATTGCATTCATTTTAACTAAGTGTTTGGCATGCCCAGTGTGACTGTCAGTACTTATAAAGTGACTCCAGGCCACACCTACCTCTACTGCAGTCCAGGATTTTGTGTGTTACAGACTGTACCTCTCAACTGTCCAGATTTCACAGAATGTCCAAAGTTTTGGCTCATAGTTTTGGTCTGTTCCTCATACAATTTGTGTTTTTTTTGCAAATCACTTGGATTAGCTTAGGATTGACATCACTAAATAGTGACATACATTTGAGTGTCTGACTTCATGAAGGGGATATGCGGACACGATCACCCCTTTGTTCTATTCAGTAACTCCACCTCATTTGCATAGGGATCCATGCTGTCAGCCTGGAAGCTACACACTTCAAAGCCCTACCACATCAGCAACAGCATCTATGCACCATTGCAGATACTCTACACAGGGTCCTGTGATACATTTCTGTCACATAATATTAATTTTGTTTTTTCCAATTTTTTTTTTTTTATAAAGCATGTTTGGGCACTGCAGAGCATAGCACAAATATGCTCACATTATTAAAAAAATAAATTTAATTTAACTTATTTCTTTTAATTTTTCAGACACACAGAGTATAGTTCCACTCATATATGTATGTGGTATGCCATTTCTGACTATCTAGCTACATTTTTACAGTCCCTTTTGTCTGTCTATATTCCTGTACAAGGCATTTTTCTGTGTACACTGCAGACAACGACATGGGGTCTGCAGAACTGCCTATCTGCTTGCTGGATGACTCTACCAGGCTCATTTACATGAGGTTCACCTGCATATGAGGTGATTTGCATACCATGGAAGTTTCTGTGTTGGCACACTTGTGCCCACTGCTCAGCAGTGCTTACTGAATCTAAAAATGTTTGTGGCTGTGTTGGTAGCACAGCAAGATGCCTACATGGAAAAAAAAAACTTACGGGTTTTATTAAATTTGCCCAATGTCCATTTTCCATTGTATCTGATTTCACCTAATTTCATCTTTCATTCCATATAGCCCATGTTACATAGAATATGATTCTGTCCACTTTCTTAGCTTCATTATGGGATCTTGTCCCATTAAACTCATAATCTATCATGTCCATGTTTAACATTTCATCATTTAAATAACATTTAATCAAATCATGTTTACGTACTGTACTTCTTTCCACAGTTTTTGATTTGTCTCACATTTAAAAACATGTTCTGTAGTTTCCAATTCTTTACATGTATAGCATATTCTATCCTGTTTTCTCTTGTATAGCATATTTACCCCCATTGGACATTTTCCTGTGGACAACCTCCACAAAAAAATCATTGCATTATTTAATTCTTTTATAATTTCTATATCTTGTTATTATTGCTCTCTTTTTATCTATCTTTACCTCTTTCCATGGATCCACCAAATAAAAGGATATAATAATATTAACATATCATTCTGTTCTGTTCTTTATTATCACATTATTTTTTAATTTCCACAATACAATTTTACTATAACATTCTTTCATTTTTTTCATTAAAGCACTTTTACTTATTTTTTATTTCCATTTCTTCCCAAATTTCTCTATAGTTGCAATACACTAATGTTTTTGTCAAATCTTTACTATTTTACATTATTCCTTCAGATTTTCAGCCCCAATCCCCCTTGTCCATCATTCATATACAAAATTCCCTTCATAACTGGGATCAATCTTGATCCCCAAATAAATGAAAAAATGTCTGCATAATTTCTTTTTCATATCTCCTTGGCATCATAAAAACATTTACAGTATAAGCTATTTTGCCTATTATTGTGGTGTTTATTAAATGTGCTTTCTTTTTGTATGAAAAGCTTTAAGTCTTCCAGAATATGATCATGTCTTTTATTCCTTTAATAACTTTATCCCATTGTTCATATCTGCATTCTGTCTTTCCAAATACTATTCCTAAAATATCTATACTCGTTTCATTATATCCCACACCTCCTATAATACCTTCATAGCCAAACTCTTTGCTTTTCTCTTTATTTATGCTTAAAGCAATTTTCTTCAAACATGTACTCAATTGTTCATTTTTTTTCCATACAGACTTTATTTTTTCTACTACTACAATATCATCAGCATAAGTATACATTATTGGCACCTCTATCTCCTCCATCATTCTATATCCTCTTTTACTTGACATTTTATTAATTTTCATTACTACTGTGTTCATGTTTACACCAAAAATCATGCTGCTTGCAGGACATCCTTTTTTTAAACAACACTATATTTTCAAATCTTCCCCAATCCAGCCATTTGGATTCAGTTTCACAAAATTATTTTCATATATTGATTTAATTACTTGTAATATTTTTTTCACATATGTTGTATGCTTGTAGAATTCCCCATTATGCTTTATACTGAATATTATCATATGCCTTACTGTCATCACCTAACATGATTTTTGTTTCTACTTTTTTATTAATAATATCAGTTACTTCCTTTATTATCCACAATAGGTCTTGACTCCCCTTTCTTTTTCTCCCAAACAAATTCTGATCATATAATCTTTCTATTTTGCATTGTAGTCTTTTTGTTACTATTTTCATGAAAATGCTATAATCTGTGTTATTCAGTGTAATTGGCCTCCTAAAA
Organism: Protopterus annectens; assembly: GCF_019279795.1. Taxonomy (NCBI): domain Eukaryota; kingdom Metazoa; phylum Chordata; order Ceratodontiformes; family Protopteridae; genus Protopterus; species Protopterus annectens. Next base: position 794,528,066 of record NC_056732.1, on the reverse strand, counting down.
TTTATTTAATCTTTATCTCCTTTCTTTATTATAAATTGTATCACACCTGTGCAAATCTTTTATACTTAATTGCTCTTTCTAGCCACTCATTCATTACTTCTATAAACATTTTGCCAGTCATAACATTTCTTTACATATACTATATTTAATTCCATCCAAAGCTAAAGCTGAATTAAAGTTATCTTTCAAGATCTCATTCAACCTTTTTATATTTATTTTTCTCTCTAAATATTCATTATTTTCCCTGTTTAATTTTTCACCATTATACATTTGTTCTATGTTAACTCCTTTTTACTATATAAATCTAATATATATTCTTTAATTATTTCATATATTTTTCCTTCTTTTTTAATTTGTTTCCCTTCTCTGTTGTTCAATTCTCTTATTATCTTTCCTTCTTTTACTATCTAACATAAGTATGGTGCTACTTCTTGTTTTTTCCTTGTAAGCAATATTTTTGCTTATATAACAATTTACTAACCTTACCCTGATTTGTTCTATATAATTATTTTTCATAAAACAATATTTTCTTCTTTATCATGTCCTTAAATATTTTTGACTTAATATTGTGTATTCCATTGTTCTTTTTCCTTTTCTTTTTTATACATTCTAAAATACTTTTTTATATTTCTTTTTGAATTGAATCTACCATATTGTCCAATTTTCATAAAAATCTCTCATATTGATATGGTGTTGCCATAATTCTGTAGTTTCTTTTCTTTCTCCTGAATCTAACTCCTTTTCATATTTTTATGCCTTTTCTCATCAATATAGTCCTCATTTTCATGAATCCTTATCCAAATCACCACATTTTTCAGAGAACCCATTATATTTAATTCCTCTGTGTAAATTTTATGCCTTCTGATATCAAAAAATAATCAATTGCTGCCTTAATTTTATTTATTTTGTAAGTCCAGTGTTTATTTTCCCACATTTTAATTGTCCACTTTTCATAATTTCAGTAACCATTTTGATATCATAATTATTATTTTTATTTCTCAAATTACAATTAAAGTCACCTGTCATTATTATATTATGTTAACACCGACATAATTATGTATACTTTTAAGCATTGTTTCTTTCTTTTTTGTCACATATGCATATAAAGCTATTAGTCTATATACCTATTTTTCCATCTTATATCTACTACTGTTATTCTGCCCAGTTCTACTATTGTAATATCTAATATTTCTATATTTTCTTGGCATAGTATACATATACCTGAACATGTTTCTTTGCCTATATTCCAAATAACAGTACCATACCAAAGTTTGTCTGTTTGCACATTTTCTTCTTCTGTTAGCATTCTAATGTCTTCTAACACTATTACTTCAGCATCTACTGCAGCTCACCATTGTAAAATACTAATTTTTCTCTTAATATTCTTTACAACTGTTCACACTCAAAGCTAATATTTTCAGATTTATATAAAAGTTATTAGAATAATCTTCTTATCCCTTATTTTTCTTATTCTCTCTTACCATTATATTTTTAAATTTTATTTTTCTTTCCCTAACTCTCTTTCTTATTGAAGTTTTCTTGCCTTTTACTACATGCCACTCTGCCTCTTCTTCACTTGTTTCATCTGTCTCTATTTTTCTTTTTCTTTCTCTTTGACTTTCCCTTTAAATTTAAATACCATTTCTATGTTTTTTTTTTCTTGTTGTGCTGTGTGTTCTTGTATAGCATTCTTTTCTAAATATTTTTTTCTTGTATAATTTAATTTTAATTTTCTTTTTCATGTTCTTGTATATCTACCTCACATTCTAACCATGAAGGTCCTATATTACCAAATTTCTTACATTTTGCTTCACATTTCTTTGCATTATGACAAGTCTGACTACATAAATAACATCTTTTTTGCCACATTCATTAATTAAATTATCATTTTTTCCACAAAAATAACAAGCCTTTGGTTGTCCTCTATACCTCACAAAACCTTTATTGCCATTCACATTAATAATACTAGGTATATATATCACATTGTCATTTTCCACTTTAAAAAAATATTCCACATTCTCAATCCCCAGTCCATAATCCTTTTTCATCATAGATTTTAGTAGTGTCCACCACTTCTTTACGTATTGTCAATGAATATTCTCTCCGTTATTTTGCTCCCCTTCACTTCTAAACTGAATCAAGATTCTTTATTTTTGTTTGCCTGAAAAAGTCTTGTACAACATATTCTGACATTGAAAGTCTGTTTTCTTTTTTCATAGGACTCCAAAAAGTTTTCATTAGTCTGTCCAGTTTCAAAAAATAAGTCACAGAGCATTTCTTTTTTCATTAAAATGAAAGTTCTTAACTCTTCAGCTTTTACTCCCAGCAGTGCAATAACATTGCTCCATATCTCATATATGTGCAGGCCCTTTTCATTTGTACTGCTCACCTGAACGACATATATTTTCTTTATTTCCTTCATCTTTGTCTTCTGCTTAGCTCCTTCTTCTACTGTTTGAGTATGGGACTTTTTTTCTGGAATCTTCCCTGGCTCTTTTTTCTTCTCTTTTTCTCCCTATTTTGTTTTTTCCATAATGTCACTCCAGGATGTAGCAGTTCCACTTTCTGGCTTATTCTGGTTAACTAGCTCTTCCAGATACTCATCCCACAACCCTCATGACTGGAGGGTTGAAAAAACAATTTTTTCTGTCATTTCTGTCATTTCAAACAGGTTTTTCTGGAAATTTACTTCTGAATCCATCTCCACCACTGCATTTAGCTGCATCTCCTTCCTGATCTCATCACCATCAGCAGACAACAATTTCTCTGCTCCCACATCACCTGAAAATATTTCTGGTAATGATTCTACCATTTTTCTTCATTTTCAACTCATTTCTCCCTGTTCCTCCTGGCTGCCTCCGCACATAGACAGGAAACAAGAAGTCAGCATATGTAACACCCAATCTCTTCACCTTACTGCAAAAAGTAGGGGGAAGTTTCCTGATTCCCTGGCCATATTTTTCCTAGTAGTCTAAATGCTACTGCTAATCCCCTGAAAAGAAGCCAGTAGCCTAATTCAACTAATGCAGACAACAAAAGATAAAGACATTGTATTCTATTTTTCACTTACAGGTCATGTAAACAATGGAAATTTATAAACACTTTGATGTTTATTATATTTGGAGAATTTAAAACACATTTTGGAAACAGGCATTTCAATTATAATTCTTTCAGTGTAGTATATCTGGCTTCTTGTCTGTCTTCTTCAACGTATTACATTGTCAACATAGAGAAAGCCAGGAAGACAAGAATTTATCAGCACAATTATGCCATCAAGACAAAAGATAAAAGTAATGTTTTGGACAGATATAGTATGGTATGTATAGATTTTAACAAATTTGTTTTGTACATCTTAGAAAGGGTGCACAGAAGTTAGGGGCAGGGAACTGAAGAATTTTTTTTTTTTTTACTTTTTGGAGAACTGAGTTGCCAACTAAAATATGAGGCTGACAAACTGCCTTGTTTAAATGATGTGATTCAAATTAACAGTCTTAAAAAACAAAAGTGTATTATTGTTTTTTTTGGACATTTGTGGATAATTTTATTAGGGTGGTAACCTTTACATTTGTGTTGTCTCTGTTTCATGTCTATTCTGAAAAGTATTCAATATTTATAGGAGAAAACTCTTAATTTACTAATAAATATCCTGGTGACAATGATCAATTTTGTTTTATTTAGTTTCATTTTTCATAGTTACAAAGCAACTTCACACTGTATTTTATTAAATGCAGCAAAACACCGTTTGCAATTTATTAACAGGGACATTTATCAGATTGCATGCAGTATACCCCTCACCCCATTTAGTTATATATACATTTTATTTTTAAATAAACTATTGATATGTAGTAGTTATAGTATTCCAGCTATATCAGTGATTTTATATTTAGTGAATTAATGTTGAGTGTTACAAAGATTGTTGTTCAACACTATGGGCCTCGTAAGTGAATGTTTTAAATTATTGTGGAATTTTTGTTGTCTGTATAGGACTGAGATCACTAGGCATGCTACATTAAAATAAATAAATAGCACAACAGAAATATCATTAATTAACTATAGGTCATAGATAGACGTATTTACTCTATGTATGATATCAGAAACACATACCCTATTGATCTTCATAAAAGTTTCTTTGTATTTGGAATCTGTTTTAAGTAAATATCTTATTAATGTGAAAAGTTATATCTGTGATACAGGAGACTTTTTAACTAAATTGTAAGAGTTGCATGTTTTGAAGTGAACTACTGATTTTCGTCTTTGTAACACTCAGCATTAATTCAGGATTTACGGTGATTCCTAACAGTCATGGAGTGGATGCTGTGCATAACTTCCTGTACTTTAATAGTGGTTTAGCTGGGAGAGAGATTGAAACAATATGTGAATTGCTGTAATGTGTGTTGACTAGTAATGCTTTTCATTTTTGATAATCAAGTGTACCATCAGGTAGCTAGTGGTGTAATGGGTACTTCCATCACCAAAACATATGCTAATATAACCCTTAATCAATAGGATAGTCAGTACATTTATAATTGTCCGTCAAACTTTAGATCCAAGATTTCTTTTTTTAAGCATATTGTGAATAACATCTTCCTTATTTGGTAAGGTGATCAACAGGAACATATTGAGTTTGTTATTTATTTAAATACAACAATTTTGAAATTTAAACTCAGCTTTTTGAAGGATGAGATTTGTTTTTATAGATGTGAAGACAGATAAATATAATAATGATATATTTACTAGCATATTTCAAAAAGAAGTGCAAGCTTAAAAGGACATTTATATTAGCAGAATGCATGCAGGTCATACATTTAAAGGTATTGTGAAAAGTCAGCTGCTGAGAGTCAGCAGACTGACCACGGATATACAAACGTGTAGTGAACAAATGGAGTGTATGGAGCAGGAAGTTAAAGAAAGAGGTTATGGTAGTGAATTTCTTTATTAACTTGTACATCAAGTTATTGATGAGAGGGAGAGGGCAATTAAGCCCTATTATACGACAGCCATGGGTCAAGGAAATATTATATACCAGACACATAGACAGAGCAATATACATTATGTCACTACATATAATAGAAGAACAAATGAGGTCAAACAATTATATCGAATAACTGGAAGATTCTGGAGGCGATGCCTGAAATGAAACAGTATACTGGAGAAAAAAAAATATTTTGCTTACAAAAATTTACAGAATTTAAGATAGAAACTCTGCTACAAATATATGAATTATGATAATAAAGTAGAACAAAATAACAGGTCTGGGATGGTATTTTGTTATAATTGCTCTTATTGTAAATTCATACTAGGTAGTGATGAGTTTATACATCCTATTACTAATATAAAATGCACTTTCATGTGCTTTGCCACCTGTAATGCTAATAATATAGTGTATTTAGCTACCTGTATGAGATGCCCTGGGTTCTATATTGGGAAGAGTACTAAGAAACTTAAGAAGTGGATAATTGAGCATCAGTCTGAGAAACAAAGAAATGTTAACAGTAATGCTCTTGTTAAGCATATGATGGAATATGGCTTACAGCATGCTTTTAAATTTAGAGTGATACATATAGTATATAAGAATGTGAGGGGTGGTGATATTAACAGGTTAGAAGTGAATGAATATAATTGGATAATATAATTGCAAGTTCATCGGAAACCAGTTATTACTGCTGCAATTAGTGTAAACCTATCTAAGACAAAAATAAAGACGTTTATTGTTAATGTAACTGTGCTTAGATTATTGATTACTTTTATTATTCTATTCGTATTTAATGTTACATATTTTTAACTTAGAATGTGCCTTTAAATGTTTAAGATGATTAATTGATTGTGTATTTGATTGGGGGCTGTGTCTTTTGATTTTATTTGAACATATTATTTAAATGACTGATTTTTTTACATTACATTTTAACACTAATAAAGGAAGAGATTCAGAAAGCGTTGTAGTTATTAAAACTTTTTGGTGTTTCAGAGTCCAGTGCATCATTTTAATTGTTCAATTTCTTATCATACAAGTCTAAGTTTTCCCTTGCTTTTCTTAAAGTGTCAGCTTCACACTCACTGTGCCTTTTTAAAAGGACCCTGCTCACCAGAAGGTCAGCAAACTATGGGTTTTTCTCAGGATCAACCTGTCATGAGATTAAAGGCACTGCCTCTTTTCCTACCAATACATGTCTTACTAAAGAAGTACAATACAGGAAAGCTAGCTCATATCAGTATTGTTTGGTGTCAGGTGATACGTCCATTTTATTTACTTGTTTTTGTCTGTTGTCTTTTTGTGCATGAAGCAGAGAACCCTCTTTCTTCTGTTTAGGGTTCTTGTTCTTTGATTAAATAGAAGCATCACTTGTGCTCCTTTCAATGTCATTTTTCTTGTGATTTTTACATTAATATCTTCTTTCTTTTTCCACCTTTAGGCTGCTCTCCTTTCTCAGTATGAGTGGGCACCAACCTATCACTCTCTTTCTTCTCTGTGTTGCTTTCCCCATGCAAACAAAAAAATGGCTTCAGATTTTCTTCCGTCAGTATCTACAGATACCCATGGCCCACAGTCTTCTTTTACTGGAATGTTCTTGTTCATTCTATCACTAATTGATTAACAACTTTGACCAGGTTGTTTTTTCTTCCTGTGTTCTTCCTATTACCATACTAGTAAAGTCTTGCTTTTTGTCTACCCCACCAAGTTCCAGTAAGCATCTATTACTTAATATCAACAACCTGCAAGTTTTTTTTTCAGTTTGTCAGGCGTTTTGGAATTGTTCTTAGGCTATGTACTATTTAAACTGCCTAACTTTATTTCTGTAGTATGTACTTCTTTAGTAAGACATTATTTTGTTATGTCTCTTCTGACTGAGTCTCTTCCAATGTTCTGTACATTTTTCATGCTGAAAAGGTTTGCAGTATATCTGTTATCCTGCTACTGTCTCTATTTCTACAAGCTTTTCTGACATGGGATGCACTTCTGTTTTTTTCCAGTAATTCAGCTTTAAGATCTATTGCTCTTACCTTTCTAGGTTTGTTGACTCTCTTGCGGGTCTCATGACCCCCCCCCCAGTTGCTGATTCCTTAATATCTACCCTAGCATCCTTCTGCATTGCAATGGGTGTTTGCTGATGTATCACTAAATGGGTTATTGAAGTCTGTAGGTTCCTCTTTGTGTAATATTAGCCAAATTTAGCACCCTTGAGGCTTTATAAAACTATCAGTTGAACTTTATTGTAGTCAAATGCTCTTGTGAGTATATCTGTGGGCTATCTTCCCATTTTTCAGATTAGGCAGGGGTGTATCTGTGAGTTTATTAATTTATTTTCCCCTCCTCACACTAATAAGGTGGCATATTGAAAGGAGTACCTTCTTCTGATCGCATCTATACATCTTTAAAGTGTCAGTAATGTTTCCCTGATATTAACCCATGTGTTAAACTTTTAATAATACCAACACTATACACCATTTTCCTAAACACAGTCAATATTTCCACTTGAGCAATGAAATTTTGTTTCCTATCTCCATGCATGCAGACTACTTTTACTACTTTGTCAGTGAAGATTTTCTTTTTGCAAATATACAACCTGTAGTACCATGCTATCAGTTAAGACACTGTACTTAATTAACTTGATTGAAGCCCGGTAGCAAAAGTCTGCTTGTAATTCTCTTGCAGACAACTCAGCACATTCCATGGGTATAACATCATCAATAGTAGAGTTTTCCCTGGTTATAGTATTCATATGTATAATATTGTGACCATTAATAGGGCAACATTGAGTTATGTGACTCCATTCCTCTCATTTAAAGCAAAAGTATGTCTACAGTTAATACCATCTGTTTCTTGTAAGAATTTGATAGAACTTCTTTGCTTTGAACATCACTTCATTACTTACAACAGTACAACAACATTTTTAGCATCATTAGGGTTACATTGGACACCCATTTTTGTAAGTTAGTAGGCTAAATTAATTTATCAATAGGCAGCATTCCTATAATTTTAATTTTAGAGTGTTGACCCGCAAAAACTAATCACAACTTAGTCATATGTTCCAGTGCAAATAGCTGCCACCTTACCATTTTATATCCCTACATACATATCTTTCAGGAATGGATGATAATGCCCTTCTAACCTGTCAATTTACCAGAACACTCAGTCCTATAATAAATGACCACGTTTTTCTTAAAAAATTTAAAACAATTGCATGATTTAATATAACTTGCTAGTCTACATCATGCATCAACTACTCTCTCAGTGAACCAAATATTTCTTCTCTCATTCCTATATAATCTCCCGCACAGGCTGTCTGATGACTCTGTACTACTCTTAGATAACCCAAATATTTCCAGAGGTAGTTGTCTTTAAATGACCTAGGTACCTGAATGAGGTCTCCTCTTAAAAGTCTGTATAAGAAACTGTAAAAGTTCAGATAATTTAATCTCTCACAGTACCATACCTTTTCATATATATGGATGCCCATGGTATGTTTCTGTTATACTATTTCAGATTCACTCTTTCCATATTATTATTATCCTATACTGTAGTTTGAATGTAGTCTGACTTATTTCATCATTTCTGATTTTCTAGTTTTTACAAATATTTTCATACAACTTACTGCTTCATAAATATCATTAACCAATTAGATGATAAAATTAAAAAAAAAACCTCAAACCTAGATCTATCCATATCCTCAAGGTCCTTAAATGAATTCACAGTTTCAGTGACCTTTCACTCTATGTCTCACAAGTCGCATATGCTTAGTTTTTGATATACTGATCAGCATATTGTTCTACTGTGCCCAAATGATCTTTTTAGTTAATTTTGTTTGCAGACATGCCCTATATATAACATATGTAATCAGTTTGACCATTATTGAGACATCTGTATACAGACTATAGAATACTTTGGATAAAAAGATAGATCCAGAAGATACAACCTAAGGAAGTATGTGCTTAAGACAGAGCTCTGTGGGATATTCTGACTGTAACCTCAACTTTCACCTGTCCAATTGCCTTATGATACTTGCAATGTCCTATTTCTAATCCATGCAGATATCTATTGTATCGCAATTATATTAATATCTAATTTTTCTAATGTATCAATCAGTGTTTTGTGCAGGACCCTAATAAAGGCTGAAGTTAAGCCTATAATAAATTACATCATGGTACAATTTTTAATTTATAACTGTTATTGTATTATTGTAGAGCATCATATTACAGATAGCTATAAATCTATTCTCAACAAATGCTTGCTGGTATATTATTTCAAGTCCCAACCTTTTCCATTCTGACAATAACTGTCCATAATAACCTTCTCCACTATCTTCCCCAACAAGGAAGTACTCTTATGGGTGCATACAATGCTGAGTGTGTTTTATTACTCTTTCCTTTTAAGCTAGGTTTAACAATTGCACATCTTTAATCTAGAGGAATCTCCCCATACTTAAATAACCAAGTGATGAAAAGATATGATGGTACTGTAAGTTCATAGTGAAGTGTTCTCATGTCATTATTATTAATTCCATATCCTCCCTGTGTTTTGCTTGGTTGACGTTGCATGGTTCATTTTCTGTATTATCGAATTCACTTTCAGTATCTGATATTGCTTGGATATTACCAGCATAATTTCGCACCATCTTTTTTGCATAAAGTTTTGTAAACATATATATTATCTTTTGTGGTTGAGAATAAATTTTAAAATCTACACACAGTTTATTGATTGTTTTATGTCATTACCCCCAGCAGTTCTTATTTATATATAAAATAGTTTCCAATTATGCTCAGTATCTGTGCAAATATTGTATTAATTTTTTTCTGGTTCGTGTTTTTCACTGTGTTTAATTTGTCTTTCTAATTTGTTTATTTCAGTGTTCAAAACTATAGTTCAGCCTCATTTACATTTTCTTTATATTTTTTATCTCTCTTTTAATTAAGTATCTTGTTCTTACGGAACTATATCTGCCTGACCATGTGTGCCTAGATCATGATGGTAAACTTTTTCTTTTTGCATTAAAAATTTTTCCTTTCAAAATGTGTTATTTTCCTTCTTCAGTTTTTCCACTGAACGCATCCCTCCAATTAAGTGTATATATTGACTGTTTTGCTTTCATAATGAGGGTTATTAATATTCTGTACATTGATTAAGATTTCAGTTTGGCAGAATTGACTAGCAGTAGTTTTACCTTCATTACACCATGACTGGTGGACATCAAAGATAACAAAAATTGACATAAAGTAACAATCACCTCCTTAGGAACACAAGCAATGTCTAGTACATTCTTTTCCATGGTAGGTGTGTTTATAATGTGCATTGGTTGTTCCTAAACATAAACTGTAAATCATTTCCATGCTAATGATGTAGAATCAATATTATTACAGTCTATTTATGGCTTATGCATGTTCTAGTATTATTTTTCCCTCCTATATTTCATGTAAGAAATGTATGAATTCCTTTAGCCCATCAGCACTGGATTTTAATGGTCTCTACACTCTAACAATTATAATACATTCCAGAGTTGTTTTTAATGTTACAGTTACACAATCTAAAATACTGATGGTATAATCAAATATGTAATATTCACAAGTTTCATAACAATTTTTAATCTCTATCATAACATCCCCACTTGATTTTTTGTTAGAATACTCATTAAAGTGAAAACGTTTATACTGTTACAGAAATGGTTTCCAGTTATTGCTGTTTTCACAAACAATAACAACATTGACCCTATGTGAACATAGCAAAACTTTCCATTTAAAAATGTTATTGAACCTCCCAGCACTGACAGCTAGCACAGATAAATCAATCTTTGCTATCTCCATCTCAGAAATGATACATTTCTGATGTGCCAAAAATGCTACAATGCACCTGCTACAAAATTTTCTTGTCCTCTCTTGACAACTGGACTCCATCATGTCTAAATACACGTGTTCCCAAAATTGGGCTTGGTTGTTCTATACATTTCCACTTGTTAAAATTGGACATTTTACTTACCCAACTATCTTTTCAATCACACTGACCTGGTTCTGCTTTATATATGTGATTTGTGAAAAGTATGTCTTAACACCTGCACCAGCTATGTTATTTAAGAGGGCTGTAAGTTCTCTATTAACAGTCAGTGAGTTATGACAATGACATAATTTGAACTAACATGAATACAAACAGTCCATACTTTCTTAAATTAAGGTACTCTAAGGCACTATTCACATCCTGTATTTTGCTGCTAGCAAGCATAGCCTTATTCAATGTTCATTATCCTTGCTGGAAATGTAGTTATTAGTCTTTCTAATAAATTAATCTCCAAAAACTAACATATATCATTTCTGACTAGGTCTGAGGAACCTCCCACTTCTAATTCAATAATGTCTGCTCTTTCAGTTGTTACAAAAATGATCTTCATCACCATTAGTCTTCCTAATCTAACTGCTTTCAGCAATAATTTCATTTGCAAACATACATTTCTAATCTGGCTGTCTTTGTACTCCCACAGCCCAAGTCATATTGCCAATGTTAGTCTTTCCTTCTTTGTTCTTACAGTTGTTGTTGTTCTTTCAGCTTTTCCCAGTTAGGGTTCAACACAGCGGAACTCCGGTCTGCTAATGCTTGGCAGTAGACTTTTTACGGGTGCCGAGGTGCCAGCTCGATGCCCAACCTTCAACAAAGGCACGCCCATTCTATGCATGTCTTTCGAACACCACTCAAACACGGGGAAGACATGCAGACTCCACACAGAAGGCGCTCCAGCTGTGAATCGAACGGGAGAACCTCTTGCTGTGAGGCAACAATGCTACCGCTGCACCACCACGGCTTCCTCTTTGTTCTTACAGTAATGTTCTTTAAACCTACCAAGTTCAGTTTAGATTTTTCTCTTTTTGCCTGCCTCTTGAATCTTTCTTAAACCTTCTCTTTTGGAAGAAAATTATGTAATTTTATGTAGATTAAATGTTTTGTGTTTGAATAATATTATCATTCCCTATAGTCTGTGTTACATAATAACACAGTACTCATTTTAGTTTATCTATGCATTATAGACATTAATCAATTTCATATTCTTCTGACTTATTTTCTGTGAACTTCACCCTGAATTATTTTTCTTCTACATGCTCTAAATCCTCATATTGCTGAATACTTGTATTTTGAACTTTAAAGTTATCGTAGGTACTATCATCTTTAATGGAGGCTGAGTGATCTTTTCTGCCAGAGGACACTTACTTTCCTAAATATGTTCTATTTCCACTTTGTGTAATATTATTTATCATAGCAGCCTGCCAGTAAGAACAGTTTTTCAAGCTGTGCCAATTGCATAAGTGCAATCACTTAAGTAAGTCTAGACTTACTATTAATAATGCTAAGGGAATCATCCACCTTTGGACATAAAGAACACAAATCTCAGAGCTTACCAGGTGTTTCCTTTATATGCATACAGTATTTAGTATACTGGGCAAGATGCTTATGCTTCAGCAGACCAGTAATGGCATACTCATTAAAATAATCCATTCTTAGTTGCAAATAATAAAAGAATTATAAAAGAAAATCAAAAACAGTGACTAAACAATACAAAGATATTAGAACAACTGGTAATTTAAGTCACATTGTGTGAGGGAATCACACAAGCAATATTCAAGTAAATATCAAATGAAATATACTAATTTAACATTTTACAAAGAGAAGTGATTCATAAAATAGTCATTCTGACCTATCAAACCAGTTGTGCCAGTTATACTGACATGCTTTATATCCTTTATGAAGCACGTGACCACATGTAAAAGGTTTTGCTCACTATCTCTCACAGCTGCACCTCATTATAACAGTAAAAAATCTGAGGTAAAAGAACATAAATCAAAATGCATCTTCCCCTACTAGGCAGTTCAACAATAATTCATAAATCAGCACTGAATGGTTTCGGATAAGATCTCAGATTTTATCATTTTAGTAGAAGAAAATGTCCAGCTATGACACTTCCAAGTTTGTGTTTCAGAAATAACAACAGTTTGGTTCAAGTTATTGGACTTTGTTGTACTGTCTATAGTTAGGCTCTACCATGTCTCTGAACGCTTTCAATGGCTCCACAACAATCTTCTTTCCTTCAGTAGGGGATATTGCTCAAGTGACATCAGGTTATGATACAAGGTCATCCTCCATGTTTGGCTATTTCAGTGGTGAACTCATTTTTGGTGTTGTCATTACTTTAGCAAAGGAAATCATGCTTTCAGATGTAGTGACTATGACCCATGCCAAGTGTTCAATTGGAGACATTTTGGCTTAGGTGTTTCATCAAGACCAGGTACAGGTGCAGTCCTGCCAATAACATTCAAAGAATAAGCACACTGGCCTATTACTAATCTTAATTACTACAAGAATGTTTTCTCGCTAGATGAGGTAAATTAAATTAAAAAAATTACAATGTGCAGACAGCAAAATGAAAGAAGAAATTAAGACAATCTGCATAAGTTGTGCTAAAACAAAAGCTGCATCTACCAGTGCCAAGCTAGAAAGATACTTGCTAGATCCACCAGTGTGGTTTAGTAAATGCACAGAAGATCAGAGTTCTATAAATACACAGTTTCACTGCACAATCAAAACCTAAAGGGAATAAAGCTGAATTTTTACAACATGATAACACTTTGCCAACATGTTTTTGCAACAAATCAACACCCTTTCAAAAATGTATGTGAAAGCCTTATAGGGTACTTATGTGCTTCATAGTACCTTTTGTGTCAAAGTCCAGTAGTTTCTATAAAACAAGGAGTAACAGTTGCTCTCAGACAAAATGTGGGTAATCACCTTTGCTCCAGCGAAATTATACCCACAGGATATAGGTGCTCCCAGACAGAATATCTTCTGCCCTGATATTACTGGATTAACTTTTTATGAAGATATCCAGTGCTCGCTATTAGTACTTAACCATACTTTCCATTTTTGCTGTAGGTATACTGTACAGAATCCTTATTCCAGACAAACAATCTCCCTTCATAAGAGGACAACTTCTCTGAATCTGTAATGGTAGAGCACCTTCTTTTATATATCACAAGTAAGCGTTATTAATTAATTGAGCCATCTGGGAAATACAACCACACAGCTATGGTTACTACACCATTTCCTTAAAACACTAGTCTTTATTTCTTCATTTAGACACCATTTTAGCAAACTCAGTCAACAGTCTAGTACATTATATATTTATATGGATATTCAGCCATACATCAAAAGTGCACAATATTGAATAGCAACTAATTGAACACAACTGGTCGATCACAGCCTATCAAAAATTAAAAAAAAAAGCTTTTTTCCTGCAGGGGGACAAGCCCATCTGCACCCCCACACCTGCTGCTAATTATATATACTGTACCAACTTCAAGATCACACTACAGTGAGGAGGTTTGAAAGTCCCAGATCCCCACTGTATCACAATCCTGCAAAGAAAAAAGGCTTTACATGCAATAAGCTGCTTTTGATCAGCTGTACTGGCTTTTTTCCCTCCTCAACAGGTTGAATTTTCAATGAATGGTGTGTTTCCCATTTCTACAGATTAGGGGAAATTCCCTAATGCCTTGGTCAAGTTTACCCTAATAGTATTAATACCACCTCAGATGAAAAGAGGTTGTTAGCCTAGTATGACTTATCTGGTCAACAAAGTATAACTAACTAACTATATAAATATACATATATATGAATGCAGGATCATACCTTCTCACTGAAACAGTAAATCACCAAGTCACAGATGATCAAACTATACCCACTGAAACACAAAATTATTGATTGACAAATGATCGAAAACAAGCGTTTTTACAGGGGGCAAGACTCTGCATCCCCTCAGTGCCTACTAATTACATATATCAACTCCAAGATCACACTAAAGTGGAGTTAGGATATTCCCTGATCCCTGCTGTACCCCAGTCTGTTACTAAGCAAGACAGTACTTTTCCAACAGCTAATGTTTAATCAGTTATAATGGCTTAACCACCATCAATGAAAACACATGGAAAAAAGTTGTGTTTTTATATATACTATATATATATATATATATATATATATATATATATATATATATATAATTACAAAGTGATTGTTTGACAACAGAAATAAGCAACACACAAATAAGAGAACAAAAGTGAGCTAATGCACAAATGTATGGCATACAAAATGAGCAAATCACAAAACACTGACAGTGTCTTTAAACCGCAACTACAAATCCCAGGTCAAGGATTATCTAAATGGTATTACTGTTATGGAAAGGATTTTTACTAATATAGTATGGTGTGCCTCTCATTTGATCAAAAGCAGTTTTATCAAGAGGTGTACAATTGAACGAAAATGTGTGAAACAACGTTGACTGGTAGTGGAGTTCTGTTTTTCATCCATTGTTGTGTAACCTTTGGGTAAGATATTCATGTTCAGATGATATGAGGATGTCCCACATGGAGGCAGTGCATGGGGGCTTGCATCTGCAAAAATAGTTACCTCTGGGGTTCTTTTTTTATACAATCAAGGGCAGTCAGTAGTTGATAAGTGTGCGACAGTTGATTGGCATGTATCCCATAATATACAGGGTTAGGAAGAGGGGTAAGATTATGGTTGGGGTTAACAAATATGGATAAAGATAGGTAGTAGGGAAGCCACAGATGTAGCTATAAGTAATTTATTGCAGAGTAGATAAACATACACTGTTGAGACTCAGAATGCACTTAGCTTAGGTAGAGCAGAACAATTCAACTCACACACTTTACACTTAGCTTTCCCTTTCTCTCCTCTGGATAGAATTTACTTTAATATTACTGCTTACAGTTTAAAGAAATTCAGTGTTATGAGCGACTGCTCAGTGGCTCATTGGCAAAGAGGGCTGAATTACCATTCCAAAACAAAAGGTACTTTTAGTTTTATTCTAGGTTGTAGTGCCTTCAGTGCAGAGAATGTTTGTTCAGCCAGTGTTTGGGTGGGTTTTCTATGTGTACTCTGGTGCCATCCCACCTCCTAAAGACAAATGATTAGCTGATTAGTAACTCTGCAGACTGCCTAGCTGCATGTGCAATGTTTAATAAAGTCTTGGAAATATACTTTTCTTCCTCAGTCACCTAGTAACCTCTGTGGATGGCTGACTTTTCACAAGAGAAATTGTGGAAGGTTAGTATGACTCTTGAGCATGGCTAGACTTGAGTCTGCCAGATCTCATATCGGTATGCCCTCTGGTACCTCTATTTGGAGTTGTTCTAGTCCTAGACAATTGGAAGAAGGGCCCTTTATTGCTGCATGATATACTAGGAAGGGGGCTATATCCTTCTCTAACCTTCAAATTCTTGAATAACCCATATGATTAGTTAAAATCCATGAATGGAGAAAGATTTATCTGTATTAATTAATCTATTGCTGTTATAAATCTCACCTGAAGAAGAAGTACTGAAAATAGACTGAAGTGAGTGTTCTTACTTTGCATAGTCTCCCCAGTTGTTGAGCAATGGTTGATGTCTGTAGACTTCTGGATTATTGCATTACTTTCTATCACATTTGCATCACAAGGCATCGCATTTGGGTTGGGAGGGTGGCTTAATGGCTAAGGTGTTTGCCTTACAAACACAAGGTGCAGTGATCGAGTCTCACAAGGGATAATTGGCCAGGCTTAAAATGGCTCGCAAGGGCAGTTAGCTTAGTACTAAACTATGAACCTATGAGCCAATGAACATGCTATGACACTGACCACTTCTGACCAGCCCCACTGGACACAAGTCTTGTTGTCTGGGTAGTAGTTCCTGGAGGCATCAGCACTAAGGTGCAGATGTCTAGACAGTTCTGACTCCAACATACCTCAGACAACCCCCTACAGTCAGTACTGCATATCTTCATCATAGGTACTTCAACAGTGTAAAGGTCAGTCAAATTTGTTATTCAATTATCCAATACAACAATTAGGTAGTGAAAAAAACATTAATCTCAAACACTTCTGTTGCTTTACTGAAGCTAGTGACATTACATTGTTTATTTGTTTAGAAAGACTTCAAACTTAATATTTTTCTGTACAGTTCAGATCTGCAGCACCTCTCACTGTTGTAATAAGTTCAGTTGCTGCAAAGGATATGAAGTAGGCATTCACTTTGTCTCCTGTCAATGTACATTCTTCTTGATGGTAGCACTTACCCTAAACTCAGCATCAGCTTAATAAATACTATCTTTTGCTCCAATAACTTGAAATAGGTGAACACAGATGTTTTAAAAGGTGCCCACATTAATGGCAAGAGTTTAAGAAGTAAGCCTTATCTAACCCACAGTTGAATCACTCTACACAGCACTGATATTATCACTTTCTCCATGCATGCAGAATGTTGAGATTTCCACTCATGGTTTCAATATCTTAAGATCTGATTGAAAATATAAATGTGTAGGTGGAAATGTCATCCACAAAGTCAAACATGTATACAATTTATATGAAGATAAATTTCCATACCCTTGGTATTTATTTTATGTATTTGTTTTTTGTTGACAAAGTTAGTCCCACTTGGGTAGTGGCCTTAATTCAAGGGATATCTGAGGTGGCATTTATACTACTAGGGGAAACTTGGCTAAGGTAGTGGGGAACTTTCCATACTCTTTTTAATATGTTCCATGGGATCATTTACATCCACCTGAGCTACCACCAACTCAGAAGACGAGACCTCAGTTTATTGTATCATTCAAAGGAGGGCACAATCAGAAATGCAGCACCCCCCATGCTGCACTGGAGTGTCAAAAGTCAAACTATCTGGTGTGGGACTAGGACCCACAGCCTTCAGTTCCAAGATAAGTGTGTACTCATTGTGCCACTGAAAAAACAACACAGGGTAGTTAATGCTTTTTGCTTATTTCTGTATCTTTCTATTGCGGGTCATGAATTAATAGTTAATGAAGCTTCAACTGTGAATAATTTCCAATACTGTTAGAGGTTCATAGGTAAGCATTAAGCTTAGTTGCCCTTGTGGGACATTTTAAATGTTGCATATTTCCCTTGATAAGAATCAATCTCTGTACTTCTTGTGTATTAGGTAAACACTTTGAACATTATGCCAAATCCCAAGCCCAACCCCAAATACGATATGACATTTTTTTACATGCATTCATTGTTGTGTACCTCTCAATACTGACTGCACATGAGAATTACTGTAGAAAAACAGAAGGAACCAAGGTTCAAACTTACATCTGTCACCTATGCTTCAACTACAAACCTGATCTCTTCCTGTCTAGCTAATCCATCTGACTAAAAGATTTGATTATGACCCCTGAAATTGCATTATCCCAAATGCAGATCCAAACCTTACACTGCTAGTGCTGTTTTTTTCAGAACATACTTCATTAACACACTGAGCCACTGAGAATTGTATTTTTTTATTATTTTGAGTAAAAGCTGGAAATAGATAAGTCCTATTTCACATCTTCTCAGTTATATTCTCTTTTGCAGTATTATCATCACCACTATTATTACAAAATGTGTGATTTTGACAATCCACTTGCCTGGGTATTTGTAAATACACCTAACAATATTATAATGGGAGGTATCATGTCTGACTTTGATCACTTACCAAGACCAAAAGTGACAAAGTCAGAAGTCTTAGTTTGCCAGGAATGTGAGTATGTTTAATACCAGCAGCTTTATACATGGCCTTGAGGCCCCTGGTGAATTGACATTGTTTCATCTTCCACTAAGACTGGATCCAGTGGACTGCGAGAAGGAAATCACTAGACTGATTCAACAGGCAGGAAAGTGGTTTCAGCAAAATGATGTGGAGCGCAAATAGGGTACAGTGAGACACATTAGGACACTGTTGGCCATCCACTGCATCCCAACCCATCTCCAGTCATCTGGACTATATCCTGCCACTGGATCAAGATAGGCTGGGAGAAGAGAGTGAGACTGATAATCTGCGCAAGTCTCCCTCACTATAATCCAATTCACGCGCAAGTCAAGACATCACCCCAGCAAGTCCTGTGGCGACTGGTGAATGACAAAGCAGCAGGTGTGGATACACAGGAAGCTGTAGCCACAACCTCACACACAGGTAGCCCAGGGCAATGGATCAGTATTTACTGGATGTAAGCAGCAATGGAGTTCGGCAGCCTCTGGGTGTCTGAGCAGCCATATTTAGGATCACTCTGCTTACCTCCAGGGTCTGAGGAAAGGGCTAGAAAAGGTGCCCTAAACATAGCCTGCTTCATCCTACCCCTGACCTGCTTGCTGCAGCAGGTGGAAATCCCAACCATGCAGTCAAATCACAAAGAAAAAACATTGGTGACTTCGCTCACCATTGGCACATGGAATATGCGCACACTCATGGATAGCTGCAAAACAGACAGACCTGAGAGATGGACAGTATTCATCGCAAGAGAACTCAGCAGGTACAACATCCAGATAGTAGCCCTCAGTGAGACCAGGTTCACAGATGAAGGCCAGCTGACAGAAGTTAAAGCCAGTTATCCTTTTTTCTGGAGTGGCCACAGCAGTGATGAACATTGTGAAGCAGGAGTGGGTTTCACCATCAGATCTAATCTGATCAGCAAATTAGCCAGTCTCCCAAAAGGATTCAATGACTGACTCATGTGCCTGAGACTGCAGCTTACCATCAAAGGAAAGTGCCACTCCACCATCATCAGTGTATATGCCCCCACTATGACAAATTCAGAGGAAATTAAAGACAAGTTTTATGAAAACTTGGAGTCCCTTATAGCATCTGTGCCCAAGTCGGATAAGCTCGCTATCTTAGGCAACTTCAGTGCCAGAGATGATGCAGACTACCAGACATGGGAGAGTGTCATTGGGAGGAATGGAGTCCGCAAAAGCAAAAGCAGTGGTCATCTACTTCAGAAGACCTGTGCAGCTCATGACCTGTTAATCACAAACACAGTCTTCCACCTACCCATCCATAACAAAGATGTCCTGGATACATCCACGCAGCAAGCACTGGCATCTCATTGATTATGTCATAGTAAGGAGAAGGGACAGGCAGGATGTTAGAGTGACTAAGGCCATGTGTGGCACAGACTGCTGGACAGACCACAGACTCATCCTCTCAAAACTCAACATGCACATTCAGCCTAGGTGGCACCCGCTTTGGAAAAAGACCAATAGGCACCTGAATGTCAGCAAGTTAGAACAGCACTCTGTGCACCAGAACCTCAGTGAGGACCTCAGCAATAAGCCTGATCAACTTAGCTTTGGCACCAACAGTGCAGAAGAGGAATGGACAGCTTTTAGGGATGTGGTCTACAACACTGTTCTCGCTCATTTGAACCTAAACACAAGCAAACACCAGGACTGGTTTGATGGTAATGGTGAAGACATTCAGAATCTGCTGGATAAGAAGTGTGAAGCCTTCAGATCCCTCCATCAGGACACTACATTCATCTCCATGAAAGCAGCCTACATCTCCATCAAAAGCAAGGTGCAAGCAAATCTCAGAGAGATGCAAGACTCCTGGCTTAGCCGAAAGGCAGATGAGATCCAGAAGTATGCTGAAAGCAACAACTCCAAGCATTTCTATGATGCCCTGAAGACCATCTACAGCCCACAGTCTTCTGGAACATCACCACTTCTCAGTGCCAATGGGTCCACCCTGCTCACTGCTGGATAAGAAGTGTGAAGCTGGAAAAGAGAGTGAGACTGATGATCTGTGCAAGTCTCCCTCACTATAATCCAATTTATGCTCAAGTCAAGACATCACCCCAGCAAGTCCTGTGGCGATGGGCAAATGACAAAGCAGCAGTTCTGGATACACTGGAAGCTGTAGCCACAACCTCACACATAGGCAGCCCAGGGCAATGGGTCGGTCTTTACTGGACCAAAGCAGCAGTGGAGTTCGGCAGCCCCCTGGGTGTCTGAGCAGCCATATTTAGGATCACTCTGCTTACCTCCATGGTCTGTGGAAAGGGCTAGAAAAGGTGCCCTAAACATAGCCTGCTTCATCCTACCCCTGACCTGCTTGCCGCAGCAGGTGGAAATCCCAACCATGCAGTCAAATCACAAAGAAAAAAACATTAGTAACTTCGCTCACCATTGGCACATGGAATATGCGCACACTCATGGATAGCTCCAAAATAGACAGACCTGAGAGATGGACAGTACTCATCGCAAGAGAACTCAGCAGGTACAACATCCAGATAGTAGCCCTCAGTGAGACCAGGTTCACAGATGAAGGCCAGCTAACAGAAGTTAAAGCTGGTTATCCTTTTTTCTGGAGTGGCCAAAGCAGTGATGAATGTTGTGAAGCAGGAGTGGGTTTCACCATCAGATCTAATCTGATCAGCAAATTAGCCAGCCTCCCAAAAGGATTCAATGACTGACTCATGTGTCTGAGTCTGCGGCTTACCGTCAAAGGAAAGCGCCACACCACCTTCATCAGTGCATATGCTCCCACCTTGACAAATCCAGAGGAAATTAAAGACAAGTTTTATGAAAACTTGGAGCCCCTTATAGCATCTGTGCCCAAGTCAGATAAGCTCGCCATCTTAGGCAACTTCATTGCTAGAGTTGGTGCAGACTGCCAGACATGGGAGGGTGTCATTCGGAGGAATGGAGTCAGCAAAAGCAACAGTAATGGTCATCTACTTCAGAAGACCTGTGCAGGTCATGACCTGTTAATCACAAACACAGTCTTCCACCTACCCATCCATAACAAAGATGTCCTGGATACATCCACGCAACAAGCACTGGCATCTCATTGATTATGTCATAGTAAGGAGAAGGGACAGGCAGGATGTTAGAGTGACTAAGGCCATGTGTGGCGCAGACTGCTGGATAGACCACAGACTCATTCTCTCAAAACTCAACATGCACATTCAGCCTAGGTGGCACCCGCTTTGGAAAAAGTCCAATAGGTGCCTGAATATCAGCAAGTTAGAACAGCACTCTGTGCACCAGAACCTCAGTGAGGATCCAAACAATAAGTCTGACCAACTCAGCTTTGGCACCAACAGAGCAGAAGAGGAATAGGCAGCTTTTACGGATGTGGTCTACAACACTGTTCTCGCTCCTTTGAACCTAAACACACGCAAACACCAGGACTGGTTTGATGGTAATGGTGAAGACATTCAGAATCTGCTGGATAAGAAGTGTGAAGCCTTCAGATCCCTCCAGCAAGACACTACATTCATCTCCATGAAAGCAGCCTACATCTCCATCAAAAGCAAGGCGCAAGCAAATCTCAGAGATATGCAAGACTCCTGGCTCAACAGAAAGGCAGATGAGATCCAGAAGTATACTGGTAGTAACAACTCCAAGCATTTCTATGATGCCCTGAGGACCATCTACAGGCCACAGTCCTCTGGAACATCATCACTGCTCAGTGCCGATGGGTCCACCCTGCTCACTGACAAGAAAGCCGTCCTGAAAAGATGGGGTGAGCACATCAACAATGTCCTGAATAGACCTTCATCTATCAATACCGAAGCCATTGACTGCATGCAGCAAATTGCCATTAACACCTCCCTGGCAGAACCTCCAAAGGAATCAGAGGTTAAGGAAGCAATTAAGTTTCTCTCCAATAGTAAAGCACCAGGCTCTGACTCCATTACAGCCAAAATCTACAAGACAGGGGGACCAGTCTTTTTACAGAAGCTCACCAAGCTCTTCCAGACCATGTGCAATAGGAAATTATCCCTCAGAAGCGAAAGGTTGCCTCCATCATCTATCTTTAGAAGAGAAAGGGAAACAGGCAGTCTTGTGAAAACCACAGAGGAATCCCTCTCCTGGTTATTGTTGGCAAAATCCTTGCCAGAGTACTATTCAAACACTTCATTCAACACATGGAAGATGGACACCTGCCAAAGAGTCAGTGTGGCTTTAGAGAGTGCCGAGGGACACTGGGAATAATTAAAATAAAACTCGCTGGATACACATGACACATAACTCTTTATTTAGAAAAAAATGTGAGCACTTTCGCAGAGTCCTCTCTGCTTTATCAGGCAAATTATAACAATTAAAACATCATTTAAATAGTGATGCATCATAGTATCAACCAATCAATTCCATGTTAAAATCAATACACAAAATAATAATACTTAAGGTATAAAATATACATATATATATATATATATATATATATATATATATATATATATATATATAAACACATAAAAACACATAGAGGCTGTATAGAATGTGGGGTACATTTCTAAAAATTTCTAGTTACAATGTTAAATGCTATATAAAAAGGCATAAAAAATACTAGATAACTTGAGCATCAGTGCTTCAAGGCCCTGTTTCTAAGAAATGGTTTTAAAGAAACCTCGGAGTTTAGGCCAGGTGGTCTGTCTGCTTGGAACTTAATAATCCATTCTTGTTCCAAAGCTTCAGTATTGTTAGTAATATTTCTACCTCTTTTATTTCTGTAGACAACATGGAGAACCAGGAACTTAAAAGTGTGTGTGTTCCCTTCTTGCATCACATACATTGCTAATGCATTGCTTTATTTTTGGTTTCTAATATCTCTCATATGTTCTAAAATTCTGTCCTTCAATAATTGATTCATTTTACCAATATAATAGGCAGGACACTTCATGCAGAAACTAAGGTATACTATATTTGCAGTGGGACAGTCAACATAGAAGTGTGTATCAATGGAGAAACTTCTGATAAGGTGGATTGTTCATGTGACCCCTGAAATCACGTTATCCCAAATGCAGATTCAAACATTGCACTGCTAGTGCTGTTTTTTTAGAACATACTTCATTAACACATTGAGCCACTGAGAATTGTATTTTTTTTAATTTTTTGAGTAAAAGCTGGCACTAGATAAGTCCTGTTTCACATCTGCTCAGTTATATTCACTTTTGCAGTATTAGCATCACCACTAGTATTGTAAATATGCGATTTTGACAATCCACTTGCCTGGGTATTTGTAAGTGCACCTAACAATATTATAATGGGAGGCATCATGTCTGATTTTGATCACTTACCAAGACCAAAAGCGACAAAGTCAAAAGTCTTAGGAATGTGAGTGTTTAATACCAGCAGCTTTATTCAGGGCCTTGAAGCCCCTGGTGAATTGACTTTGTTTCATCTTCCACTGAATTATGCTGTTCAGTACTTTACACAGTAAATGTATTAAATATTACAGCCTAGTTCTGAAAAATACATGCTAATTCTACAAATATTCATAGATTACACCTAACACTAGAACTCTGCTGTTACTTCAGGACCCTCTCTTCACAACATGTCACCATTCCACATGTAAATATGACTTTCATAAATCAAAAAAATATGGAACCAAGTGCAAGATAGCCTGTCTAGCACAAATCAATATTCAGAAATCAACAATCTTAAAATTTCTGGCACACTGTTGACCAACTACTTAACATGGGTCAGATTTCCACCATTTAACTTCCCAGCTTCAATGATGATGTCATCAATACACACTTTAGCTGGCATTCTCATAACTTGAATAAGATAATCTCTATCCTGTAGAACGAAATTATCAAACAAAGCTTTTGAAACACCCATTACTGTAGACATATTGATTTAGTAAAAGCTACATAAAGAGGTTTTGCACTGAATATGGAAAAATGCAGAAAGACAGCAAGATTTATTCCGAAAAGTGAAACATGCAGATATAGCATCGGGTTCAGAACGTGAAATTAAATATTCAATTATTAATGTTGCCAAAGGAAAAACAACTTCAAAAAGATCAACACACGGCAGGTTCAGGTTAAGGCACTTTAATCTTGCAGCAAGGAGACAAAAACATGCTAATACAGAGTTTGCCTAACTAGAATCAGGAAGTGAAGCTATTCTTATACATTTCTTACAAGACATTGCCTACTAAGCTGACGTAATAAATCACAAGTTCTTTCAATATTATTTCATAGCAGCTGTTTGTCCATGATTTTCTGCTGGCATATCAAGTTTACAAAAAAACTTCCTAAGAAAAACAACGTGGCCTTGATGACCACCGAGTTGGGATTTGTAAAGCGATCAGGGAGAGGAGGTTAGAGAAGATTATTGCAGAGCCTCCACCTTTTTTATTTAATCGGTCACTTCTGAGGATTTGGAAACCAGGAGGTAAGATTTCAGAGTCGGCGATGTGGGGTTTTAGCCAGATTTCAGAGATGACTAAGATGTCAGGTTGGTTGTGGCAAGTCCAAGCTTGTAGTTGGTGTAATTTGTTATTTAGGCTCTGAGCATTGATAGTGAAGAACTTAAGGGGTTAGGAGAGGAAGTGGTAGAAGTGGGAGGGGGACTATGATTGTTTCCAGTGGGAGAAAAAGGGGTTGGGGGGAGTTGTTAGTAGTGAGGCAGGGGCCAGGGTTGGGGTGAATATCGCCAGATAAGACTAGGTCATTATTGGAAGTAACTCTTAGTCTTTTGGGTTTATGAAGTAAGAAGCTGTTAGGGGGTGGGAGGAGTCTAAGAGTGAATGTTTTTGGTATGGTGAAGTGTTTGGAATGGAAAAGGTACAGTGTTTTGGGAGGAATAAGAGTGGAAGATATGTTGTTGTAGTGGGTAGATAGAGATGGTTGTAGGTGAGTACAAGGGTTGGTTTGTGTAGGAGGTAGGGGGAAGGGCATTTTGTGAGAGTAGGAAGTAGCATAATAAAGAAGAATGAGTAGTATAAGAAGTGAGGCTGGGACATAGACAGTATGAAGGATTTTGGATGGCATGTTCAGCAAGGGGAAGTTGAAGAGATAGAAGTTGTGTAGTTGTGCAGGCAAAATGGGTGGGGGGCTTAGGAAAAGGATGGGGTTGGAAGTATTTGCAGGGGAGAGAAAGGAAATATATGTGATGAGAAGAGAATGTAATGGAGTGGGCTGAGAAACGGTGGGAGGGGTAGTAAGTAGAAGGATTATGATAGGTTAATTGGTAAGGTGAGGTATAGTGGGGTGGGGAGTAAGAGTGGGAGGGTAATGAGGGAAGGACTCTGATTAGTTAATTGGTATATGTGGGAGGGCTTATGAGAGGTATAAAGGTAGAGGTGTTGGGGGCGGGTGGGAAATGGGGGCAGGGTAGGGGAGCAGAGTGAGCCCGCAGGGTGAACGGAGCGGGAAGAGCCAAAGGAAGGAGAAATGTGAGGAAAAACAATCAGTAGAGTGCGAGAGCCAGAAGGTAAGTTTGCAGAGATATAGTTTAAGTTTGAAGACTGACAGTGAAATGGAGTTGAATGGAGATATGTACTAAAATGACAGTATAGAAGGGTCAGAGGCTTTGAGCTTAGAGGAGATGGGAATATGTGGAGTGGAGGAAGAGGATAGGTAGTCCTGGGAGAATAAAGAGGGAGAGAGCAGTGGGAGAGATATCTAGGAAACACTGAAGAATGAAAATAAGGTACCAAGTGGGAAAAAAGTAGTAGAGACAGCAGGAAGGTAAAGGAGCGCCACCTAGTGGGCAGTTTAGATGAGTGTAACAGAGATACCTATGGGGAATATCAGTTAGGGGATGGAAGGGGATTATCAGACTCAGCGAAGAGTAAAATAAAATATGGGAGGGAGAGTAGGGTCAATTTAAATAGATAAGGAAAGGGGAAGAGTTGGCTGCTGGCTGGCCTGGCAAGAGAGCGCACTGCAACCTACTAAAAAGTATGTACAACCTTTACAGATTACAAGATGGATAAGCAGTATGCATACTTTCTCTGAAATGTCCTGGTAGGGAGCAGATGGGATTTTAGGTTGATTTAATGCCCCTTGTATATGGGTTCTCAGCATGGACTTCCATTAGGGTGCATTCAGGAGGAGAAGGAGGATAGGCAGGAACACAAGCTGGAACATGCAAGGGAGAGAAGAAAAATGTAATGAAGCAGGCAGTACAGGTGTCAAGAGCTGAGAAGCAGACAGGCATAACAAACACAGTTAATCTGAGAAAGTGATAAAATGGACAAAGCAATTTAGATAAATTAAGATAACCTCTATCAAGTACCAAATATCATAAACAAAGCTTAGAATATGTAGAAAATGTAAATAAAAACAAAATTCTAATGTACAATGTAGCTTTGGAAAACAGTCAAAGACCAATTAGCTGATAAAAGCTAAGCAAACAGGGACAAATTGCACTGCAAATGTATTCTAACATGTGTTCATGAAAATGTTTCAAACAGCAGGAGTTGGTACTCCGTATGAGTACTGCTATTGTGGTTAGAGCTATTACTGCAAACAGTGCACACACTCAGATTAATCGACCTGGTCAGATAACTAAGTATTTAAACCCAATATGTACACAGTATATCTGGATTCAGGCAAGTAGCGTTTGTAAAATACAATCAGAGCAGTTCCAGAAAAAAATATTCAAATTACTACTAGCCCAGGTTTTGTTAATCGCCTAGAGCAAGCCCCACAAAAACATTTAGAATAAGTATAGATGTTACATATTTAAGGCAGCTTGCACAGTTCCAATAGAGCGATTAAACTTTTAAGTATGAATTACAACTAGCCCAATATTTATCGCATAGAGCAAGTCCCACAAAAAATTAAAGCAGGTATAGAAGTTACATATTACTAGCAGCTTGCATAGTTTCAATAAGGCGATTTAAAAAGGGCTCGCACAACAGTTACAGAAAAAGCGTGCTAGTCATAAAATGAACACATTAAATTAAAATAGCTCTGGTAGCCGAGTGAGAGCTTGCATACATCAAGATATACACAGGGAGAGAGAAATACCTGAATGAAAATATGGTTGCAAGTTTAATAAGTGAGCTAGTGTAAAAAAAAAATGGTTGCAAATTGTATATGTGAGCTGGTATAGCCTCAGTCGAGCGGCATACAGAAAGAGTACAAACACCTAACAACAGAACGCTGGATCCACATGCAGAGCGCTATGTTAAAATAAGCGTTTGCAGTTGGAGAGCAAATTACACACAAATACAACATTCAGAGAGACAAAGCAAGCATAAACATAATTTATAATGTCAGTATAACATTAGAGACCTCAGAGCACGTACTTACTGTAGGAAACTGCAAACGCTAGAGTCAGGGATGCACAGCAGCCAGGGGCAGGAGTATAGAATAAAGGTGGCGCCTCCTTGGATGTGGTAACTTTATGGAGTGGTACAGGAAGTTAGGCAGAAATGGGGGGAAGTGAGTAGACTGAGGGGTGGGATATGCAGACAGAGCCGAACAGACCTGAAGCAGTGAGATAAACTGCTGCAGGTGGGACCATTCAGTTTGGAAAGGAGGCAGGGAATGGGAGACAGGAAGGGAGAGTAGAAAACGGAAATTGTAGGATTAGATCAGGAATAGTAAGTCCACAGGGGGGTAGGACCATGTGTAGCATAGAAATAGATAAGAATTGTGAGTGGAGGGCCAAAGGAAGGAGACATGTGAGGAAAAACAATCAGTAGAGTGCGAGAGCCAGAAGGTAAATTTGTAGAGATATAGTTTAAGTTCGAAGACTGACAGTGAAATGGAGTTGAATGGAGATATGTACTAAAATGACAGTATAGAAGGGTCAGAGGCTTTGAGCTTAGAGGAGATGGGAATATGTGGAGTGGAGGAAGAGAATAGGTAGTCCTGGGAGAATAAAGAGGGAGAGAGCAGTGGGAGAGATATCTAGGTAACACTGAAGAATGAAAATAAGGTACCAAGTGGGAAAAAAGTAGTAGAGACAGCACGAAGGTAAAGGAGCGCCACCTAGTGGGCAGTTTAGATGAGTGTAACAGAAATACCTACAGGGAATATCAGTTAGGGGATGGAAGGGGATTATCAGACTCAGCGAAGGGTAAAATAAAATATGGGAGGGAGAGTAGGGACAATTTAAATAGATAAGGAAAGGGGAAGAGTTGGCTGCTGGCTGGCCTGGCAAGAGAGTGCACTGCAACCTACTAAAAAGTATGTACTACCTTTACAAATTACAAGATGGATAAGCAGTATGCATACTTTCTCTGAAATGCCCTGGTAGGGAGCAGATGGGATTTTAGGTTGATTTGATGCCCCTTGTATATGGGTTCTCAGCATGGACTTCTGTTAGGGTGCATTCATGAGGAGAAGGAGGATAGGCAGGAACACAAGTTTCTCTGAAATGTCCTGGTAGGGAGCAGATGGGATTTTAGGTTGATTTAATGTCCCTTGTATATGGGTTTTCAGCATGGACTTCCGTTAGGGTGCATTCAGGAGGAGAAGGAGGATAGGCAGGAACACAAGTGTAGGAAACCGCAAACGCTAGAGTCAGGGATGCACAGCAGCCAGGGGCAGGAGTATAGAAATCCATACAGATAGTATGGAATGGGTACGGTGGGGCAGGGAAACTCCCTTGTTTAGGCTTCAACGCCCCTTGTGCATGATGCTTGTTACAAACATGGCATGCTGCACAAAAACTTTTTGTGTAGTTTGTAAATCCATATGCTGTGAACACTCGGTTCACTAACTGTACCATCCTCCCTGTTGAGACATGGCACTGCCATATTCAAGTAGTGACTGTAATCTACTTGTACGATGGTCTACCATGTGCTTTGCAAAAAAGCTGCTTATGGGCAAAATACTGCCTTTCAAAAATGCATTCTTTAGCTGCTGCTCATACGGGGAATCATGTGTTTGGTCTTCAGGTACCTGCATTCCACAATGGTTATTAAAACATTCTAATAATCTAGCATAATATCTGTCAACAGTTTCACCTTCCTGTTGGATGCATTGATTAATGCAAGTCCAGTCTGCCCTAGGCTTCCATTTCTCAGAGATTTGGTCTGTTAGACCTTTCACTGTGTTATCCAGTTCTGCGTTGATATATGGGAGTGGCTTGTGTTCTGCATCACGGGGATTCCAGTTGCCACTGATCATGTGCCAATCTGGACCTATGATTTGTCTAACTACCTTTCCTACTTCTTCTCCATTTAAATGATAACTTAACCTCATGCCCTGTAAGTCTTCTAAGAATTTTCTAAAATTAACTTTTGGATGGGGAATTCCCTCTGTGGCTTTCCAGATGTCTTCCGGTGTCCGCGGTCTATATACTAGGAGAGTCGGGTCCTGCCCTGCCTGTCCTGCATGAGGATTTGGTACTTCTATGAGTGGACATATCTCTTCTTCACTCATAGCTCATGAATTTTTGTTCATTTGATATAACTCAGTATCCCCTCTTAAGTTACATGTTCGAGACCTAGTCTCGATGGGATCTCTGACATACGGTCTTGGCTTTGCGGTGAGAGCCGGGTATAGCGGAGGTGGACCAGCTTGTCCATTCGCTTCATAATCTGGTATGGGAAGTGGAGGGGGCGGAGGGGCTGATGCTATTACCAAATTATTGTCTTCTTTATCTAGAAACATAGCTTTTGAATTATTACTTTTTTGTTCCCTACGGTTTGCTTCCTCAATCCACCTGTGTGCCTGAGGAATGCCTAATTGACGTTGCTTTTTTACCTGACCTTTTGCATCGGTTTTAAGCTGTTTGACAAGTTTAATAAGTGAGGATTTTTCTAATTTGCCATCAAATTCATATTTATTAACCCATTTTGTATAGTACCTAACATTGTCGGCACACTGTAATTGCATATATTTTGCATCTTCAGTTAACGGTGGATATTGGGAACTTTTTGTGCACTTATTACCCATATTGTTCTGACTGTTAAAAATGTTACGTAACCCTTCTTATTTTCACGTGGTACCATGATTTTTCTTTTTCACAGTTTATCTAGAATAACTGTCTTACCTATTCTGTTTCCCTGATCTATGACAAGACTGCAATCTTCCTGTCCCTGACTTGTATAAAACAAATCTCCTGACAGATGTTACAAATGAAGTCCCTGATCTAAAACAGGAAAAAGGTAAATCTCACCTTACCTGAGCCTCCGTGATTGATTGCCTAGTTTGATGGAAAACTGTTAACTCATCCTCCAGTCGCAGATCAGAAAAGTGGCTGGCCTCTTTTGAACGACAATTCAGTCGGAGGTCTTTCAGAGCAAAAGAGCCGATGTGGTCTCTTCCCCGTATGGTTTCATGCCACCTGGCCCATCTGACCTGAGGCGAAGTGAGAATTTCCGGTCCGAAGGACCAATCTGTGAAAGGAAAAACAACTTCAAAAAGATCAACACATGGCAGGTTCAGGTTAAGGCACTTTAGTCTTGCAGCAAGGAGACAAAAACGTGCTAATACAGAGTTTGTCTAACTAGAATCAGGAAGTGAAGCTATTCTTATACATTTCTTACAAGACATTGCCTACTAAGTTGACGTAATAAATCACAAGTTCTTTCAATATTATTTCATAGCAGCTGTTTGTCCATGATTTTCTGCTGGCATATCAAGTTTACAAAAAAACTCCCTAAGAAAAACAACGTGGCCTTGATGACCACCGGTCAGATACAACTTCTCACTATGCAATGTTACCATTCAAGGTACTATGGCTAATTCGAGCACAAAGCAAGTACAGATTATAATTCATTTCTTCAAGCAGTCTTTGTTCAACTGTATCTATTTTTTCTGCAGCTGTGCATGTTCTCATAACATGAACAGAGCTGATTGTTCAAGTTCAATAACATTATAGAAAACAGTATTGCTGTATTCATTATTTTCCTGACCTAGCAGATAATCACCTACTTCTCAGTAAATTTCCAAAAGGCATAAACATGAATTTTGCTGTGCTAGCAAATACTAGGTCAGAGAGCATCTTGCAGTTTCAGAAAGCATACTGCAGTTTGAAAAGCATCTGTAGTTTCATACAAAACTAAGCTGTACATAAAATAGAATGAAATGTGTTAACCCTTTTAGCTTCTAATAAGCACTAAACATATACGTTAATACATATTTTTCTAACAAATGTAAACAGGAACATGGAGAAAAAGAACAAAGTGCAAATTAACAAATCAATTTTCTGTGGGTACTGCCTCTTTCAAAATGTTCAGTCATTACTTGACAAAGCACTAAAACACTCCAGAATTAATATCTTCATGGGCATTATCCTCTTCCACTTCATTTTTGTTTTCATACTCATCACAATTTCAATGTTTATTGCTTTGAAAATCAACAGCTAGGGTGAGACTGATCCTTCACATTTTCTTGGCATCGTTATTGGTTTTAAAGAAAACTGAATGACTGACTTATTTGCACATAACTCTGTAAATTGTCAGAAAAGAATAGCAGATTTCCAATTTAAACCGTGTGTTTTTTTCTGTTTCCATGAATCTACAGCTCCTGTGATTATAAAGAGAAACAGTTTTAGTCTGGCTACCATCTGAAATCCTATTCTCATATTAAGCAATAATTTATGTTATCATATGTGTTTACAGAATTCCATAGTAATTATATTTCTTTTTTTCACAGCCTGTTTAATTTATACTTGTTGAAATACCTACATGTGACTATTTCATTACCATAGCATCTATTCTGTATTTTAATTTTATGACATGATTTCACAACTAGAATGAAACATGTCATTAAAGAAAGGAAACACAAATGTATTCATTTCTATAAAGAAATTCTTATAAATTTTTTTGGAATCACAAACCCCCTCCACACATGTTTTTAGGCATTAAATTAAATGACAAATACATATATTATCTTCTGATGTACTTAATAACACTATTAAATGATTTTGAAGAGAACTGGTTTAGATTTCTAAAACCTTTTACAGAAATGTGTGGAGAGATCATTGCACAATGTGCTAATTGTTAAGGCATTTACCATGGTTTAGCCTTTTAGATGAGTATAGTTGACTCTAGGTAGCAATGCTGAGAAACAGAAATGTTGTTTTAAATAAAAATAATTCAGGTTCAATTTGGCCAATTTACTTTTATTGTTTTTCCTAATATGTCATGAAAGAGAAGTGTTATATTTAAAATATTCACACATTAGTTGGATTAAATGCCTTCGTCAATTAGTAATTCATGAATGTCCTTTTTTATTCAAGTAGATTTCCAATTTTTCTTTGTCTACAAATTTTCCATTTTTCTCAGTAAGTTCTCCCTGTTCCGTTCTTCTGTGATTATTATAATCTGTTTCTTTATCTCTTCATCCCAGGAGTTTGTCACTGTTTTTTTTTTTAGTATGGACATTTAACAATAACTGCAAAAAGAAAAAAAGTCAAAGAAATCTTCCCAGAATGATTTACAGCTAGTTTACTGAATCATTTATTCAGTCTGTGTAGATGGACGCACTTTCATATGTAAGTACACTTGCTAATTTTAATAGGATATATGTAAATTAAGAATCATTACTCAGTTGCAAGTTTTGGATTACTAATATTTATTTAACATTTGTTTACCAGGAAAGTCCGACTTGGAACAAAGCTAATTTTCAGCAGAGGTGCAGGGAGAAATGCTCGAGACACATGTCTTTGTAATGTGGGAGGAAACAAGAGCACCCAGAGGAAACCCACATGAACGCAGGGAGGACATGCAAACTCTGCACAAAAGGTACTCCTGCAGAGAGTCGAACTGGAGAACCTGTTCTTAGCAGGTGACAATGCTACCTCTGCACCACTGCTTTGTCCAGTATATAATATGTTATACATATTATTATAATTTTAAATAATAATGTAATTATAATAATAATAATTATATATATATATATATATATATATATATATATATATATATATATATATATATATATATAGGTTCATAGGTGTGTACTAGGTTAATTGCCCTGGAGTCTTTACAAGCCAAGCCCATAGAAGTGCCCTGGCATCATGCCGTCTGACATTATTTCCCAGTGCCTCTATCAAGTAGAACCACTAGAGTGATTCCCAGGGTGAACTTTCTATTACCCATCCACTCATCAAGATTTCTCTTGAAGAGGGACAGTGAAGTGCTCTGCTTGACATGTATGAAAAGTCTATTTTAGAGCATGGGCAGTCTCTGGGTGAGGAACCTGTTCCTCCACCATGTTTTGCTGATTGTGGTAATGAGGTTGAGGTCTCTGGAATGTGTGGTGCGGAGGGATTGGGATTTCTTTAGATGTAGCATTTCTAACAGAGCTGTGTCAGACATGGCTTTGTAAGTCAAGCAGAGATCGCATCTAAGTAGTAGATATGAGACAGAGAATAGCTGGAGTCTTTTGAGTCTGCCCATGTAGGACATGTATTTAACATGTAGGATCCTCTTCATGAGGTACTTCTGTGGCCTCTCCAGCTGTTGCGGGTATCTAGTGAGGTACATGCCAAATGGGGAATTATACATGATGACTGGTCTAATGAGGAAGAGTAGAGAGAGAGATGATGACCTTTCTTTCTGGATGCAAAACCCTTGGTAATGAGATGTGCCACATAGAAGAACTTTCTGATAGCAGTAGCAATGTGGTGGTCAAAGGAGAGGTTGCTGTCAACCTGCATCCCCAGATCTCTTATAACACCTTCAGTGTTCAGTGGGCTCCCATCGATGTGGAAATTAATGGGAACTGAGTTTTTACCAAAGTGGATGATGATGCATTTTTTGGCATTAAGCTTAAGGCCATGGTTTCAACACCAGTCATTGGTCTCAGTGAGGCCTTTATGTAGGATGTCTGCATCACTTGGGGAGTTAATAATGGCTCCCAGTTTGCAGTTTTCTGTGAACTTGGTAGCCAGAGTCCCTTTGTGTTGGCCTGGACTTCTGAAAAGTAGATGCAAAACAGGAGAGGATCCAAAACCGATCCCTGTGGAACTCCACTTGTGACTGTTAGGCAGTCTGAATTGGAGTCAGCTACTTTCACACTGTGTGTTCTATCTGAGAGCCAGTTTGCAACCCACCTAGAGATATAGGAACTGATACCTAGTTTGGTGAGTTTATCAATAATTCCTGAGTGAGAAAATGTATCAAAGGCCTTGGCCAGATCGAGGTAGGCTGTATGCACTGCCTTACCTTCATCCACAGCCCTGGTGACTGACTCAAAGAAGTCAAGCAGGTCAAGCAGGCATGATCTCCCTTTCACAAACCCAAATTGTGTGGGGTCTAGAGTTTGGAGATTTCCTATATCTTTGTTAATCAGGTCTATGATGATGTGCTCCATAGATTTACATATCAGACTTGTCAGGCTAATGGGGCGATAATTCCCAGGGTCTGTAGTCGCTCCCCCATTATGGAGATATATATATATATATATAGATAGATATATAAATGTAGATATATAATTATATATAATATAATTATAATATAATAACATGATAATATATTATTATTATTATTATTATTATTATTATTAATAATAGATATATAATTATCTATTATATATATTATATTATATATCATTATAATTATAATAATAATAATATAATAAAATAATACTTGAAACTCATTGTAATATGTCACTGATATATATATATATATATATATATATATATATATATATATATATATAATATATATATATATATATATATATATATATATATATATATATATATATATATATATATTTATATCTGTGTGTGTATATATATAGTTATAGACAGACAGAGAGATTGTTAGATAGATAGATACACAGAGAGACAGACATATATCAACTATGAAATAAATTCATCACAGAGTAATAGGAATAACAGGAGTATTCCAAGGTACCAAGACCTCCCCTTAGCTTTCTACAAAATGTTTTTGATGATTAAGGTCATTGCTGCCACTGAAGAATGGGCACATCCATCCTCAGAGGAAATGTTAGCTATTGTTGTCTCAGTGTGTTTATGGAAATACGTTTATTGCAATCATCACTGATGTGTTAAGCTGAGATTATTCCCATTTCTAGTATCCCTAAAATAGGCTGCCCACAAAGAATGGGAAGATGGAGTACTTATTTATGAGGCTAAACTAAAAAGATCCAGGGCTACAAAATACAGGAAGTACAGTTAGATTCAGAAGTATGTCTGTGCAAGTTCAAGTAAGAAGAGTAGAGTAATACCTAAAAAGGGATTGCTAGTTACCAGCACATGAAATAATTAGATGTGGAGTTAGGTTTTCAGCTTAATGTTAGTGCCTCATGAAGGTAATATCTACACCCTTAAATAATCATTACATAATGAAAATATGTGCTGATTCTCATTTGCTGATCTTTTGACAGCTCTGCAGTTTACATTGTTTTTTATGCTAAGCCACATTCCCAGAGGTACTAGCGGCTGTAGACTGTATCCTCATTGAATTAATGGCCCCACTTTATGAACAGTGTAGATCAGTGTGTGTGATATACCTTTAAGAAGCTTTCCAGTGAGTCGGCACATACATATAAGTACTGAGCACGTGCAAACAAAAGTGCCATTTTGAGTGAGCAGCCAGAGTGAGAGCATGCAAGTATGTAGTCAATCAGTTAATTAATGTTCCTGGCATCCATCCTGATGTATTTGTGTACAATAAACTACTTCAACGAACACCCAAGCCTCAACGTCTTCTTAATGCACATAAGAAGAGTGACATGGTGTCACAATGGGATCCATAGTTACAGCAGTTAAAGTTGGAGGAATATAAAGGAGTGGATCATCCCTATGGTCAAACAACTCACAAAACAGTTCAGAAACAAATTCCAGGTACTAAAGTGATTTCTTTCATTACAAATATAAAACAAAGCACTCAGAATACTCAAAATTAATTTCTCATTAAACAAAATGTCTGAAACTGCAACATATTGATAAAAATATTTGAAATAGTTATGAAAATGTTTGAAACAGTATCCAAATCACATAAAATGTACAAAAAAGGGAAAACAACTGTATTTTTTCACTATTTGCTACTTTTTTGTATTAACAAAAGCTATTCAAAATATCTGAATTGTGCAAAGTGTTTGCAAGTGTGTGCAGTATTACAGTGCAGTTATTTCACAAAGTAAAGTTGTTTCAAAGAGTAGTTTGCAAAGTACAGTTATTTCCAGGCATATTTCACAAGTACAGTATTTCAAAGAGCTTATTGTGCATTTGATTATTATTACAAGAACTTGGTGTCTGTGAATGTTCATACATAGCTACAAGGGCCATTTTCCATGGTGTGTTATTATAATCTGTGGGCATGGCAGAAGTTTTCACAGACTCGCACTGCTTGTGTCTGATAGCAATATTGAAAAAAATTGGAGATTGAGCAGGAATACA
This sequence comes from Protopterus annectens, assembly GCF_019279795.1. Lineage (NCBI taxonomy): Eukaryota > Metazoa > Chordata > Ceratodontiformes > Protopteridae > Protopterus > Protopterus annectens. Next base: position 794,491,191 of record NC_056732.1, on the reverse strand, counting down.
ATATTTTCATACAGGCTGCTTTTTCTGACAAAGGCACATGTACAATGGCATTTATTTTGCTTAATGTAGCTGGTGCAGAGGCCATTGAAAGAGATCATTCATTTGTATATGCACCTGCTGTGTTTGGAGGGGAGGGAGAAAACCATCATATTGTGGTACCAGCTGAAACAAGGGAAGACCCCAAATGCTTAAAACATAAATTTAGGGAAATGTGTAACCTCCAAATAAATATTACAATGGAAAGGCACTTATTTTATATAATGGATCAAAAGCCTGGTGAAACTTTTGCAGCCTATATAAGTGACTTGAGAAACAAGGCTAAAACATGCAGATTGGGTGATTTGAGAGATGAGCTGATAATAGACAGGCTTGTGTGTGGTATTAATAATGACACAATGAAAAAGATTTTGCTTTGAGACAGTGGTTTAATGTTAAATAAGGCCATTGAGATTCATGCAAGCTTACAGAAAAGCACACAAGTATGCTTACAGATGAGAATAGCTGCAGAAGGCACAGTGACAAAGCACATGTTAATAGTATGCACCACGTGGTTAAAAGAAAATGGGCCCAAGCACATGGCAGCTACTGCAGGCCCTGTAACAGTCCCTGGGATTCCCCGAGTCTTTCCAGCAAATTCCAGAGTATGCTCAGTGAAGCATAAGGGTGAGTCAGCAAAGTCAAAACATGTGCCCCCACCTAGCTTCATAGTCAGCTGTCATAAGTGTGGTGAAAATCATGAGCCCAAAAGAGAAAAGTACTTGGCTTTTGGTCAGCAGTCTCATTCTTGCAATAAGTGGAATCATTTCAAAAGATTTTGTAAATCAAATAAGGCACATTATTTTATTAAAAGATTGCATTCCAAGAGGCAAGTTTATCAGTTAAAAAGCTGCAACCCTACTTTTCATGTTGATAGTGTGTCTGTGCTTGTGAAACAGTCAATGCAGTAGATTTGTGGGCAAAGACTAAGATCTTTTGTACTGTTTGGATTAATGGAAGTCCCATAGAGCTCAAAGTAGATATTGGCTCAAAGTGCAATGTTATGTCAGCAGAAACATTTGCTAGAGTAAAAGCTGCAGAACAGCTTGATTTGACAAAGTGTGCAAAGCTTGTTGCTTATGGTGGTGAAGAGATTCAAACCAAAGGCTCAGTAGTGCTTTCATGTTACTCTGCTGGGAACAGCTATAAGTTGCAATTTTACGTAGTCAAGAGACATGTGCAGTCATTATTAGGCCTCAGAGACAGTTTGAAAATGGGAATGCTTTCACTTAATAAAGAAGTCCACCATGTAAGCCTGCATTCCAACAGCTCAAATTATGCCCAAACTATTTTTTCTGAGTATGCTGATATTTTTCCAGACAAATTAGGCAAACTACCAGTTGTGTACTCTATGATGTTAGACCCAGAGGTCAACCCAGTTGTCAGACCAGCATGGAAAGTTCCAGTAGCTATGCAGAACAGAGTCAAAGCCGAGCTAGACAGAATGGTGCAGCCAGGAGTAATTTGTCCAGCAGAAGAACCTACTGAATGGATATCCTCCATAACAATAGCTCATAAGAAAAGCTCAGATGAGTATATACTTGGGCCATCATCTATAGAAATGCTGAGGCCTATCCATCTCCTCCCTGACATTTAGCACGCACTGCAATGCACTGCACTGTGGAACTCTGAGGAAGTAGTACTGCCTTTGAGCAAGATCAGAAACTTCTCTGTATCTGTATGTGTTGCTAGAGTAGATAGCCCACCACCTGTAGCCCCCTGCTACCCAGCTACCAAGCCAAGGCCTCTTCTCTGTCAGTGGCATCATGTAGCTTACTAATGGCTCTGACAGACTATGTCATATTTTGCAGCCCTTGTCACTCATCTCATGTCACTCCCTGGACTACATGAAAAGAGACATGGAAGAGCTCTCGGATCATGTGGCCCAGGCAGGTATGACCCTAGCCCTGAGTAGCATCCTGCCTTCGCCCAGAATGATACCACAATATAAGGATAAAATGATTGACTTCAACAATTGGCTAAGATTATGGTGTCATTCAAAGGGGATCCAGTATCTGTCTGCCTGGGATGACATGATTGACAGACCACGATGCTTTGCCAGAGATGGTCTGCACCTGTCGCCCCTGGGATTCAGGTTACTGGCTAAGGCTCTTGCCACCCCTATAGTGCCTTTTTTAGGCAAACTTCAAAGGACAAAACCACCACCGTAACAGGTAAAAGCATGCAAAATCTGAAGGTAATGCTACTCAATGCTAGAAGTCTAAACCTCAAAATGCACTCTCTCGAGGCACTCCTAAAAATGGAGAACATCGATATCTGTGCTGAGACCTGGTTCAAGGCTCCAGAGAGCACCCCTGCAATACCAGGCTACAACTCTTACCACACTTTTCGGCCACCAAACCAGGACCGAAACACTAAAGGTGGAGGAGTGTCAATATTCACCAAGGATATTCACACCACCAGGCTAGTTGGCCAACACAATGTGTCTGAAATTCTCCAAGTGCAACTAACACTAGGTAAGACTGCAATCCAAATTGTAGCTTGCTACAGATCCCCCACCATACCCCAAGATTCTCACTACACCTTTCTAAACATACTGGAAAATATTAAGATAGAACCGAACACCCTAATACTGGGTGATTTTAACTACCCTGCCATTAACTGGGAAAACTACTCATGTCCCAACACCTTTGCGCAACGGTTCTTGGAATTCATAAATTCCAATGCCCTGGATCAACTAATCCATAGTCCCACCAGGGGCTCCAATATCCTAGACCTGGTCATTACCAACATGGGAAATCAATGCTCCATACCTATGGTCACCCCCTCGTTAGTCAGGTCTGACCATAAGCTAATCACCCTTAACATCCACAACCCACCCCCACCCCCAGTAAAGAAACCACCATAAAAAACTTCTCCAAAGCCAATTTCATGCTACTCAAGTCAGAAGTGACAAACTTCATAACACCCATGCAGACGGGAACTGAAAGTTCAACTGCTGAATCCTACACTAAGGCATTGTACGAGCATATCCACTCATGCATGAATCGTGCCATCCCAAATAGAACCAAAATGCTCTCATCCAAAAAAAGGAAGCCAATCTGGTGGTCCCCTGCCATAAACAAACTTTACAACAAAAGGAAGAAACTTTTGCAGAAAAGAGGAAAATCCCAGGATGCAAAAAACTCCCTTACTAGCCTCAGAAAGAAACTGAGATGCCTCATAAAATCCTCCAAAGCTAGTTACGAAAATAAAATTGCCAAAGATTCCAAAGACAACCACAAAGCATTCTATAACTATGTCAAGAATCTAAATGGCAATGCTCAGATCTGCTCTGAGCTAAAACAGAATGGCATTAAATATACTGATCCAAAGGATATTGCCAATATCCTGGCAGATCGATTCAGTGCCAACTTCACCCCCCTCTCTCCCCCTAAATGTCCCATCTCAATACCGGAAGATTGCCAAATTCCAGTAATAACGGCCACACAGGTACAAAACGCACTCTCTAAAGCCAAGAATACAGCATCCATGGGACCAGATGACATCCCGGGCTGTGTACTACATGAACTACAATATGAACTGGCACCTCACCTAAGTGTCTTGTTTAATCATAGCCTCACCTCAGGTTTCGTGCCCACTGAGTGGCACAGAGCTACAGTTATCCCAATCCACAAGGGGGGATCCACCTTGGATCCCGGAAACTACCGTCCCATCAGTCTGACAAGCCTTATCTGCAAGGCCATGGAGCATATTATCATGGAACTTATAAACAAAGACATTGGCAACCTTCAAACACTGGACCCCACCCAGTTTGGGTTTGTGAAGGGCCGATCTTGTCTCCTGAACCTGATTGACTTCTTTGAATCAGTCTCCAGAGCCATGGGCAAGGGTAAGGTGGTCCACACAGCCTATCTAGACCTTGTCAAGGCCTTTGACACCATCCTCCACTCTGGAATCATAGATAAACTTACTAAGTTGGGCATTAATCCCTATGTCACCCAATGGGTTGCTAAATGGCTTACTGATAGAACCCACACTGTAAAAGTAGCCGACTCCAAATCCAGCTCCAGACAAGTGACAAGTGGAGTACCTCAGGGTTCAGTCCTGGGGCCGCTCTTGTTTGGCATCTACTTCTCTGAAGTACAGGTCAACACTAAGGGACTCTGGCTAACAAAGTTTGCAGATGACTGCAAACTGGGAGCCATTATTGAATCCCCAAATGATGTGGATACTCTACAAAAGCGCCTTACAGAAACAGATGCTTGGTGCCAGAGGCATGGGCTCAAGCTCAATGCCAAGAAATGTATTGTTATCCCCTTTGGGAAAAAACATGTATCCATGAATTACCATATAGGTGGCAGTACACTAAACACAGAAAGTGTGATAAGAGACTTAGGGACACAGGTGGACAGTGGTCTCACCTTCGATAACCACATCGCCACAACAGTCAGGAAATCCTTCTATGTGGCACACCTCATCACGAAGGGCTTTTCATCCAGAAAAAAGGAGGTCATTGTCCCACTGTACTCATCCCTCATTAGACCCATTATAAAATACAATGCCCCATTTGGTATGTACCTCTCAAGACATCTGCAACAACTGGAAAGGCCTCAGAAATACCTCACTAAAAGAATCACAGGCCTAAAGCAGATGCCCTACTCTGACCGCCTTAAAAAACTCCAGCTATACTCTGTCGCATATCGTCTACTCAGAGGCGATCTCTGCTTAACATACAAGGCCATGTCAAACCCAGAGCTGTTGGACATGCTACACTTAAAGAAATCCCAATCCCTCAGAGCTACACGCTCCAGGGATCTAAACCTTGTCATCACAATAAACAAAACATGCTGGAGGGATAGGTTCCTGACCCAGAGACTCCCCAGACTCTGGAATAGATTGCCCATACATGTCAAGCAGAGTGCCTCTTTGGACCTCTTCAAGAGGAACCTTGACGATTGGATGGGAGAAAGGAAATTCACCCCAGGGATCACGTCAGTCGCCCTGCTAGACAGGGGTCCAGGAAAGTAAATAATGTGGGAAGAAATAGCCAGGGAATTGTTATGGCTAGGCTTGTATAGGCCCTAGGGCTGATAGCCTAGTACCAACCTATGAACCTATGAACCTATTACATCCTGAAGAAACTGTCACCAGACATGGTCATAGAAGGGCTTGCCAGTAGTTTGCAATGCATTGAGCCATTTACCATGGAGACAGCAGGCCTGTAGTCACAGCTTCAGTATACTGAGACTTTTGGATTGATCTGCCCTTAGGTTCTTATGTCGTAGGTATAGCCCTTTTGATATGGAAAACCATGAAATTAGCAGCAATGATCCCACATGGATAGTACTCATCATAAAAGTATGAAAATGCTACTAATAGGCATATAAGTCACAGCCTGACCCAGGACCTGGCAGCAACATAAGTGTATCCACAAAAGGAAACACAAAAATCTTAACCATTTCCTTTTGTACTAGGCATGCACCACAAGCAAAATAATAACAGGTGCACGACTCACAGTTGTTAAGCAGACATCCTACCAAGTAAGACAGTTACAATAAACACACACACACACACACACACACACACACACACACACACACACACACACACACACACACACATACTAAACCATCTCATTAATTTTAGCATACACACATTTGAAGGTAAAAAAGAGTATATTGGTAAATGGCAACCTATAAGTTCATAGGTTCATAGGTAGCTACTAGGCTATTGGCCCTAGGGCCTATAGAAGCCTAGCCAAAAAGGTACCCTGGCTTTCACCACCCAAGAAAATTATTTTCCTGTGCCCCTGTCGAGCAGAGCCACAGAAGTGATCCCCAGGGTGAATTTTCTATCTCCCATCCAGTCATCAAGATTTTTCTTGAAGAGTGCTAATTAAGAGCTTTGTTTGATATAGACAGGTAGTTTGTTCCAGAGCATGGGAAGTCTCTGGGACAGGAATCTATCCCTCCAGCATGTTCTGTTTATTGTTGTGACAAGGTTTAGGTCCCTAGAGCGTGTAGCTCAGAGGGATTGGAATTTCTTTAAGTGGAGCATGTCCAACAGCTCTGGGTTTGACATAGCTTTGTATGTTAGGCAGAGATCGCCTCTGAGTAGGTGATATATGATGGAGTAAAGCTGGAGTGTTTTGAGACAGTCTGCGGAGGGCATCTGTTTGAGGCCAGTAATCCTCTTTGTGAGGTATTTCTGTGGTCTTTCCAGTTGTTGTAGAAGTCTTGTGAGGTACATACCAAAAGGGGCACTGTATTCTATAATGGGTCTAATGAGTGACGAGTAGAGGGGAACAATGACCTATTTTTTCCTGGATGAAAAACCTTTTGTGATGAGGTGTGCCATGTAGAAGGATTTCCTGACTACTGTGGTGATGTGATTATCAAAGGAGAGACTACTGTCCACCTGTGTTCCAAGGTCTCTTATCACTCTTTTGGTGCTAAGTAAACTACCTCCTATGTGGTAGTTCATGGGTACAGAGTTTTTACCAAAAGGGATGATAATGCACTTTTTGGCAGTGAGCTTGAGGCCATGGCTTTGACACCAGGCATCTGTCTTAGTGAGGCCCTTTTGTAGGATGTCCACATCATTAGGAGTTTTGATTATGGCTCCTAGTTTGCAGTCATCTGCGTACTTCATTAGCCAAAGACCTTTTATGTTTGCCTGTACTTCAGAGAAGTAGATACCAAACAGGAGAGGACCCAGGACTGAACCTTGTGGTACTCCACTTGTCACTAGCCTGAAGTCAGATTTGAAGTCTGCTACTTTCACAGCGTGGGTTCTGTCAGTGAGCCAGTTTTCAACCCATCTTGTGACATAGGGATTTATACCTAATGTAGTGAGTTTATCTATAATTCCAGAGTTGGGGATGGTGTTGAAAGCCTTGGCGAGATGTAGATAGGCTGTGTGAGCCACCTTACCTTCATCTACGGTTTTGGTGACCACCTCAAAGAAGTCTATTAGGTTTAGAGACATGATCTGCCTTTTACAAACCCAAACTGGGTGAGGTCCAGAGTTAGGAGATTACCAATGTCATTATTTATAAGTCCCATGATGATACATTCCATAGCCTTGCAGACCAGGCTCATCAGGCTAATGGGGTGGTAGTTCCCGGGGTCCATGGTGGCTTCCCCTTTGTGGAGTGGGATGACCATTGCTGTGCACCATTCAGTAGGCACAAAGCCTGAGTTAAGGCTATGATTGAACATGGCACTTTGGTGGGGTGCCAGTTCGTTCTATAGTTCATGTAGAATGCAGCCTGGGATGTTGTCAGGTCCCATGGATGCTGTGTTCTTGGCTTTGGAGAGTGTGTTTTTTACCTGTGCAGCCATGATTACAGGAACTTTGCATTCTTCCAGTATAGAGATGGGCCCTTTAGGGGGTGAGAGGGGTGTAAAGTTAGCACTGAACCTATCAGCCAGGATGTTGGCAATATCAGTTGGTTCTGTATATTTAGTGCCATTGTGCTGTAACTTAGAGCAGTTTTGAGTGTTGCCATTGAGATTCTTGACATAGCTATAGAATGCTTTGTGGTTGTCTTTAGAATCAGTGGTGATTTTGTTTTCGTAACTAGCTTTGGATGATTTTATGAGGGATCTCAGCTTCTTACTGAGGCTAACCAGAGAGTTCCTCCAATCATGGGATTTTACTCTTTTTTTGCAACAGTTTCTTTCTTCTGTTGTAGAGTTTGTTTATGGCAGGGGTCCACCAGATTGGATTCTTTTTTTTTGGAGGATAGCATACCGGTTCTGTTAGGGATTGCATGGTCCATGCACTCATGTAAGTGCTTATATAGTGCATTTGTGTAGGATTCAGCAGTCGTACCTCTATTGTCCATCTACATGGTTGTCGTGAAGTTCCCCACTTCTGTCTTAAGAAGCATTAATTTGGCTTTGGAGAAATTTTTTACCATGAGTTCCTTAATGGGGGGTGGGGGTGTGGTGTGGATATCTAAGGTGATTAGCTTGTGGTCGAATCTGACCAACGAGGAGGTCACAACAAGCAAGTTTATTCTGCTGGCATACTTCTATGGTCAGAAAACATGGGGGAGGGGTCAAGAGACCCCTGTAGACAGTTTATAATAATTCAGCTTCAATGACTAAAAATCTGAAATAGTCCTTTTATATCTCCTAGAAGTACACAGCACACATAAACATTAACATTGACCCAAGAAGCAGGTTCAACAGGCAATGCATACCTTAAACTCATCTGAGTGTTGTAGTGTATGACAAACTGACTTCAGTGCTTTTGTCATATACAAACATGAATCTGAATTATTATAAACTGTCTACAGCGGTCCCTTTACCCCCTTCCCTATGCTTGCTGGCTATAGTAGCATGCCAGAGAATAAACTTGCTTGTTGTGAGCATATGATAATGTGGTGATGATGATAATCCCTGCTCCATGTCATGCTTGTACTGTAGATTTCTCCCACTTCGTGCATGATGTGTCCACCAGTTAGTACTCAACTCATGTGAGATCAGCAAACCATGTAAACATTGTGTTCAGTTCTTCACTAGACCAAGCATATACCTGCATACCTGCAGAGAGCTCTGCTCATATGTGAAGAGACCACATAGAAGGTATTGAGAAGCTGTCAGGCTCATATACCTTCCTCGTGTAACTCTTTCAAACTACTGTTACACAAATTATTTGCTAATCAGCCATGCTCTTAAAACCTGCACATTGAAAGAGCATGCCACACGTTGCAGTGCTACATTTTAACTGATAGCCATGGTAAATAGTAATGAATATTATCAATGCAACAAAATAACAATGTATATAGGTATTTTGTCACATTTGAGGTAGTCTGTGAGAGTCCAGCTTTTAAATCTTAGTTAGGTGTCAGTAGGGTGGTAAGCATATTGACCATTTGTTCAACAACTATGTCAGATGAGTGCTCTACAGTCTACAGATGGAAGATTGACATCAATGGTCATGTTATCCCTAACAATATGAAACATATAGTCTCAGTAGGAAACACAGGTATGAAGCTTTGCCATGTTTCAAACATTAAAGTGGCATTGGAACCATAATACTACATTACTGTGATGTCATTGTTATGCCATTCTACATCTGTTCAACCATCCTCTTCCTTCATTCCCATACCTTCACCTTTCCATCTCTGTTCTGTTCTCCAATTACCATCTTTTAAGCTAGCCAAAAATAGCTAAACACAAGACTCACATAGGCCCAAATGACTTATAAACATGTCTTTAATTATCCATTGTGCAACGGTTGACATCGAGCAGTTTCGCTAGTCATCGGTCAGCAGAAAGTAATGCTAGTTCTCATCCTATGGCAAAAATGAAGAAAATTCTTATGCATGCACTAAGAATTTGCCAACAGCCACACACCTGAGTTTAGAAGTATTGTATGTTAGAAGCACTGTGTGTCAGTAAGTAAATTTGAGATTTAAAAACAAAACAAAACAAAAAAACCCCCATAAAAGTAATATAAGCTGATTATGTTATCTGTATCAACTTTGTGGCTCAATGTCTTAATAAAACTTCCATTTCAGTGCACTGTATGCATGGCTCTAATTCACAGAGGGCGGGATGCTGTTGCACAGTATTTCAAGTCCTTAACTATAGTCCATTACAATCTAGTCCTTAACTATAGTCCAGTACAATCTTTTTAAACCTATAGTCTGATAGCTGCAGTAGGATACCTTTGTAATGTTCTGTTTGGTACACTGTGACTGAGCTATGTATGGGTTTGAATCCTATCATGTATACTTATTTTTCATTGATGCTCTCTGTTGAGATAACCTAAAAAGTGTGTTATAAACATATAGACATTTGAAAGATATGTGGCATGCATAGCTAATGTTTTGTGTAGTGACCTTAAACATGTTACAAGCTGACAGCACACACAACAAACAGAAAGAACTCAGAAATTAAAATAAAAAAACATAATTTGCTAAAATGGTTTGCGATACTATATATGAGGCAACAGTGACATGCATAGGTGGCTAATGTTAAATGATAGTTACCATCTTATAAAAAAAGCTAAAAATAAATCTTTCAGACACATTAATGATTTGATGATCATAGTATGACTGAACTTGGGTGAAAGCAATAAGATATAACTACAAATTTACATAACTATGTGAAATCTTATACTGTCTATGGCTCATTGTACTCTAGATGTAATGTAATAATTTTGCAGTAAGGTGTGTGTGTGGGGGGGGAGTGAGAGGGTATATCCTTTGGTAACTTAAGTCTGGTGAACACTGCTCATTTTGCAGTCTCTTACTGTTGCAAAACACCCTGCAAATATGTGCTGCCTGACGTTTGGTAGAAGTTATTCTGCAGTGTGTGGGTAGTTAGTAGTCAACTCAAGACAGGCAAGGTTACAAATCCCTTAATGTGAAAGATTTGGGGTTATGAATAGTGGCCATGACAACTATGAAAATCTGCTTGCTTTGTGAATCATCACGTGTGCATGCTCTGCAAGTTACAATTATCAAGTTAAATGCAACTGATATTCCATGATTAACCATGTAAATCTGGAGTCTCTGTTAAGCATGTAATTTCAGCAGCAAACAGATGGAAGCTGGATCACTATGTTTCACAGCTTAACGTGCCACTGGAATCATAACAACACAGTGCATGTATTGTATTATATTTATTTTAGCATCTGTCACACAAATGTGATTCTCCCTGGTTTCTGTTGTTGCACAAAGGATGTAAGCCACACAGTTTGCTCTGGGCATCAATTTGGTGTCATTTTCCCTGACAACTTCAAAGGAGAGACTTATGGCTGGTCAAAAGGAAAGTAGAGCTCATTTTAGAACACAGAGGTGGTGTGAAGAGGAGACCAAGATCTTTCTGCATCTTTTCTATAAGAATTGCAGCTGCAGGCACCTGCAGGGGGCTACATAAGTTCTCATTTACAAGGCTGATGTTTGAAATAGTGTGGCCAAGGCTGTCACCCATGCTACTGGCACCACTATAGTGACATACGTCACAGAAAGCCTGAGGTTTGAGACCAGTCACTATCTACATACTGTAAGAATAACATAATTTACTCATCTTTCAACCCTGTCAATGTATGGTACCATATAGATTTTTATTATGCTCTCTGTATGTGTGTAGCTCTTGAACAGATCAAATGAATTGGGAAATGCATAAGGTGCAACTGGAAGGCTTGACTGAGCACTAGGGTATGTACACATTAATTTTGTGCGGCATTTCTCCCTGGGCCTCCGCTGAAAACAGGATCTGTGGAACCTAGTCAGACTTTCCCGGTTAACAAATGTTAAATAAAAAAAATAAATAAATGTATGTTTCATTCATAACAAGTAACAACTGAAATATTGGGAAAGTATATTTATACATCAAGATACAACTGAAACTATTAGCATACTTGTGGATTCATCAACAAATTTTAAATGTCACAGTACTGGAACTAATACAAATGTAAATATTTATTTTATTTTTTTATTTATTGACATTTCTTAACCGGGTTGGTCTGAATGGGCAAAAGCCCTTTTTCAGCCGAGACTCGAGGAGAAAAACTCCAATGTTACATTAGATGTACATTAATTAACACAGACAGTTGTTGCAAAAAAAAAAGAAAAAGCAATGAATAACTAGGTTAATTGTACATAACTAGCTCAGTTTTACATAGGAAACACATTCTGTAGAGAATAACAAAAGTACAAGTAACTGAGACACTTATCATCAGGGTCAAAAACAGGATAATGAGCATATGCATAAATGTAAATATCAAATTATGATCAGTTTAAAGTACATTTGGGTAGAAAATTGTAGTAAGGAAATGAAGAATATAGAAATAGCACAAAGTAAAGAGTATAGGAGGTGAAAAAGGTACTAAGGTATATGGTTGAAGCTAGTATAGAGTAGAAGAGAAACAGAAGAAAAGTAAATGGAGTAAAAGCTAAATAGAAAGAGAACAAGTAGGGAGTCTATGAAAGGACTAGTATGGTAGTAGCTGAGAGGCCAGCACCCTTAGGCAGTGGAAGGTAGCTTATGGGTCATGGTAGGGACATGACCATGATTGTGGAAGTAGTCTTTAATTGCTATTTTAAAGGTGTTAGTGTTAGTGATACCTCTGACATTATTGGGTAGTTTGTTCCAGGCATTTGCTATGGAATATCTATAAAGTAATTTACCAATATTTTTATTGGGCATGTAGACTTGCAATAGGTTCTGTTGTGAGCTATGGAGAGAGTGATTGTAAGTACAGGACTAGACGCGAGTGGAGAGAGAGGGACGGGAAGAAGGTTGATGTAAAACTGAATGAGCCAAGAGAAGCTGTGGTATTAGGATTTGGTGATTAAATTCAAGCCATCAAAGATTTCTTAGGGTGATGCAATGGTGGGTGCAGTAAGGTATGTTGGAGGCAAATCGAGTAATTTTGTTATAGGTAAGTTCTAGTTTAGTGAGAATATTTGATTGGAGGTGTGTGAGAATAGGTGCAGCATAGAGCAGTGTGGGGAGTAGAAAGGCTTGTGAAAGGGAAAGTCTGGAGGCATTTGTAACGTATTTATATGTCTATAGAGCAGACCCGTCTTTTGGTGGGTCTTTTTAATGCACTGCTCAGTGTGTAGATCGAAGTTGAGATGATCATCAATTATAACACCTAGGAGTTTGGTGTGGGATTCAGATGAGATGGTAGTATTATTCAGAGAGGAGCAGAGAAGGAAGATTTGTGATGCTGAAGGGAGGCAGGTCGAAACAAGAGGAGTTTAGTTTTCTTAGGGTTCAGTAGTAATTGGTGGGAAGTAAGCCATCTTTCAACAGAGTGTAGGGATTCTTGGGTGAGGGTAAGAAGGTGTGTGATATTGTCAGTTCAGGAGATACTTGTGGAATCATCAGCATATTGAATGATGATAGAGAGTGGACAAGAAGAGTGGAGGTCATTAATAAAGGTGTTTAAAAGTAGGGGACCAAGGATGGAGCCATGGGGCACCCCCATTTGTACTGGAAGAAATGGAGAGAAGTTTGATTGCCATCTCAATCAACATTAAAATAAACTTAGATGTGGTATGATGAAAATAGTATTTGTTCTTCTTTGTATTTTATGATAAGGAAATAAAATTCAAGAATGCCATGAAATCATATTTATATGTTTATTCCCCCAACATCTTTGTCTTTAGGCACCAGCGAACCCTGTGTTCACTGGGGGTCCCTGTTCCAGGGAGTCCCCTAACCACAGCAAGTTAGCTTATTCTGATATTTTGCAACATATTTGTCAAACCAACAAAAGTCAGTACAGCAATCTTGTATATTTAATAACTCTTATTTATATCGCCTTTTAAGTTCAAAGATATTTCTTGTTATTGTAGCAGTGTTTTATCAAGTAATAGGCATCACAATTCTACAAAATATTTTACCACTGACATAACAGTCCTGGCTTAGTTTAAACCCTGCTTTTGGAAATTTTCTGCACTAAAACTAGCTACATAGCCAGCTTTATGTCCCTGCAATATCTGTGGCTGCAGGGGACCCCTCTTAATCACCCTTAACTGTCTGGGGGCCACACAAAATCTGCTGCTGGTTGAGGAAAATGAGGAAGGAAAAATGTATTTTCTGATTATGCTCTTTAACCTGAACAGGGCTATGATATGGCCTGATAGGATAAAGCTGATGATGAACATGAGCAAAGTAAGCACCAGAGAGATGAGCAGCCCAGAGTGACTTATCTCAGTGCAAACTTTGAATTTTAAGAAAAGCTGAATCTTTCAATCATTAGGGATTCTTTTCACTTTCAGGCAGTTTTATAAATACTGGAAGAACACCAGATACTATAACACTCAACTTCTTTGCTCAAGAAGTCAGTGCAATCCCAAAAATAACAGAAGAACAAAGGTTGAAAATCAGGAACAGATTTTAAATATTACTCTAATTCACTTTAAAAAGTTAATAGAATAAGACCTTTTGCATAAACATGTATTTTAAGACAATAAATACTAAACTCCAATGTCTGGATTTATTGACTGTTTGTAATCCTGAATAACCTACCAGTAAATCAAATTTATTACAATGAACAAAGCAAAAGTATGAGCAAAATCAAGGAAGGTAAGTGAAATCAGGGGCAGGCATGTATTACAGGTATGTATTACAGGTATGTATTACAGGTGTGTATTACAGGGATGTATTACAGGTATGTATTACAGGGATGTATTACAGGTATGTATTACAGGTGTGTATTACAGGTATGTATTACAGGGATGTATTACAGGTAGGTATTACAGGTATGTATTACAGGGATGTATTACAGGTATGTATTACAGGGATGTATTACAGGTATGTATTACAGGTATGGTATTTATTACAGGTATGTATTACAGGTATGTATTACAGGGATGTATTACAGGGATGTGTTACAGGTATGGTATGTATTACAGGTATGTATTACACGTATGTATTACAGGGATGTATTACAGGTATGTATTACACATATGTATTACAGGGATGTATTACAGGTATGTAATACAGGTATGGTATGTATTACAGGTATGTATTACAGGTGTGAATTACAGGTATGTATTACAGGGATGTATTACAGGTATGTATTACAGGGATGTATTACACGTATGTATTGAACTGCGGTGGTGGTGCTGCGGTAGCGTTGTCACCTCACAGTTAGATGTTGCATGTTCGATTCTCAGTTAGAGCGTCTTCTGTGTGTCGACGTGTATGAATGGGCATTCCTTCGTTGAAGGTTGTGCATTAGGCCCGGCAAGCCAGCACATAAAAATCTACTGCCATTCATTAGCGGTCCGGAGTTCCGCTGTGGCGACCCCTAACCGGGAAAAGACGAAAGACAGTCTATTACAGGTATGTATTACAGGTGTGGTATGTATTACAGGTATGTATTACAGGTATGGTATGTATTAAAGGTATGTATTACAGAGATGTATTACAGGGATGTATTACAGGTATGTATTACAGGTATGTATTACAGGGATGCATTACAGGTATGTATTACAGAGATGTATTACAGGGATGTATTACAGGTATGTATTACAGGTATGGTATGTATTACAGGTATGCATTATAAGGATGTATCACAGGTATGTATTACAGGTATGTATTACAGGTATGTATTACAGGTATGTATTACAGGGATGCATTATAGGTATGTATTACAGGTATGCATTACAGGGATGTATTACAGGTATGTATTACAGGTATGTATTACAGGTATGGTATGTATTACAGGTATGTATTACAGGGATGTATTACAGGTATGTATTACAGGGATGCATTACAGGTATGTATTACAGGTATGTATTACAGGTATGTATTACAGGTATGTATTACTCCTCATTGAGGTAAATATAAGTGACTTACCTATACTGCTGTTTGATGACTGCTAAACAGCATTCACTGATCTGGTGTGACAGTACAAGTGTTGCACAATGTGTTGCTATTTGCTGAAATAAGTACAAAACTAGTATTGCTATGGCTTATGTTTGTGTGTGTGTGTGTGTTTGTGTGTGTGTGTGTGTGTGTGTGTGTGTCTGTGTATCTGTGTGTGTGTATGAAAAATATCACTGTTTTTTATCTGTGCACACATCCAATGATGCCAGGAGACATCCATTATTCTTCTGGGTATCAGTAAAAAATGTACCTAACAAAAATATATATTTCAGAAGTAAGACATAAAATATATCACAGAATATTCAGACACTTAAATGTTTTAGGAGTCTGGTGGCTACCACTTCTCAGACTGTATAAATGGATACAAGGGGCTCACTTAATCATCCTTGACTCTGTGAGGGGCCCCCATAAAAGCTGTTGCTAGCTGGAGAAAAATGAGGGGAAAATGTATCAATTCCATGACTATGCTCTTTAACCTGAACATCACTGTGATATAACCCTTTTAGCAAAAAGCTGATAATATCCTTTGTTTTCAACTGCACCCATTCTAAAAACCAGCCCTGCGGAGATTATCTGGTTATTACTTCTTTAATTTTCATCACTGTCAAACCTTAGAGGTGTGCACATGAGGTCGTTTTAGTTTGTGTTGGAGTAGAGAACAGTGTGGTCATTGTTTCCTTTACTTTTATTACAGATCTCAGAAGTATACAAAAAAGGTTACTATAGCTTGTGTAGGGATGGTGGACTGTCTAGGTGCAACAAATTAGAATATATTACTGTAATCATTATTGTTTTCACTTTCCTCACAATAACACATCTGGTACATATACAGGTGGCTGCCTTTGAGGGTTAGGGGTGAGGAGTGAGGAGGCTAGCTATGTACATGTATATGTACATGAGCAATCATTTGAAATATATGACTAAGGCAATTTAAACCTCCGGTTTCATCCCAGTCTAACACCAGAGGGATGCATAGGCAGTGACTGCTTTTTTATGGGGGTAGGGAGGCATGCAGTTTTCCCAGATAAGACCTATGTATTCCCATAACAACTGTCTTGTTAGTTTATTGAAAGCTATTATTTTGTCTGCTTAGAACATTAAGTCTTGAGCTCAACTTATGACTTCATTGGAAAAAAAAAAGTAAGACTGAAATTCTTTTCTTTCTCGTGATTTTTTTAGGCCAACTTTGGATTAAAAGGCTGAGAAAATGCTCTAGAATGCATCCCCGAACATGTGTAAACCAACGACTTCTTGGGCCCTGGCTTACATGAGTTATTTCGTAAATGATTATTACTGTGCTGTCTTAGTCATGAAACCTGTGCTGAAAGGATGCAAGGAAAACCAAAGCTATACAGCAACACTAAATGTATTTCCTTAATCATAATTTCTGTTCAAGCCATCATTGAATGAAAAGGTTGTGCAAAAAGAAAAAAAAAACTTTAAAATGCACTTCAGAGCATATAGAAAATTATGGATTCTTGAAAAAAACTGAAGAGTTAGTAAAAATGTGAGAAAAGTAAGAAAAAAGTAATGTGCATGGTATGGGGAGCCCAGGAAGGGGGGAGGGGGTCAGAAGTGAGGACTGGAGGGTGTATGTCGAGGGGAGTTGAAACAGTAGGCCTACGGCACCATGTCAAGTAAATCCAGACCTGTACATACAGTTGTTGCAATGCATCATTGTTGCAACCAAATGCCAGTAATTGTAAGTGTTCCTTTATGAGATAGGCAAACATAGTGTGGTACATAAGCCCGTTGTATTGTAAGAGCATTATAGCTCCAGGTCTGCTTTCTGTACTACTCCTAAAGGTTTGCAGCATAAACTAAAAAGCTGCTTAGGAGGGGGTAGCAGTGACTGAGTATACTTAGACTGGAAGTGCCTAGGGGGCATCCAACATATTTGCTGGGGGGCCCCAAAATGCTAACATTGGCCCTGCATATAACTTGTAAGTTTTCAACATTTTCTCTATTAAAATACAGGTATAATACAGAGACACAACAGCATAGAATTATCCATTAATATCAGATTGTGCAAAGGTAAAGACAGTGGATTCTGCACACCATTATTTATATAGCTGGAGAAGTGGTTTAACCTGTTAGAGTTATGTGCACTAACAATTGTTATGATGGGTGTTGTCTCAGCTCCCAGTAACACATAAATACATAAGGATGATGTTTTCATGATCAAAATGCATTATTTCATACAGGATGAAGTGATGCAATCATAGATAACATAAAACATTAAGATATAATAAAAGTGCATGTACTATGGTGTTATTATTATTACTATTATTATTCTGCTTCACTGTAATGTGTGATTATGAAAAATACTTAGGAATGCCGTTTTCATTACTTTTGTATGTCTCTTCCCCAATCCTCTTACACATATATATTTTTTTATTTTCTCAATTTTTGTTGCTAATACTGACCATTCTGCCATGGTCTGTTGTCCCACCACGGGTGGTAGTAGCAGAAACACCATCACCGCAAGAGGCACCTAGCACATCTTGGTTACAGCCTGCCAGAGTTGCCACCTGACCTTCTGTCCTATCTGTACCACCTTCATCAGGTAGCCCTGCTCTGGGCCATGGTACATTGTTACCTAGCAGCATCCGTGCCAGTAGAAGTGATGATTATGTCACATATTAGGAGCTGGTAGAAAGTGTTGGAGTGATTATGGACTGGAAGTGTGATGCCCACATCAGCCGTATTGACAGCTTGCTACAGCAACTCATTGTGGTGCTTCTCTACTCAGCAGTACCTACAGTTTACTGAGGCAGGACCCAGTGGTGACAGCTTCCAGAATGAGCACTGATCTCCCACTATGTCAAAGCTTGCAGACTATACATCTCTAAATACCCTATCCTACCCCCATGCCTGATGTACCTCTCCCTTTTGTATCCATAACCAAGCCTATCATGTTCCACACTTTGCCATTGCCTGCTGTTTATTTGCCTGCTGTTTCCTTCTCAGATGTGTTCCCCTCCCTCACTGTGTTACCCCAACACCTTGTCAGCCATGTCTGTCTTTTCCTGCTTAGCTCCTCACTCTTAACCTGCCTCTGATATCCCCAAATTTTTTTCCCAACCTCTTCCTGCTAAAATTTTAAATAAAAAAGCACCTATCCACCAAAAAATTACTTCAGGCTCATAACCCTCAATTTCAACTATGTGTGTTAGTTACACAAATGATTCAGTACAATTGGTCAGTCAAAACAGTGTATTAATTTGACAGAACATATATTTTGTGTCCATATCTAAAATTATTCAAAATGATAAAGATAAAGGCAAAACAATTATTCATGAGCCTACAACAGCCAAATTGCCAAATGGACATATATATTATATATCCCTAAACCAACCTGTGAATTGACCCTTTGGCAGAGCTGTAACTTTTGACTATGGCAATCTGCATTTGTCCTATGACCTAAAGTAGGTGTCATTCAACTTATTGTTAATTTTTTAGGTCATATGTAGTTGTTCAGAAGGATAGCTCTTCAGTAGCTATGCAAACATTTTGTGTTCTTAAAAAATAATAATTTATATAATGTTAAAATCTGTACATAATTAAAAAGAGTGGATGTTTGTTGGTTTGTTTTCTGTGAGATAGCCATTTCATTTCTTGCTCTCCCTTCTGTTTTGCCAGTTTTCCTTTGCTTCATCCTTAGTTGCATTCTGTTTTGTTGATTGGATGGTGGTGTGGTTGGTCCTGCCATCATTCTCTCCTGACATTTAATTGTCAGTTTAGCTTTGTTTTTGGCATATATAGGTCCTTGTTTCATATAGTAAGGCATCAATACTCTCCCTCCATTTCTTGCTATATCTGTAGAAGGAATTAGCAGGACAATATAAGAGGTCCTATTTATTATAGGCATTGCTTCAGTATTCCACATGTATTCATCTATTACATTACAAAGGGTGCATTTATTATTGAATGGTTGATAGATTGTCATTTTATTGATCCCCCCATTTCCTAGTTCTTTCTTGTGTGGACATTTTTTCAGCTTTTATTTTGTACTTGGGCTTCTTAAATATTGTTTATGCCTCATCTCAGAGATCTGTCTGTAATTTCTTCCCCTCCCTTTCATAGTTTTGAATTCAGTTTGGTGCAGCAGTGATACTGTTGAATTAGGAGGCAGGTTTTGACTATTGTTTTCATTTACCTTTATTAATGCCGGATTTTTTTCTTTCTCTTTGCAGGTAGCAAGGCACTCTTAGTGAAAGCATTAGGGGAAGGGATTGCTGTGCATGCCTGGAACTTTTCTGAAGAGGCTACTGGAGAAGGTTTTCATTTGCAGGTTGCTTCAGGCATGTCCACTACCAAGAGGAGTGTTCCATGTGGTATGGGGATGTCCAGTCCAGATGAGCCTAGTCCATCAGAGACCTTGCTGAAGGAATTGGAAATCTTCTCCTGAAATGACAGCTGTACAACCACCAGTAGCCTTGGAATTTTTACATTTTGGTAACAGTCAATCAAGATAACCTAGTTTCAGAAGGACTAACAGGGGAATGTTTTGTTCAGGGACAACTGGAGGAGGAATACATAACATCATTTTTAAATTCTTTGTCTGTAGATGCCAGGGATAGGTTGCTTGATTGGGTCATAGTAAAGGGCATTGCTTCCTTCCTGTACACTATTAGACTGACTAGGAAGATGGAGGTACTCAGGTAAGAGGTTTCTGTCGCACAAAAGTCACTCCCAGACCTACAACCATAACCCACCATATCTATAAAGGCTAATTTAGGGATGAGTGTGTTAAGAATTCTTCATTCCCTCCCCTTTGGTACTGTTTGTTAGCAAATATCCCTCATTCAGTTAAATAAATTAATTCCTAGGGGTGATTTTGTTAAGGCACTTCATCTGATTGTCCCTGATGGAGTACAGACAATTCTTGAATATGACTGCGAGGGGAGGAGCTAAAGATTTAATGACTACTTTAGAAGCCAATGGATGGAAACAGGCAGAGTCAAGATTCATAACTGGGATGTTTGGCTTCATATACTTTATGGCAGTCTGGATAGAAAATGATCAGTCTCAAGCTTCTCCTTTATTTACTGATTTACTTTCTTACTATCATGGGAGCTGACTGTTTTAGAGGCAGCATGTTCTAATTCTGGTATGACCAGAAGTTCAGAAAATTGAAAGCAATCAATAAGGGCTTAATTAGGAAGAGTTGCACCCTAACAGTGTCATGATTCACAGGCCAAAGTCTATCTCTTCTGTTGATCTTGAAGACAGAGGCAAATAGAGGATTTGCTGGGCTTACAATAAGGGCATGCACCCTTGGCTAGTCTGCTATTTTGGTCACTTATGTGCCATCTGTGACAAGAACCAATCCATGGTGAGGTACTGGTCCAAGGAGGGGCAGGCTTCCTCCATCATGGGGGGAAGAATAGACACCACCACACATCCAATACCCCTCCGAATGGAAACAAGGAGGCTTAGACTTATGTACCAGAAGTGGCAGACTGGGCCATATTGTCAGAAGTTTTTAATATAGCTAGCAGTACCTGTTCTTCTGATAATGTGGGCCTTCTTACTTGCCTTTTACAAGATTATCCAGATTATACAGCAAAGCCAGAGGTATTAGAAAGTATTTCTGTGTGTTCTTCTTTTAAATCATCAGACCTGCCTTTGCATTCAGTATGCAAGAATTTAAGTTTGGCTAAGAAGAACTAAGCTGCGGTCAAGAACCTCCATCTCAATGAAGTCCTCACTGGTAGAGTTCTGGGTGCCTTTCATGACCCCCTTTCTCTTCCTTCAGGGTGTTCCCACTACAGCTGGTGCCCAAGAAAAAGTAAGGGGAGTTTTTTTGATCTAACATCTATCCTATTTTTGGCTCCCTGGTCCATGACATGGTCTGATGAAGTCAATAAGATCATGCCTTTTTTAGAACTGATACCTATTTGGGTGGCCTCTGTGATGTGGCCAGATTTTGTTTTCTAATCGGCAATATGGTGGTGTTCCAGATTCCCAGAAGGAAGACTTCTAAATCTAAGAGGTCCAGTCCTTGCTCAGAGCATTTGTCTTGCACTGCTTTCATTTTAGCCTATCTTTCTCAGGCAACCAAATCCCTGGTAAGTTTAATAATTTAGCTGATGCACTCTCTCTTTTGCAAATTTAATTGCTTTGCAACTGGTTTACAGAAGCTCAGGTAAAACTAATTTTTTATCCCTATGCACCTTTGACTGATTGGAGATCTTTCAGATGTTTATCTCAACCTACCTTCCCCCAGTAGTAAGGGGCCTCTGTGGCTCATCACCGATTTTATATATATATTATATATATATATATATTTATATATCTATATCTATATTTATGGATCCCTATCACATGGTCAACAGGCCATATGATCGACACTCATTTGGTCGACAGTTCATTTGGTCAACAAGCAGTTTTATGTGGGGGGCTGTGCCCCCCACAACCCCCTTACTATATATATCAACTCCAGGGTCGCACAACATTGGGGAGGGGGGCAAATCTGCCTGTCGACCAAATGAATTGTCGACCAAATGAAAGTCGATCAAATGGCTTGTCGACCATCTCAGGTAGACCCATATATATATATATATATATATATATATATATATATATATATATATATATATAATTTTTTTTTTATTGTCCACTAGGCTAGTAGCCTCTTTTGAGGGGAGACCCAAAGTGGTATTTATACCACTAGGGGAAATTTGGCAAGAGCACTGGGGAACTACCTCTACTATTCATATGGGGATCCAATTCAGTGTTACATTTCCTGTCTTCTGGTCCAGGAGCAGGAAGACAACAATTGAACATGGAGGAAGAAGAAGGTGTTTTTCAGATTTTAGATGTGAAGAGAGCTGTTAATTGAACAGCAGAAAAGTAATGAATGGGAAGTTAAGCAGAGTGAAGAGAATGGAGATAGAGAAAAGAGTGGGAAGGAGAGTTAGTTAAAAGGCGAAAAGGAGTCAACGTAAGTTTTACTGATTTGGAGGAGATACTTCAACAAAATCTGTTTGCAGCAGGTTTTACAACACCCCAGGCTGCGTTCTACATGAACTACAGAATGAACTGGCACGCCACCTAAGCACCATGTTCAATTATAGCCTCACCGCAGGCTTTGTGTCCACTGAATGGCACACAGCAACAGTTATCCCACTCCACAAAGGGGTAGCCACCTCAGACCCTGGAAACTAAAGCCCCATTAGCCTTACAAGCCTGGTCTGCAAAGGTATGGAATGTATCATCATGGAACTTATATACAAAGACATTGGTAATCTTCAAACTCTGGACCCCACCCAGTTCGGGTTTGTAAAAGGCAGATCATGTCTCCTAAACCTGATTGACGTCTTTGAAGCAGTCACCAAAGCCATAGACAAGGGTAAGGTGGTTTACATAGCCTATCTAGATCTTGTCAAGGCTTTCAACACCATCCCCCACTCTGGAACTATAGATAAACTTACTAAACTAGGTATAAATCCCTATGTCACAAGATGGGTTGCCAACTGGCTCACTGACAGAACCCACACTGTGAAAGTAGCAGACTCCAAACCTGACTTCAGATCAGTAACAAGTGGAGTACCACAGGGTTCAGTTCAGTCCTGGGTCACCTCCTGTTTGGTATCCACTTTTCTAAAGTACAGGCTAACACAGAAGGTCTTTGCCTAATGAAGTTCACATATGACTGCAAACTAGGAGCCATAATTGAAACTCCTAACGATGTGACTATCCTACAAAATGGCCTCACTGAGACAGATGCCTGTTGTCAAAACCATGACCTCAAGCTCAATGCCAAAAAGTGCATTGTCATCACCTTTGGTAAAAACTCTGTACCCATGAGCTACCACATAGATGGTAGTCAATTTAGCACCAAAAGTGTGATAAGAGATCTTGGGACACAGATGGACAGTAGTCTCTCCTTTGATAATCACATCACCACAGTAGTCAGGAAATCCTTCTAAGTGGCACACCTCATCACAAAATGTTTCTCATCCAGGAAAAAAGAGGTCATTGTTTCCCTCTACTCATCTCTCATTAGACCCATTATAGAGTACAATGCTCCTTTTGGTATGTACCTCACAAGACATCTATAACAACTAGAAAGGCTGCAGAAATACCTCACAAAGAGGATTACTGACTTCAAACAGATGCCCTACGCAGACCGTCTCAAAAAACTCCAGCTTTACTCCATCGCATATCTCCTACTCAGAGGCGATCTCTGCCTAACATACAAAGCTATGTCAAACCCAGAGCTGTTGGACATGCTCCACTTAAAGAAATAACAATCCCTTCGTGCTACATGATCTAGGGACCTAAACCTTGTCACCACAATAAACGAACATGCTGGAGGGATATATTCCTGTCCCAGAGACTTCCCATACTCTGGAACAAACTTCCTATCTGTATCAAACAAAGCTTCTCATTAGCACTCTTCAAGAAAAGTCTTGATGATTGGATGGGATAGGAAATTCATCCCGGGGATCACTTATGTGGCTCTGCTCGAAAGGGGCATAGGAAAATAATTTTCTTGGGTGGCAAAAGCCAGGGTACCTTTTTTGGCTAGGCTTCTATAGGCCCAAGGGCTAATAGCCTAGAACCTACCTATGAACCTATGAACCTAAACGTTTATAAAGATTGGATAAGTTGGTGGAGTAGTTTAAAAGAAAAATATAAAAAGAAGTATTGGAATGGGAAAGGACAAAAAAAATTCAAGATAGTTGTAAATATGAGGAAATAAGAAGCGAAGTCTTTAAAGACATAAGTAACAAAGAAAGTTTTTTTAGAAAAATGAAGAAATTTATATGAAAATAATGAAGAAAAAATAAAAAAATCCATTTAAATAAAGATATTTTCTACAAGCAAAAGAAGAAGTAGCACCATATCTAAGTAAACTTAGGAACAAGGAAGGAAATAGAGTTCATATACAAAATAGATCATGCAAACAATAAAAAGACATATTCTAAGTACTTTTTCCAAATGTGAAACTATAGAGAAACATAAATGGAACATTAGAAAATTAACCAAAGATAATGAGGGAATGTAAGAAAAGATTACAATGACAGAAGTAGAAAATCTTTTGAAAACAGTAAACGTAGAAGGAGCTACAGGTTTAGATGGAACCGAATATCAAATGTACAGAGATATGCAAGATTGGCAAAAAGAATATTTTTAGAGGTGTTAAATGAGTGGTTTGAGAAAGGGGTTAATGATGAAAGGATGTGCATGGGTGCAATGACATTTATATGGAAAAAGAAGAAAGAGTAGATATAAAAAAAACTGGGGACCATTAGTGTTGAACAATGTTGACTAGAAGATTTTCATGAACGTAAAAGAAAAAAAAGATTAGCAAGCAAAGCTAATAAGATACTGAATTAAACAGTTTTTGGAATAAAAGGAAAAGTGAGCCAACATCTTTTAATGATTATAAGAGAATTAGCAGATGATGTGGTAAATAGAAAAACTGAATTTAAAATATTAGTAGGAGATGTAAGTAAAGCATTTGATAAGGTACAGCATGAAATACTATGGGAAATTTTAAAAGAATATAAGTAATAAAATAGTTAAATTTTTGTTATCATTGTACAAAAGAAATAAAATAAAGCTAGTAGTTAATGGCTGGGTAAGGGAGAAAATAGGTTCATAGGTTGATACTAGGCTATCGAACTTAAGGTCTATACAAGCCTAGTCATAACAATTCCCTGGCTATTTCTTCCCACAATATTTACTTCCCTGGACCCCTGTCTAGCAGGCCGACTAACATGATCCCCAGGGTGAATTTCCTATCTCCCATCCAATCATCAAGGTTCCTTTTGAAAACGGCCAAAGAGGCACTCTGCTTGACATGTATGGGCAGTCTATTCCAGAGTATGGGGAGTCTCTGCATCAGGAACCTATCCATCCAGCATGTTTTGTTCATTGTGATGACACGGTTTAGATCCCTGGAGCATGTGGCTCTGAGGAATTGGGATTTCTTTAAGTGTCGCATGTCCAACAGCTCTGGGTTTGACATGGCCTTGTATGTTAAGCAGAGATCACCTCTGAGTAGATTGATATGCAACATAGTATTGCTGGTGTTTTTTTAGATGGTCAGCATACGGCATCTGCTTTAGGCCTTTGATTCTTTTAGTGAGGTATTTCTACAGCCTTTCCAGTTGTTGCAGATGTCTTGAGAGGTACATACCAAACAGGGCATTGTATTCTATAATGGGTCTAATGAGGGATGAGTACAGTGGAACAATGACCTCCTTTTTTTCTGGATGAAAAGCCCCTAATGATGAGATGTGCCACATAGAAGGATTTCCTGACTGTTGTGGTGATGTGGTTACCGAAGGTGATACCACTGTCCACCTGTGTCTCTAAGTTTCTTATCACACTTTTGGTGTTTAGTGTACTGCTACCTATGTGGTAATTCATGAGTACATTGTTTTTCCCAAAGGGGATAACTATACATTTCTTGGCATTGAGCTTGAGCCCATGGCTCTGGCACCAAGCATCTGTTTCTGTAAGGCCCGTTTGTAGAATATTCACATCATTTAGGGATTCAATAATTTATTATTATTTATTTTATTTTACATTTGTTAACCGGGATGGTCCAACTGAGCTGAATAGCCCTTTTTCAGCAGAGGCGCGGGTAGAAAAGCTCCACAGTATACAGGTCATTAAAATCATTAGAATTTCACAGTAGTTACAATGAAAGAATATTAGTTAAATACAGAGGTAATTAGTTCAGCAGCTACATTGTTTGAAATGTAAGCATTAAACAATATAAGACAATAATTCATAAAAAGCAGCAATAATGATAGGTAACAGTAGATGTATCTAATAATTAAATGAGATCAGAAGAGGAAATGAGATCTGTAGATGTATAGGTAAATAGTATGCAGAGGTTATAGTTCATCATTGGAGGTAAAAGAGGACATACTGCTAGTGAATAGTAAAGTAGAGCTTAACAAGTGGACTGAATGTAGTTTGGGGTTGGGATGGTGGACTAATGGTTAAGGTCTTTGCCTTACAAACACAAGGTACAGGGTTTGAGTCTCACAAGGGATAATTGGCTAGGCTTACAATGGCTCACAAGGGCAGTTAGCCTAGTACTAACCTATTAACCTATTATGGAGGATGATAACAAGGACAGGACCAGTGTGCTTTTAGGTATTATTTGGTTGCAATTTTGAATTGATTAGATTTTGTAAGAGACCTGATTTCTAGTGGCAGTTTATTCCATGCTATAGAAGGATTGGAGCTATAGAGATTGGATCCAAATTTATTTTTAGCTTTGTATGTTTGTAATAGGTTTTGGATAGAGCTATATATGGACCTGGTAGGGGAGCATTGAGAGATTAAAGAGGATAGGCTAGGACAGATGGATTGCTGGTAAAGAACTGAATGGATTATCTATAGTTGGGAGTGAAGGAGTGAGTGGGGTAGTTCAAGCCAGTTTAAGTATCTTAGTGAGAAACATTGGTGATATTTATAAGTTTTTTGGCAGGGAATCTTGCAACCTTGTTATAGGTGGATTCTAGTTTTGTTAGAAGTGTGGAGTTGAGATTAGTGAAAATTTAACAGCTATACAATAGACTGGGTATTGGGTATGAGTGAGAGAGGGTAACTCTTGCTTTATTTGTAAGAAACCTTTTGTTTCGATAGAGAAGGCCCAGTTTTTGGTGTGTTTTTTAATACAGTTATTTATATGGAAGTCAAATTTAAATTGGTCATCTGTTGTTACTCCTAGTAGTTTTGTGCTAGTTTCAGCTATGATGGATGTGTTATTAAGGGAGAGTACTGAAAATGTTGATTTATGGTGGGTAAGGTTTTTTGGAAGAAAGAGTAAGATTTTTGTTTTTTTTTAGGGTTAAGTATTAGCAGGTTATCACAGAGGCAGGATTCTACTGAGTTGAAAGATGCTTGAGTAGCATAGATAAGGTCATTGGGAGATTCTGCAATGGTGATGACTGTAGAATCATCTGCATATTGAATAAGGGATGACAGAGGACAGGAGGTATGTAGAAGATTAGTGAAGATATTAAAAAGTAATGGGCCTAGGATGGTTCCTTGGGGGACACTCATTTTCACTGGTAAAGGGGGGATAGAGCAGAGAGCCATTTCACACATCGCAGGTGGTCAGTGAGATAGCTGGTAAACCAGGTAATAGTAGAGGCACAGAAGTTGAGGTTAGACAGTTTGAATAGTAGGAGAGGGGGAGAGACTATATCGAAGGCTTTGGAGAGGTCCAGGAAAAGGCAAGAAACAAGTTTATTGTTATCCCTGGCTTTGAGATAGTGTTGGTGAAGGATATTAGAGCAGTCTAAGTGCTGTGCCTAGGGAGAAAGTCATGCTGGGTGGTTGTGAGCAAGGATTCCTGTAGTAGGTATTGCATGATCTGCTTATGTATGCATTTTTCTAGTATTTTTGATAGTGGAGAGAGGATAGCGAGAGGTCTGAAGTTTGAAATGTCATTAGAGTTACCTCCCTTGAGTATAGGTAAGGTGTAGAATTATTTCCAGATAGAAGGGACTTTTGATTCTGAGATAGAGTGATTTATTAGGATAGATACAGGAATAGCAATGGAGTCTGCAGCTACTTGTAGGAAACAGGGAGGCAGCTGGTCAGTCGAGGAGAAGCAGGGTTTGATGGCTCCCAGTTTGCAGTCATCTGCAAACTATGTTAGCCATAGACCCATAGTGTTGGCCTGTACTTCAGAGAAGTAGATGCTAAACAAGAGCGGTCCCAGGACTGAACCCTGAGGTACTCCACTTGTCACTTGTCTGGAGCTGGATTTGGAGTTGGCAACTTTTACAGTGTGGGTTCTATCAGTAACCCATTTGGCAACCCATCAAGTGATGAAGGGATTAATGCCTAGCTTAGTAAGTTTATCTATGATTCCTGAGTAGGGGATGGTGTTGAAAGCCTTGGCGAGGTCCAGATAGGCTGTTTGGACTGCCTTACCCTCATCCACAACTCTGGAAACTGATTCAAAGAAGTCAGTCAGGTTCAGGAGACAAGACTGGACTTTCACAAACTCAAACTGGATGGGGTCCAGTGTTTGAAGGTTGTCAATGTCTTTGTTTATAAGTTCCATGATAATGCATTCCATGGCCTTGCAGATCAGGCTTGTCAGACTGATGGGGCAGTAGTTCCTGGGATCCAAGGTGGATGCCCCCTTGTGGAGTGGGATAACTGTAGTTGTGAGCCACTTAGTGAGCATGAAGCCTGAGGTGAGGCTATGATTAAACATAACACGTAGGTGAGGTGCCAGTTTATTTTGTAGTTCATGTATTACACAGCCTGGGATGTCATCTGGTCCCATGGATGCTGCATTCTTAGCTTTGGAGAGTGTGGTTTTTACCTGTGTGTCCGTGATTAACATAATTTGGCAATCTTTTGTTATTGAGATGGGCTTTTAGGGGGTGAGAGGGGGGTGAAGCTGGCACTGAATTGATCTGCCAGAATATTGGCAATATCCTTGGGATCAGTTTATTTAATCCCATTCTGTTGTAGCTCAGAGCAGATCTGAGCATTTCCATTTAGATTCTTGACATAGCTATAGAATGCCTTGTGTTTGTCTTTGGAATGTTTGCCAATTTTATTTTTGTAACTAGCTTTGCAGGATTTTATGAGGGATTTCAGCTTCTTACTGAGGATGGTAAAGGAGGTCTTGCATCCTGGTATTTTCCACTTTTCTGCAACAGTTTCTTCCTTTTGTTGTAAAGTTTGTTTATGGAAGGTGACCACCAGATTGGCTTCCTTTTTTGGAGGAGAGCATCTTGGTTCTATTTGGGATGGCATGATTCATGCATGAGTGGATGTACTCATACAGTGCCTTAGTGAAGGATTCAGCAGTTGAACTTTCAGTTCCTGTCTGCATAGGTGTCATGAAGTTTGTCACTTCTGACTTGAGTAGCATGAAGTTGGCTTTGGAGAAGTTTTTTACGGAGGTTTCCTTACTTGAGGGGGTGAGGGTGGGATGTGGATATCAAGGGTGATTAGCTTATGGTCAGACTTGACCAATGAGGGGGTGACTATAGGTGTGGAGCATCGGTTTCCCATGTTGGTAATGGCCAGGTCTAGGATATTGGAGAACCTGGTGGGACTATGGATTAGTTGATCCAGTGCATTGGAATTTATGAATTCCAAGAACCGTTGGGCAAAGGCGTTGTTACATGAGTAGTTTTCCCAGATAATGGCAGGGTAGTTGAAATCACCCAGTATTAGGGTGTTTGGTTGTATCTTAATATTTTCCAGTATGTTTAGAAAGGTGTAGTGAAAATCTTGGAGCATGGCGGGGGATCTGCAGCAAGCTACAATTTGGATTTGCAGTCTTACCTAGTGCTAGTTGCACCTGGAGAATTTCAGATGCATTGTGTTGGGCAACTAGCCTGGTGGTGTGAATATCCTTGGTGAATATGGACACTCCTCCACCTTTAGTGTTTTCATCCTGGTTTGGTGGCCGAAATGTGTGGTAAGAGTTGTAGCCTGGTATTGCAGGGGTGCTCTCTGGAGCCTTGAACTAGAAATTAAAAGTGGTATCAAACAAGGACCAGATTAAAACTGCAGAGTGCAAGGTACCAATAAAGGCTGTCCCTCCAAAAAATTAGTAGCAATGGTAGTCAAAAATCTTTAATAGCAAACACACATATCAAACAAGGATATCAAGCAAGTAGCATTCTATTTGCATTAATTATGAATGCAATTGTTAGTAAGATGAATTTAGCATTGAAGAAAGTTAAATATTGCACACCAGAGGGAATTCAGATCCCAGTAATGTTTTTCTTATGCAGATGACCTGCTTATAGTTATGAAAAATGACAAGTGGATGAGAATAGCTTTTAAAACTTTAATCTTAGGAATATTAGGTTTGAGTATTAATGAGGAAAAGAATAAGGGACTGTTTTTTTATTTCAGGACAAATAGTGAGCATTCAGTTTAATAAAGAAGAAATAGAAATTTGGGTAATAAGTTTTGGTAACAAGCAACAGTTATTTACACAGTGGAATAACATGATACATAAAATAATGAACAATTTGCATGTTTTGGAGAACATTTAAATTTACATATTGGAAAAAAGTATGTCTATTCAATTAGTAATACTAGGTAAGATCATACATCTAGCTAGCATATTTATGATACCAGTGCAATGTGAAAAATTATTATTATCTGTGCTATTTTCTTTTATATGGGGATCTGGTTTAAGCCCCATTAAATTATTTATGTTACAAAAAAGGAAGGATTGGGTTTAATAAATCGAATTGTGCGTATAACTTCATTAAATGTATATAAAGTATTAACGGAATAAAAGAAAAAGAAAAATTGCTAGTAAAATAATAGGTTTAAATATAAAACAATTTGGTAAAAACTTAAATGTTTTAAAAGAAGTAAGGGAATTTTACGTATTGTAATGAAAACATATCAGGAGAAAAAATGATTATGGAAAATTGATTTAAGTAATATTAAAAAACTAGGAAAAATGGTATGAAAATATAATGAAAAAATGTATTATATGTATCCTTGGGAGCATTTGGAGGAATGAAAAATAAAAGCTATCTATGCAAGAATGAAAAGATATGAAATATGTAGAATGTGTAGATTTCCTGTGGAGATTGTCCATAAATAGGCTTCCAGTAAACACAAACATGCCATATAAGAAAATGAAATAATTGTTTGTCTTGTCTGTTTACCTCCCCAACCTACCTCCCCAAATATACCTACATCCTCTACCTCACATTCCACTCTCACCTGAAAAAAAAAAATAAAAAAAGGGCAATTTGTTCCCACAAAAAAATTACGCCCTATACATAGCTGCCCAATTCGCACACATGTCCGCTGGACATGTAAACTGATAATTCTAATTGGCAGTACAACATATTTTGTTGTCCTCACCCCTCTCTCAGGGGTGGAAGGTTTCAAATTTCACACCAAATTTCATACATATGCACAGCTGTTGCTGGTAAAGAAATGGGCAGCTATGGAACTTCCCTACACCCATCCTGCACATCCCGAGCTGGTTTCCCTACTGTCTTTCCCTCTTTGTGCCCCCTTTTTCACCACTTTCCTATCTCCCCATTTTCTTTTCTTTAAAAGAAAGTGTTGGGGTTAGCGGGAGTAAGCACTTTTAAGCAGTAATTAGCGGGGGTGAGCAGGTGTGACCTTGTGTGTGCTTAGCTAAGCATTGCTAAGCATCGCGCAAACCTGCAAAAACCTGCTTACAACTGCTTAAAAGTGCCTTAGTCACTCTGTATGACAAGGCTCTTGTACTGCTCAGCAGCAAAATAAAATACCCTTGTCAGTCTCAAACCTGGGACCATGGACTCACCAGTCGGCATGAAGTACCACTACACCACAGCAGCTATATAATAACTTAGTGCTGAAAGCAATATATCATGCATTACCATGAGTGAATGTAAAGGGAAAATAGGAATGGCATAACACAAATCTTGTTCTGTGGGCCTTAACCAGCAGGTGTTGTTGAATTGCATGACATGACTGTGAAAAGAGAATCAGCCATGCTAGTAGGGAATAAGGTTACAGTAGCAGCTTACAAACCCTACACAGTATCAGAACAGGATAAACACTGGCATATTTGCATAGGTCACAGGCCAGACCTCCCAACAGTGACTGCTCTACAGTGATGACCCTGATTTGTAAATAAATGTTAGCTGTGCCCCTCTGACTCCCTGTGAAATGTACGAACAGTAGGCAGAAAGGTGATGAATCTCACTTAATGACAAATGTCAATAAGTGAGAGTAGACACCGCTTGCACATCAGAAAAGGTGTAGTAATATATATACTCTGAATCCCCCAAAGTCTGAACTGCAAAATGTCTGAACTATATGACAGGTGTATCCCAGTTATATGTACCTTTCCCTGAGGCTGTTTAAATATATACATGAGAGTATCTGAGGCCTGGAAGAGTCAGAAACACACAGGCATATCAGCTTGTCTGCTGTTACACACTCTGCAAATAGCTGTAGAATGAATCCCACAAGCATGCCCTTATGTAGAAGTACAACACAGAAATATCAAAGGATGTAGCCATGTACTGCTAGCAACCACCTGTGACAATGCCATTGTTCAGGTGCTGAAAACACTTCTGTGGTGCACAGTCAAAGAATAGTAGTCTGACCTCTGTCTACCATCTGGATATGTCCACAGGTGGGAGCTACTCAGACAGACTACAAGCCTTCATAAACTTACAGGTACATAGCAACTCCTGCATGTTCAGTAAGATAAACATCACACAATAATAAATAATGCACCCCTACCCAAAGGTACTATATACCTGTGTAGTCATGCACAACCAAGGGTGTAGGTAGGCATACACAGTACAGAAATATGTCCAGTTGTCCTGAGCAGACTGTGCTAATGTCAACACAACAAACCACAAACTGTTCAGAAGTGAGTAACGTACTAATGACAATATAGCAGTTCACAAACAGTGCATGTGTCTGATATTCATAACTGGTAGTACAACATACTTAGTTGTCCTCACCCCTCTCTCAGGGTTGGAAGGTTTAAAATATCCCACCTAATGTATTGCATATGCACAGCTGTTGCTGGTAAAGAAAGGGGCAGCTATGGACTTTCTCCACACCCATCGTGTACATCCCAAGCTGGTTTCCCTACTGTCTTCCCCTCTTTGTGCACCATTTATCACCACATTCCTATCTCTTTATTTACTTTTCTGCCAAAGAAATGAGCGTGGGGGTTAGCGGGAGTGAGCACTTGTAAACAGTAGTAGGCATGTTTGCACCAGTGTGCGCATGTGTGCGCTTAGCTTAGCATTGCTAAGATATGATAAGCTAAGCCAAGCTTAGCTTAATATTGCTAAAATGCAATAAGCTAAGCTAAGCTTAGTTGAGCACCGCTAAGCGTCGCGCAAACCCACGCAAAACCCGCTTACAACTGCTTAAAAGTGCCTTAGTCACTCTGTATGACAAGGTCCTTGTACTGCTTGGCAGCAAAATAAAATACCCTTGTCAGTCTTGAACCTAACACCATGGACTCACCAGTCTGCATGATGTACCACTAAGCCACAGCAGATATGCAATAACTTGGTGCTGAAAGAAATATAACATGCATTACAAGGAGTAAATGTAAAGGGAAAATAGGAAAGCCATAGGAATACATTGCAATAACTACTGCAGTATGCCAGTTAATTCCCTAATTCCAAAAGAAAGTACATACTCCCATATATCCAGTGTTAGCATTAGGAGGTGTGAGTAAACTTACACACTGTGAAGAGTGTACTGGAAGAAGCAACAGTCAGGTTTCAGTACAACATGCATTTCACTGGCTACAACCCAGCTTCAGATATGAGACATATACCAACCTTCTGACTGAAACAACAGTGTCCACAGCAAACAAGCATGGTCCCCAACTTGCAAAACTGAAAGGCCTACGCCTACCTAACCTATCATTTTATAGCAGTGTCCTGAAATCACAGTGAGAACTGCAATTACCACACAGCAGGCTGCATGCAATTATTAAATAGTGGGCACCAATTGGTGCAGAGGCCATCACATGCACATGTGCAGATACCTACAAAAGCAGCCTGTACTTGCTGTCCACACATGCAATCATATCATTGCAGCAACTGGAGAGAGAGCGAGAGAGACAGACAGACCGACAAACAAACAGAGGCAGTTGGAGACACCAAACCAAAAAAAAAAAACGTCAACAGTTACAACAGACAGAGGTGAGAAATACAAAGGTAAGGTATGTAACAGAGATGTATTTGCTGGCATCCGAATGATGTGTCTGAAGGGTACTCTACATACTGTGAACCCTCCATATGTTGTAGCAGTCCGTATTTATTTGTACATGCAGATGTGCATAGGGCAAGGGACATACTGCAACTGTTAGTGAAGGCTGGACATATATATGTAGTTGAAGGTTGCTATGTGCACATATCTATGTAGGTTGTAGTGTGTGGCATTAAAAACAGCAAGCAGTGCAGGTATATGACATGTGGTGGTTAAATGCTGTGGGACTGAGTTACAGCCAGTGAAGTCTGCTACAGTTATACGGCCTGAGGACAGTGAAATGCATTCTGCACAACACTGTGCAATATTATTACATAATTGTATGTCTCACAACTGTTTCATAATTGATATTCCCACCATGAAAGGTGGGCAGTATATGTGCCTATATGTGCATGTATATGTACAGCAATGGATGTTTACAAGTATGTGTATATATATATATATGTATATATATATATATATATATATATATATATATATATATATATATATATATATATATATATATATATATATATATATATATATATATATATATATATATATATATATATATATATATATATATATATATATATATATATATATATATTCATATATATATATATATATATATATATATATATATATATATATATATCTATATAGTGAGAGAGGGAGACACGGGGTCAGGCGTATTGCAACAAGTGCCTGGTGACCAAGGCATGGACTGAACACCAGTGTTGGTACTGCAGTGCCATACCTCATTCCAAAACACTTTACCCACTAACTACCAGATAGGTGGTTGCCTGCCTAACACTGAAGGTGTCAGTAGGGAACATGGGACACAGGTGGACAGTAGCATCCCCTTTGATATTCAGAGTGCCACACTAGTCTTGTAATCTGTCTACGTTGTACGCGTCATCACAAATGTTGTGTCATGTACGGAAATATAGGTCAGTGTTCCCCTGTACTTATCACAATGCCCCATGTGGTATGTACCTCACATGACAACTACAGCAAGTGGAAAGGCCACAGACATACCTCACAAAGAGTAATACTGCCCTCAAATGCATACCATATGCAGACTGACTGACATAACCACAGCTACAGTGCATTGCATACTGGCCACCCAAAGGTTATCTCTGCCGAACATACAGAGGTATATCACACCCATAGCAATCAGACAACCACCATGTCAACACCTCACAATCCCACCGGGCTACATGGCCTAGGTCCCTAATCCCCGCCACCTCACTAAACAGCACATGCTGGAGGGATATGCTCCTATTGTCAAATATGCCATACTCTGGAGTAAATCACCCAGCATTAACAAACAAGGCTCCTCAGTAGCAGATGTCATACATACCCCTGATGATTGTCTGGGGGATAGGTAAAATGCCCTGGGAATCACCTCTGTGTATCCGGTTGACAGGAGCAAGTGAAGTCAAATTACGTGTGTCAAAGGCCAGGGTAGCATATGGCTAGGCTGCTGTAGGCCCTAGGGCCAATAGCGTATTACCTACCTATGACACAATGCACACACACATGTACTCAGTGCAATACCTGCTATATGAGGTGGAATGAGTGTGACAGTGAATGTGTGCAAGGTTTGTAACCTTGTGATAGCTTAGTGTGAGGTTGTTTCTGTCATGGTCGTTTGTGTCCTAGGTGTGAGGCCAGAGAAAGATGTGTCAGTTATTGGGATGCA
Source organism: Protopterus annectens (assembly GCF_019279795.1). NCBI lineage: Eukaryota > Metazoa > Chordata > Ceratodontiformes > Protopteridae > Protopterus > Protopterus annectens. The sequence continues at coordinate 794,455,398 of NC_056732.1, read as the reverse complement.
GACATAGTAGGATGGCATATGTTGTGACGTAGTTCCTTGTGTACGACTGTGGTATCCCATCGTAGGCTGAAGTAATACATGTATGCTCAGTAAGTGGTACTGCTGGTGAATCCAGCTGACATTTGAACTGTTGTACTACCTGAAGCTGTAGGCCTAAACAGCACAGTATGGTGTATGTTCGCATTCCCTGGTAACACTGTCTTGTGTGTTTCCTGTAGTCTGCACAGATTACATACCTCAGGCATAGGTATCTGTAAGTAGGGGCACACAGTACTGTAAGGTACTCAGAAAATGCTCATCTGTATCAGCATACATTTGTGTGTTGTATGAATGTCTGATGTGTGTGTAATGATGCCTGTACCATGTCCTCAATCACATGTGTGTGTTGCAGGGTTTGCGTGTGTACCTAGCAACATGCATACTCTGTTACAGCAGTATGCCAGCTATATTAACAACTGTGCACATATGGTAGATATGGGTATGGCATCAACGACTAGGGTGGGTTACTGGTTATACTGTAACTGTACTTCACATACATTGCAATGGATGACATATGTCTTCATGCATTAGCTTGATATGTATCCCCATGGTGAGGCTGTGCACTGGATCCTAAACAGTGTGCCGAGTACTGGTGTATACTGGTTTGTTATATGGAGTGTGGCAGGCACTGTCAGCCAGTTGTGGGCTGAGCACTGATATGTAGTATTGAATGTGTGTATCCTCTGACAGACAAACAGATGCTATATATGGCAGTTAACTGATATCTGTACTGTATAATGTTAAGTGTGCCACATGACTTGCTCACACATATCGTTTACTTGTCTTCCAGGCTTATGGCTTATCAAAGGAATCCCTCCTACACAGCCACAGAGGAACAGGAAATCCACCACAGCCTGGTTCAGCACTATACCCTGCTGTTTTCCAGGGCCAGCCAGCACCAGCATGAGCGTACTGCACTGTGGCAAGAACTTGTTCATTGGGTAAATGACATAGGCATGCATAACCGGACATATGAGCAGGTACGCCATCACTGCAGTGATTTAATTAGACATGTCTGGCGGCGTGCATCTGCTATCCATAGACAACAGCTTGCCACAGGTGGTGGGGTGGCCATACATTCCCCTTCACCAGAGTGGAGGAACTGCTCCTAAGTGTGGTGGCTCCTGGCCTACAGCAGCAACAACATCACACATGTGTCATCATGGAGGCCGGAGCCACCCAGCATGGTGACATGGAGTGTGCAGGTAACATGCCCTAGCTGTAAACTACTGTTACCTGTATTGTTAGATTATGCATATGTGAGATGTGTACTGTGTTTAGCAGTTGTGCTGCCTATTGTGTGCAATACTGACATTTTGAATAGTATCCATACACCTATGCCTGTTGTTCTACTGTAGTTTAGCACACTCACAGTAGCAATGCCACAGTTGTGGCCACTGACAAACTGTGTCATATTCTTGTAGGTCCCTCTGGTGTGACAGCAGGGCAGATGATACATGCTGTTGAGTGTGTTAACACTTTAAAATTAGTATTGAAATGTGCATGCCATAGGTGAGGTGTAGGCCATGTGCACATAACACACCTATGCATAAGGCATGCTGTGCATGTTTGCTGTGAGAAGTTAAACATCTCAGTAAAGTCAGTAGCTGCCTCAATCACATGCAATGCACAGAGCACCAGACACAAATGTGGCAACACTGTACTGCACATTGGGTAGTGATAGTTGACACACATGTATACAACATAACACGTTTGTCATACGCAGTACACCTCAACATGCTACACATAGTGTAACCGGACACCCGCTGCCAGGTCACACTTCAGTATCCCACATGTCATCCATACACCACACATAATATACCTGAGGGGTAGGGGCCTAGTATGGAGCTGTGCAACACAAAACACAGTCATGTTAGGCAATGCTCCCTATTGGGCACCTCCCACACCCTTGTGCAACATGTCTGTGTAATTGTGAACTTAGCCACGGCACTGCGGTTCAGGTACAGCATGCTAGGCGGTGGTCTAGCACACTTTAGTGGCCTTGGGTGACCACATGATGCATGATGATGATGGCTAATGGTACTACACCCCATACAGTTGCAGTGATCACAGTACTACACAAAGCTTTCATTGCTTTGCATCTCTATGTTGTGAGTGTGCACACATATGCACCTATACACATTATGCATAACATGTTGTGTGTGTGCAAACATATGCAACTATACACAATATGCATAGCAGTCACATTCTGTACAAAGTGACACATATGTGTCCTGGAATGATATTGGGTATATAGGTTACATGACAAACATTGAGTATGTGTGATGTTGAATGTTGCAGTCATGTACCATGCAATGTCATGTCTGGCACTGGCATATCTGGAATATGACCCACACTCACCATAACCACTGTACAATGGCCATGTCCAGGATTGGTATACCATCACGTATACATGCACCACTCATCCCGTGTGTGTACATAGCATGCATGTGCTACACCTGTGTCCACAATTATCTGCTACAGACACAGACACTGCATTCAGACATGGAAATCCATGTGACACATAGATAACACATGCAGCTATGGTATGTATACCTGTGAGTGATGGTTCACAGGACATTGCAGAGATTCTAATACTTGCACAGAAATGTCGTGTCCTTGTACACATTGTGTTCCAGGGTGTAGGCAATCACTGAACATGTACACACATGCACCACAGCCATGTACACTATCATTAACTATGGCTGTCTACACTCACACTGCATGGATTTGATCAACACATATTCTGCATGCTGACACGTGTGACGTGACTGTTTGCCTTGTGATACTATTACCCACCTTCAACCACTATTGAGTATGTTTTAGATTGCTGTTGTGTGTGTGTATCTGCTGTAGTGAGGAGTGTGCATGTGTTCCTGTGTGCATGTGTGCATGTGTTCATGTGTGCATGTGTGCATGTGTGCATGTGTTCCTGTGTGCATGTGTGCATGTGTGCATGTGTTCATGTGTGCATGTGTTCATGTGTTCGTGTTCATGTGTACATGTGTGCATATGTGCATGTGTCCATGTGTGCATGTGCAGACCGTAAAGTGTGTTTCCTGTCTTCCTCTCACAGGTGCTGAGTTAGGGGTTGGTGAAACCAGCAGGCGACTTGAAGCCACTGCCACGAATAGTGGTGATGATGACACATGTATTTTGGCACAGGGAGATTTGACAGGGTCTGTCGTTGGTCCGCCAATCGACAGTACACAGCGTTTAACCCCATCTATGCGCACACACATACTGTCAATATATCCCTCACCACCAATGGCCATAGGCGAGGGACAGCATACAGTTGACATTGACCGGGAGAGTGTGGTACCCATGGCACTTGCATCCCCTCATAGCAGCCATAGCCGTAGACCCGGAATGGTACCACATAGGCAGAGGTCCAGGGGTTCTCGGGGGAGCACCACTGGTCATATTGCTCCTGGCAGGTGTGCCCTCACAGGTCTTACAACGACCAGTATGTTCTGGGCTATAATGCAGGCTCAGGCACGTATGGAACGGTGCACCAGACAGGGACTTAGGGCACAGAGGGCACATTACAATGCTATCAATGACAGCATCCGTGACCTTGCTGGTGCCATCTGGACTTACACCGAGGTCATTGATAGCCATTGGGGGAGACAATAGATGTCCTCCACAACATGTCTTCCTTGAGCCAGGACAGTGCAGGATGGTTGTGATGTCGACGCGGACCCATGCCAGCAACAGCTGGCAGTGGTCGCGGACAGCCCACAGTTCACAGCCGCTCTCATAGTGGCAGTACCAGCCCCAGCAATGTTGACCGTCCCAGTAGACCACATGCACGTGGCTCTGGCCAGTCCCAGCAGGGACATGGGTCCAGTCATCATACCTCTGCCTCTGATGACAGTACCCAGTCAGGGTTGGTACCTGATACTGTCCGTAGCACCCCTGCCAGGCACAGGTACTGTGTCTGTGGCCAGATACAGTGATCTGTACAGCCTAGCAGGTACAGTCTGTGGCTGTCCCATAAACTACCATATATGGCAGCCACATGGTGGAGCTGTGTGCATGCAGACACACACACATTAAGCAAACAACTAGGGCTCACACATACACACACACATTACATCAACATTGGCCCATGCTGTACTGTTGTCCCTCACACACACACACACACACACACACACACACACACACACACACACACACACACACACACACACACACACACACAGACATGTTGATTGGATGGGTCAATGTCAGGCTCTTGCAAACAACAAAACACCCTGTGCATATGATGATACCTGTGCCACCTCCTGTCATCTGCATTATTGACGGAGGGACAGGCTAACATGGTGCTGATGCACAGGGTGACACTATAACAGTGTAGCAATAATAGCAAGTTATCAACAAGGAAGTGTAACTACATCCTTGTAGGTATATCTGAGCAGACATTATGCATCAAAGCTCTGATTGTCAATGTAGCATTGTTTACACCACTGTTAGGTCTGAGTATGTATTATCCACCCATGTGCCACTTGGTTGAAGTGTAATGTATTGCCAACATGGGTTAGTGAGTGGATAGTACGTGTGTGATGTGTGCAGTACAGATTAGCAAGTGTACATCTGTGAACATGGTGGGTGCGCACTGTCTGGATGTACGTGCATAGTGGACACATGGGGCATGTGGCATACCCTGTCGTACACATTAACATCTCATAGCATCTTTCAATGGCCAGTATGCATTCTACTATAGTTATGTACTAACATGGGTAGATGTGTGTATGACATGGGTTGACACTATGCTGTGGGTGTTACCATTAATATCTGTCAATGATTTGCGGTCTGGTAGTATACACAACCTCAACATCATTAGTATAAGCAATCATTGGATGATGTTCTGACAAATGACGCACAGTAGTAGGGAACCCAGTATCAATTGGATCCTTCTGGTGCTACACTATAATACTAACCAGTGGTAATGATCGCCACCCATTACTGTGACCACAGCTGTTTGTCATATAGCCCCCTTAGGTACATGCAGACACACTAGGGATGTGTCCATCCAAATCTGGAAATGCATGGATTGGCCTACAATGCATTCCCTGGATGGGACGCATATCCTACACAAGGGTATCATACAGACAGATACCTGTTGTCTGATACATGCTGTATAGCAGTAAGCCGACTATGGCATAGTCATCCTCATGTACTATACATACTATCCCGTCAGTACCACACAGGTGGCAGCCTCAACATGTATGCTGGGTACCATTGTGTACATACAGACCCATGTTATGCCATGTGTCCCTTGGTATCCACATATCCATAGGTATTGTGGAGTCCCAAGGTGTATCACATAAGACATTAGAGGCCTGAATGCATATCCACAAGGCAGTCGTACACCTATAAAGACTGTCCATTCTTGGCAGACTTTGTTGTGTATGACCATGTCTGACATATACCCCAGACATATACCCTCACTCACACTACTCTTAAGTAACTGTCATGGGTGTGTGTGCCACAGAATATGACAGTGGACGGCCTTGTCGCATACATACATATGTGACCTACGATCTGAGAAGCAGCGGCACAACATGACAGTGGAAACAAATGTCTTCATGTAGTATGCAGGCTTCACACCTATGTACTGATTGAGAGGACATGTACACATATATATTTGCCACGCAGACACCTGATGTGTGCAATGCACTTACTGTTGTAATCATACTATTTCATACCATAGTAAAAGCAAAACCCACACCGCATTGACACACACACAGTCGACATTTGCAGGATTCAAACTCCTACCTAACTATGTTATGATACTAGAAAGAGATGCATTAATATGGCGCTCTATTTGCTTTACTAACCGGTTTCCCTTCTCCGGCTGTATTTGTAGGATGGTGACATCATCAGTCTTTCTCTTTTAGTGAGTTTTCCTAGTCTCCAAAAAGGAGACATCTCTCAAAGGAGACTGCACACATACACACACACCGCCCACACCCACACTGCTTGCAGGATTCAAACCTCTACTTAACTACGTTATGATACTAGAGAAAGATGCATTAACACAGCACACTATTTGCATTACTGGCTGGTTTTCCTTCTCCAGCTATATTTGTAGGATGGTGACATCATCAGTCTTTCCAAAGAGGAATGTACCTCTTTTAGTGAGTTTTCCCAGTCTCCAAAAAGGGGACACCTCTCAAGGGAAACTGCACACATACAAACACCCCCCCACACACACACACACTGTATGCAGGATTCAAACCCCTACCTAACTATGTAATGATGCTAAAGAGAGACGCATTAACATGGCACGCTATTTGCTTTACTGGCTGGTTTCTTTTCTCTGGCTGTATTTGTAGGATGGTGACATCATCAGTCTTTCCAAAGAGGAATGTGCCTCTTTAGTGAGTTTTCCCAGTCTCCAAAAAGGGGACACCTCTTAAAGGAAACTGCACATATACACACACTCACTGTTTGCAGGATTCAAACCTCTACCTAACTATGTTATGATACTAGAGAGAGATGCATTAATATGGCACTCTATTTGCTTTACTAACTGATTTCCCTTCTCCGGCTGTACTTGTAGGATGGTGACATCATCAGACTGGACATGGTGATGTGTGTACACTTTGTTTTACGCCATTCCAGGAATGGTCCATGTGGGTCAGCAGGTGTCAACAGCTTGCACAAGACCTCAGAATCCTTACCTTGTGTGATCTATCTGTGGACACATTGACATTCCGTCATATGTCAACACATATTTATGCACAGCTTGTTGGTTTTGTGGATACTACATGTGTCTGGGATGTTGATAAAGGGCTATTCAAAGTCTATGTGACACATGTGTAGATGTGTTCATTGATGTATGTCCTGGGTAGCTGCCTTGCAAACAGTCTAGCATGTTTGGGAACCATGACCTGCACATGAACATACCACAGTTGGTAGGGTTGTGTGTGTGTCAGCTTCCAATAGCTCTGTTTATGACTGCAACCATGATGGACTCCATGACCTTGCAGATCAGACTTCATAGGTGTACTGGACTTGACTTCCCATGGTGTGTTGTGCACCAACACTTGTGGGGAGTGCCATATGTAGCTGTGACACATTCAACAGTTCCACATCCTGTGTAGGGGGTGAGGTTCAGCTGACTGTTCAGGTGCATGATCTGTTTGTTCTGTAGTTTGTGCATGACACATATTGGGAATCAATGTATTCCACTTGCTGCCATGCTTTTGGCAGTGGGGGTATTTGCTCATCCATTCTACATGTGATATCTCCTGGTATGATGATGTGGACTATTGTCAGTGGGAGATGGGTATGTACATATGGCCCTGTCTGTCATGATGTCGGCATTGTCACTCAGGTACAGTTGGTCCTGACTCAGGACATATATGGGTGTACATTGCTATTTATGACATAGCTGAAGGAGGTGTCATGATTCATTCTGGACTCCTTCTCAGCTACTCTTTACAAAACACCAACAAACATGAGCACTAATCCCTGTTATACTCTTTTACACGCTTAACACCCTACTGATCCTTTGTGATCGGGCTACAGAGTATGTCATGATAATATCCTGGCATGTCCAGGGGTCGGTTTCGTGTGTACTCTTCTGTCCAGCTGGTGGATATTGTGATATTGACACAATGTCACATCTGCCTCATGTACAAAGACAACCCTCTCCTCCTCCCAACAAACTCAGATATATGTGTGAGATGCACCTATATAGACATACAGGGTGCTGAACTCTCTCAACCCATGACTGGCACAGTCTATCAGGTGGTGAAGGTAACCACACACACCACATATCAGTCTCACATATCCTCTAGCAACAGCACTCAAACCACGTTATCACGCATAGATATACTCGGATGCTGTAAATGTACTCTACCTAAGCAGCAGAGACCTCCAAAGTAGACACACACACACCTGCTACCCCACTACAATACCCACATATCACAAAGTTCACAACGTCAGTGTGCCACACAGTCACTGCCCTTCAGGCTAAACAACACACCTAATACACTTGTAATAGGCGACACTTATTGTCAGACACACTGACGTAACACTCACCAGCCCTAACAAGGGAATAGTCACTTTGGGCTGTCTGTTGGGTGCCAGGATCTGCCGCATAACACAGGCAGTCAGGTCACTCCAAAGCAAGTACAGGACTGGCACCATCATTGTCCATGCTGGTGTGTATAACCTCAGATGTTACTCCCTGGACCACATGACATGATACATGGAGGAACACTCTGATCATGTAGCCCAGGCCAGTATGACCCTGACCTTGTCTAGCATCTTACACCCACCAAGTATGATGTCACAGTATACGGACACACATATCACATTTAGCAGTTGCCTAACAAATTTGTTTAATTCATAGGGGTACAGTGTCTGTCAGCCTATGGTGACATGCTCAACATGCCACGTAGCTTCACTATGGACAGCTTGCACCTGTCACCCTTGGACTTTGGAATGTTGGCTAAGGCTCTTGCTACCACCATAGTGCCTTTTTTAAGCAGGGCTCAGAAGACAAACACACCTCCATAGACATTACAGGTTAAATGAAACTAAGGGTAATGCTGCTCAACAACAGTCATGTTAACCTCATATTGCGGCCACTGAGGACTCTCTTCATTATGGTGGATAGCGATATCTGTGCACTGACAGATGCCTGGTTCAGGCTCGCTTATGCACACCAGCACTTCCAGGTTATGTTTCATACCATGCTGTCTGACAACAAGACTTGGAACAGGCAACACAACTAGGGGAGTATCCATATACATCACAGATACACACACCTCCGGGTTAGTAGCACTGCACAAAGCATCACAGACCATACATATACAACTACCATTGTGCAATACTGCCTTTCAGTTTCTTGCCTGCTACAGAACACACTCCCAAACTCAGGGAACACTCTCGGCTTTCGTGGGAACTATGGAGAATATGAAGGTCTCCACAGACACCATTATATTGTGTGTCTTCATATACACAAATATTGACTGGGGATACTACTCAAGCCCCGACACCCTCACCCAACAGTCGCTACAATTTGTAGACTCATATGCTATGGCACAACCAGTCAGCACAGCCACAAGGGGGAATACATATTGGACCTGATCATCATCAACATGGGGACTCTATGTTCCACACCAGCGATATACCCCTCATTGGTAAGCTCAGAACATGCATGTATCTCACTGGACATACATATACCCTCCACACACCCATCCTGGGTAATCTTGGTGAACTTCTCATGAGCCAACGTCTCATGTCACCGAAGCAAGATGGTATCCTTCAGAGACCCTGAGACAGTGGCAAATATGGCTCACACTGCTGCATCCTTTACATACACATTGTATGGACACCTAGCAGACTGCATGGATTGTGCTATCCTAAATAACAACAGGACTCACTACTCCAATGGCAGGGGACCTGTGTGGTAGACCCCAGGGACCTGTGTGGTAGTACCCAGGCATTAATAAGCTATACAACATCAGGAGGAAGCTACTACATGATAGAGCACAATCCCAGACTGGGAAGGCATCTGTGATCTGTACTTGCAGACAGCTACGGTCACTCGTGAACTTTTCTGAGGGCCGCTTCTACCAGACAATTGCAACAGACATGTAGGACTATCACACGGCCTTCTTCAGTTATGTCAGGAACATGGGTGGACACTCACTGATATGCTGTGAGTTACTGCATACTGACTAAACATACCCTGAACCAACTGGCATTGCCAACATCCTGGCAAATAGGTTCAGTGCAGATGTCTCCCACCCATCCCCCCTAAGGAGCAGCTATCCATCCCAACAGAGTATAACCTCCCTGACATCACACAGTAACAGGTGAGTGCTGCCCTCCCCAAAGCATGCATCCCAGTATCAATGTGACCAGAATGTGTCCCAGCCTGCATCTTACATGAGCATCATGACAGATGCAACCCTCACATTACATCACTGTTCAGTATCAGAGTTACCACAGGATATGTACCCAAGGAATGGCGTACAGAGAGAGTGGCCCCACTCCACACAGTTGGTGCCACAATGGACCACAGACAATATTGCCCTATAAGCCTAAGTAGCCTGTTCTGCAAAGCTATGGAGCGTATTGTCATGAGACTCATACACATAGACATCAGGAACCTACATACACTGTGTCCTACACATTTCAGCATTGTTGTGAGCAGATCTTGCCTCTTGAACCTGTTTGTATTCTTTAAATGGCTAACAGGTCCATCGACATAGGGATGGCTGTCCACACAGCCTACCTGAACCCTGCAAAACCCTTCAACACAATAACCCACTGGGCCATTATGCATAGGCTCACCAGCGTCAATATGGACACATATCTCACATGATGGATTGATACCTGGATCAGGGATAGCACCCACATGGTCAGAATTGCAGGTGCCATGTCTGAATATACACCAGTTACACGTGGCATCCCACACAGCTCGGTCCTGGGACCTCTCTTGTTCAGTATATATTTGTCTGACGTACAGGCTACCACAGGGGGAATATGGCTGAACATGTTTGCACTTGACTGCAAACTGGGTGCCATGATCAACTCTCCGGCTGCCACATGCATACTCAAACAGGGTCTCACAGAGATGCATGACTGGTGCCTGAGCCATGGCCTACAGCTAGATGCCATTAGTTGCATAGTCATCCCCTTTGGGAATAACAACATGCCCACACATTACCACATAGGTAGTACTCCATTACATATGGTAGGAGTTGTTAGGGGTTTGGGGACATGACTTGTTCGTACTGTCGCCTTTGACATTCACGTTGCCAAAGTGGTTGGACACACCTTCTATGTGGGCCACCTTATCCCATATGGTTTCACATCTAGATCGAGTGAGGTCATTGTGCCTCTTTACTCATCACATCCATGCTTGGTTACAATGCCACATTTGGGGTGTACCTTACCCGACACCTGCAGCAACTGTACTGGCCACGGAAGTTCCTCACCAAGCAGATCTAGGGACTCACACAGATGCCCTGCACAGTTCAGATACAGTAACTCCAGCTCTACTCAGTTGCTTACCACCTACCCGGATATGATGTGTGCCTGTTGTTTACAGATATACCCAACCCAGAATTACTGGACATGCTCCACCTCAGGATAACTGACTCCATTGGAGCTACACACTCCAGGGATGTATACCTCAGCACAGATGTTAATAAGACATTGTGGTGGGACAGATTCTTATCCCAGAGGCTCCACTCACTCCAGAATGTAATCCCAGTTTCACATAGGCAGAGCCACCCACTGACCACCTACTGGAGACATCTTGACGACTGTATGGGTGATCATCGGTTTACCCCTGGGATATCTTCTGTGTCCCTGCTAGACAGAGGCACACTAGCCTAAATGTACATGGGCTATCTTGTGTGACCTACTATTCACACACACAGTGTAATAATCTGACTGGGTTGCGAATAACAAACACACTCTGGCTAGGCTTGTACATGCCCTAGGGCAGATAGCCTAGTATCAACCTCTGAACCTATGCTAATGTTCAAGATGCACAATGTTTATTGCTGATACTGTTTGCAGGTCTTTATCATCTTTGCTTTACCAGTTTCTGTGAACAACTTCGGTATCTGCAGAACATATTTGATTATGACAGGGTTCCACTATATTATAGATGTGTCTGTTGTCATATGACTGTGTGCACAGGGCGGATTGCTGTATAGTGACAGGTTCCTGGGTTAACACATGCAACTGCCAGATATGCGTGGCCCACTGCTGTACCCAGACATGGCCTAAGTGTGTGAGCATGCCCAGTTCTGCCATCCTGTGTTATGGTGCCTGACATTTGTCTCATTTATTGAAGTGTATGAGCATGCCCAGTGTGAGCTTTCAGTATGTTGCTATCTGAGGTCCACTACATTGGTTGATGTGTGTGAACATGTCCGATATTAACATTTATACTGTGTGTGTTGGAAGTCAGGTTCTGTTCTCACTGCAGGACTCACCTTTGTGTCATAACTTGACAAGGATTATGCTGTGCCTGCAGGGTTTCCATGAAATACTTTGCATAGACTTATCAATATTCCTTCATACAGGCTGACCACTGCAATGCTGTCATGGTTTAGTGGTTCAGTACTTTGGCTATAATGCAGAGTATCCTGGGTTCGAGTCCCATCGCTGCTTTATATTTTCATACTGAGCAGACCAGACTGCTTAAGGTCCCGTTAAGCAAATATGTTGGCTTTTGTTCAGCTATGCCCTACTTAGACCAGGCTTGTCCGACATTGCTCAATATTCACCAACATTGCTGGACGTTGCCCAATATTACTGAACACTGACCACAGTTGTGCTAATTGGTGTGTGCAATTTTGTTTGCATATACTACATGGTGGTAAATGCTGTTTAGCACTGCTTTATATTGCTTAACACATGGCAATCATGCCTTAGGTGGTGCTGCGGGGCTGCCTACGTCGGATGCACATACTACACTCCCTGTACATATTTGAAAGCAGGTAATGTCAACTTAGGCATCCCTTTTACTATATGTGCGAGTAGGAGAGAGGTATAATTTCCAGAGTTCCTACTGAGCCAGTGGATGTGCTATGCGTTGCCTCTTTGCCAAGGCCAAAGCATACTGGGCATGCCTCCTTCTGCCTACTGGGGCAGGCTCAGGTTGTTCCTCTGAGTCACGCTCTGCCTGTGATGGCCTTGGCAATGGTGGGGGGCTGTTTGGCCCAGGCCTATGCTGGTCCTGCTGCAGCTGTTTTCGCAGGATCTTATTATGTAGCATAGCACATACCATGACAATTTGGGTACATGTAGTTGGTGAGTACTGCAAGGCTCCACCAGATGTGTCCAGGCACTGGAACCGTGACTTGAGCAGCCCAAACACATGCTCTGTTACATTACGTGTTTGTGCGTGTGCCTCATTATGGCGTTCCTGTTCGGGTGTGTGTGCGTTTCTTATGGGTGTCATCAGCCACGGCTCCAGTGCATAGCCAGCATCCCCCACTAGGTGACCATGTGGGATGTCCCCATTGGCAAATGTCTGGTACAGCTGCGTGAGATGCCAGATATGGGAATCATGGTAGCTTCCAGGGCAGCCTGCACACACATTCAGTATTATGCCTTGGGCATCACACATGACCTGGCAGCTGATGGAGGGGAAGCCCTTGCGGTTGAAGTAGACCCTACCCCGCTCACTGGCTGGTGCTTTGATGCATATCTGCATGCAGTCTATCGCAACCACTACCTCAGGGTATTCCGCTATTTGCTGGAAGAGACGCATATTGCTGGCCAATACCTCATGGAAATTGGGGAAATATACATGATCACCGACATGTGCTGACATGGCATCCAGGAACTGGTGTAGTACCCTGGATGCTGATACCTGTGATATCCCCATCATATCACCAGTTGGTCTCTGGAAAGTACCTGTTGGTAATATTCTTAGGCCAACACATACCTTGGTTTCCATTGGGATGGGTTCCCCTCTGTTGGTTCTGTGTGTGAGGCGTGGCCTGCACAGCTCAACAATTTGCTGCAGGAGGTCTCTGTCCACTCTATAGCACTCCACTATCTCCAGCTCATGTAGCCCCTGGTAGGTTACCCTGGGCTGTTCACTCTTCTCCATCTTATCACTGTGGGTTGTCCAGCAACATTTCCATTGTCACCACCCTCAGCATGTTGCATATGTCGCTTTATAACAGCAATGGCAGCCCCTAACATTTCTTTGTCTCAGTAAAGCTTTTTCAGTTTTCACTTCTATTAGCTTACTGCAGTGTTTGTTGTGAGAAACATACTAGACTGTTGTTTGCAGAGTTTTAAGTGCTAGGCTGGGCTGGGCTATTGTACTGCCTGTGTAATTGCCTGATTCTGATTGTTTTCACCTGCTAGCTCTGCTAGTACTCCCTGGTAGCTTTCTAATATTTGTTGTGCTTCCTTTTTCCTTTCTGTTTCTTCAGCGGGGGGAGCACCACGCACACAAGCGCAAACACGCGCACAGCAGCTAACACGCGCGCACACATGCTTACACGGACTAAAACTTACTTATTTGGGTTAAAACGCGCACACACCAGTGAAAACGCGCTTACAACTCTTTACACAGCCTTATACATGCTTACTCCGGCTTAAACGTGTGCACTCACGCTTATACGCGCACACTCTGTCTTACTCAGGTTTACACGTGCGCACACGCATGCATACCCATTCAGCAAGAAACTTTGGTGTTATCCACGGCATACACCTTCCATTTCTTGGCTTTCCCTAGCCTACCTGTTGACACACCTCTTTCCATGATGTATAAATGACAGCTGACACATGCCACTCTGCTCCAATGAGTTTCACTTCTTTCATACATTCATCTTCTACTCTGTTACTCCCCATATCCTACTCCTACACTCCACTGACTATGCTCATTTGCTATGCAAACTTGCGATTCACTATCCTAACACTCATTTACATAGGATTGCCTACTGATGCTTAGTTACATCTCTTAGACTGAGCTTCCCCCCTTAGCAACCTCTACTCGGTGGCCATGTTGTCTTCAGCCTGCCATTCCCTTGCATTGTACATTAACAATTTCAATAAAATCCACATTTGTGAGTATTAATTTTTAGTATTCTGGGTTTTAGAGCGCAGCCCGTTTGTGCGATGCTGCACTATGCTTAAACATCAGAAATCGGCGAAAAAAAAAAATTTATTTTCATATTGCATCAGGAAACATTTCCAATGGCCATATATTTGGCCATTGGCATGCTTCCTGCACTGGATGCAACCTTTATTTGGAGCTGTCACGGCTCCATTTTGCTATTTGCAGAACGGTACTCAGTTGTCAACTGAGCACATTTCTGAAAATAACACTGCTCTTACTTGGACAGGTTCAGGTTTCCTGAATCAAAAATCTACCTCATTTGCATGCCTCTCGCCTGCAATTGAGGTAATTTGCATATCCCAGCCCTGTCCGTGTAAGAGCCGTTTTAGGAGCTATCTTACATGCCCCTACAGGCTGTTCCTGGATCGCTCATCGGACAAGATGGCTGCATGGAGTCTTACTCTACTCTAAGACTCCATGCAAGCCTTCGTGAATCCGGCCCTATATTATGAAAACATGAAACAAAATTATGTAAATAGA